>NW_020664447.1:43535990-43638370 GCF_002925995.2 Terrapene triunguis
ACCTGCCAGCCATCTTTACTCACACATGTAATTGTAACTCATGTATGTAGTCCTATTAATTTCAGTGGAGCTGCTCACCTGAAGTAAGCAAATGTTGCAGGATTTGACTGGTCATTTCTATGTCACCAGATTCCCCAAGATTTAAAACAAAAAATTGTTGTGAAATGGTTATAGGAAGGGTTTATTTTTAGAATAGTACATGAGTATTTTATTAACCAAAACACACAGACTTCTTGCCTGAGATTTTCAAACCTATCTAAGGAGATTTGACTGCCCACTTTCCTAGGGCAGGTTGGACTAATCTCAGCACTAATGTAAAGTTTATTATTTGTATTAGGCAAAAGTGAAACTCGTTGCCTTTATGAATATATTTAGTTTAGTTTGATCTTCTTCTATGCTCTGATCAACTAGAAAATCTAGGTAATTTGGAAGTCCTATGCCTCCTGAATAACAAATGAAAATCTGTTTAAATATTTAGGGCTGCCTTTGCCCTATAATAAAATGACTATTGGGTTTCTTAGGAAAATTACTGTAACGGTGCATATATGCATAGTAACTGATTTTGTAAGCTATGCATTGGGACATATAGCATAAAGGACATGACCAAGGCTGCAGAGTTTTGTTTAGACTGTGATTAAAGTCTTTGGGGGCAAGGAATGTGCCCTCTTTTGTGTTTGTACAGCACCTAGCACATTATGGATGCTAAGAGAACACATAATAAATACTAAGAATAACTTTAACAATATATCATATTTTGTTACAGAACTTATAATTCATAAGGCTAAATCACATGCCCAGACAAATGCAGATCATAATGATATGTGGGATTCACAGTTTTGCAAGCAAAATCATTTGGAAACAGAGCAATCCGAATGTATGTATGCAAATAGCATTTGACAGCTAACTATCAGCTTTCTGTCACTCTGGTATAGATTTCTCTCCATATCTACCCCCACAGAGGTTTGTAGTGTGTGTATGTCTCCTTATTTAAAGGCAGAAGCAGTCTAATAAAAAAAATAGGTATTCCCAATGCTTTCAGGTCTTACATCCTAATGCCACATCACTGTCTTCCCATGCTTATCTTTCAGCCTCCTTTCTTTGATAATATCTGGTTAGAATTTTATTCGGTTGTGCCCTGCAGGAAAAAATACCATTCACAGATCTGTAGCTGTTATTAATGGCTTCCCTCTTGCTTGTTATAAATGTGGCGGTTACCGAGGATAGGTCATCCCCAGAATCATACGGAGTGCGGCTGCCCTTCTGTAGGACACCATCCACAGCCGACTTTAATAGCCCTGCTCATTGTTACATTGGAAGTGGAAATAGGTGCAAAATCTGCATATATTCCCCTTGTTTGTGCAATCATGAGGCAGGTAAATTAGATATTCTACCCTGTTTGAGAAAATCCTGGCTGACGCGACAGGCAGTTCTCTTCGGGGATCTAGGGCAGTGTGTGTCGTTTTAATTCGAGGATAAACGCCAATCCAATCTGGAGACAGATGTGCAGAGAGGCTTGTCTGATATCACCAGTGAAACCTGCTTAGGCGTTAGTCCCATCCCCACTGAACTGGAAAGCCCTGTGTTTAGTCGCGAGTCTCTTCTTCAGGTCATATTGGATGATCAAAGCCAATCGCAGCTGGAGTCTGGCGGGTACTCTCGCCACCAGCTGCTGCTGCGACTCGCACCGTGCTGCACCTTAGGGAGGGGACAGGAGGAGGCGAGCTGGGGGCGTGAAGGCTGGCAGCCCCTGTGGGGAGCTCACTCACTCACCCACCCCCGATTGCCTGGGCTCAGAGGGGCAGACACCAGTCCCTGCACCCGGCCCCGCGCTGGGGGGGATGGCAGGGGGAGCACAGCCGCGGGGGCCAGGCGGGGCCGGCCTCAAGGGAAGCGGCGCAGCTGGCGGGAGGCAGCGGGTCCCCGGGCGCCCCTGGGAAAGGAGCCCCTGGAGGCAGCGGCGCGGGGCTGGGGGCTGGGGGCTGGCGCCGGGGCAGAGGGAGGGGACCCGCGGGCGGTGGGGAGGCCCAGGCGAGGCGAGCGAGGCCAGGTGGCTTTGCAGGGACGCGCTGCGGGTCATACCTGGGCGAGCAGGTCCCCTGCTCCCGGCGCCCCCCCTCCGCCTGCTCCTCGGCGGCCGCCGGCTGCTCCTGCGGGGCCGGCGCTCCCTCCATGGCCTCGCGGCGGCTCGCCCGGGCTCGCTGCAGGCTCCGGCCGCGGCGGGAAGGAGCTGTCCGCCGCTCGCCGGTGCTGAACGCCTGGGCGCCCGGCCCCCCCGCGGGCACAGCGCCTGCGCAAGCGCAGAGGGAGCGGGGCGGGGAATGGGAGGGGGGTGGAGCCGGGCGCGTAGCCCAATAGCGGCGCCGGGCTGAGAAGGGGGCGGGGCTACGACCAGTCTCGAGGCTGAGCGCGGCCGGGGGGGGGGCTGGGAGCCCGCAGCAGCTGCTGACGCTGGCCCAGGAGGAGGGGGCACGGGCACTGGCAAGCCACCAGCGGCTGGTACCAGGTGTCCTGGCAGCACAGGGGCGGGGGAGCGAGCCCCAGCATGGAGACCGTCCCTTTCCCCAGCTGGTAAGCGGGCCTGCTCCAGGGACAGACAACACCCCCCGCCCCCAGGAGAGCTTGGCCTTCCCCAGAGCAGGGCTCCCCCCCACCCCGCCCACACTTTAGCACAAGTGGAGCAACTCTACTTCTTCCCGTCTGAGTGCAGCTGGGATCCCGGCTCCCCTGCCCTCAGACACGGCCTGCTGCCAGGCTGTTATAAACCGTTCCTAAAGACAGCGGGCCTGTGTTTTACAGGGATTTTAGCAAGGGGATGTACATAACTTCCCAGCTCTGGGGAGATAAGGTGTTTGGGACGTAAATGGCCAGGGCACTTGAGGGAGAGGTCACCTGGGAGCAGTAGCTCAGGGGTCGGCAACTTTTCAGAAGTGGTGTGCCGAGTCTTAATTTATTCACTCTAATTTAAGGTTTTGCGTGCCGGTAATACATTTTAATGTTTTTAGAAGGTCTCTTTCTATAAGTCTATAATATATAACTAAACTATTGTTGTATGTAAAGTAAATAAGTTTTTTTTTAATGTTTAAGAAGCTTCATTTAAAATTAAACTAAAATGCAGAGTTCCCCAGACCCGTGGACAGGACCCGGGCAGTGAGAGTGCCACTGAAAATCAGCTTGTGTGCCGTGCCATAGGTTGCCTACCCCTGCTATAGCTCATTCTGCATTATGGGGGTGTGCTCCTGGTTTTGAGAGCAGGGTAGGGGTGCTGGGAATCAAGTCAGTGAAATTAGCCCTCCCTAACCTTTTAAGTTTGAAGGGTCCCCATTAACCTGCACAATTTTAGTAAGTGAGTTTGCTGAAAATAGATGCAACTTTTTAAACAATTACTGAACGGGATTCACAAGAATAACTTGTATTACAAAGCAACAAAGAGTCCTGTGGCAGCTTATAGACTAACAGATGTATTGGAGCATAAGCTTTCGTGGGTGAATACCCACTTCGTCAGATGCATGTAGTGGAAGTTTCCAGAGGCAGGTAAGAATCAGTCTAGAGATAACAAGGTTAGTTTAATCAGGGAGGATGAGGCCCTCTTCTAGCAGTTGAGCAGTTTCTCCTCCCTTGGTGAAGAGGGCCTCATCCTCCCTGATTGAATTAACCTTGTTATCTCTAGACTGATTCTTACCTGCATATTTATACCTGTCTCTGGAAACTTCCACTACATGCATCTGACGAAGTGGGTATTCACTCACGAAAGCTTATGCTCCAATACGTCTGTTAGTCTATAAGGTGCCACAGGACTCTGTTGCTTTTTACAGATCTAGACTGACACAGCTACCCCTCTGATACTTGTATTACAAAGAATATGAACGACCGGACTGTTTTCCTTTCCCAAAAGTGTATCACTAAGTACAGGGCCGGCTTTAGGCCGATTCCCCCGAATCGGGCCCTGCGCCCTCAAGAAGAGCACCTAACTTTGGCGCCATTTTAATTTTTTTACTCACCCGGCGGCAGTCCGGGTCTTCGGCAGCACTTCGGCGGCAGGTCCTTCACTCGCTCCGGGTCTTCGGCGGCGGGTCCTTCAGTGCCGCGGAAGACCCGGAGTGAGTGAAGGACCCGCCGCCGAAGTGCTGCCAAAGACCCGGACCGCCGCCAGGTATTCAAATCGGGCCCCGCACTTCCTAAAACCAGCCCTGACTAAGTATGTTTATTTATGGGTAGAAAAGACTTAATTACATTTGTATTGCATGAAGTCAGACTGGTGCCACTGACCACAGTTTGGGCTGAGAACAGGAAAACTTCACTGGATAACTAGAAGATTAATTTGCAGCAGCTCACTCCAAAACTTTTTTCTTGATAATGGCCATGACCCTGTTTGTGATTTTCACCATGGCAGTGACCTTGACCTTTTTTGTGACAGTGAACGCAGTCATGACTACGGCATCCTCATGGCTTTACTTGCTGTGAAAAAGCCAAAGCAAAAAGGATGAGTATTACTGTGCTGAGTATCCTGGCAACTCTCACTAATTCACTAGCTGCTTAGAGTAAGCCCTTCCTACTTTATTGCTCTAGATTTTTTAGAAGGTGTAAAAAGCATACATCTTTCCTGGATGGGAGATGAAATGCTTTTATAATCCAGTGGAAGAGGAATCCCAAGGATAGGGTATGGAGACTACCAATGTCTCTAATAAAATATTCCCTGACCAGGTCGAGATGTACTGGCTGCACAGTGGGGAAGGAGTCCCCTTTACTGAGTATCAGCTATGAATCCAATGAAGTGGGTTTTAGCCCACAAAAGTTTATGCTTAAATAAATTTGTTAGTCTCTAAGGTGCCACAAGTACTCCTGTTCTTTTTGCTGGTACAGACTAATACGGCTACCACTGTGAACGCTATGAAAATGTTTCTCTGCTACAATTAAGCAAGGGGCTTGCTCATTAGAATCGAATAAATTGCAATTATTAGATCTAGAATAGCTTATGTGGCCTGCCTAGAAAAAAATAAAACTTCATATCTACTGAATAGATCGGACAGGATTTATTTGATGGTAAAGTCTCCGCTTACCATTTTCTTTCCTTTTTCCTGCCTCCTGGTACTATAAAATAAAACAAGCAATAGAATATTAAAGAAACATTGAGAGATGGACTCTTCAGACCCTATTATAAATAAGCTGCTACTTTTATAGCTAGCCATTTCATATAGGCTATAATCTATTACTGTGGCTTTATTTTTATGAGGTGGGTTAGTGCTATTGTAACTAGAAGAGCTTAATCTACTCCTTGTTCTGTGCTCTTGATTTCTGCAATGTAGCTTGGGCAATACAGTCTCATATGTAGTATCTGTTTGAGAAGAAGTAAGGTCTTGTGGTTAAGGCAGTGGATTGGGCTTCAGAAGATCTGGGCTCAATTCTCAGCCATGCCACAAGCTGTCTGTCACTTAGGGTATGCCTACACTGCAAAGTTGTTGACAAAACTTTTGTCTTTGTAGATAAATCTCTGCATTAAGCATCTTTGCATAACTGTGTATCATTTTCATATGACTTTGTATTATGCCTCTTCATATAACCTAGCTGCTGTAAATGTGAGGTGTCTTGCAGAAGATCCCGGGTCTTGTCTTGTCAACATTGGAGCATCGATCCGGATCGACAGAAGCCCGGCTCCACCCCTCCCCCATCTAACTCATCTCGCCAGTGAAGTTAAGGGGAGCAACTAGTTTGTAACAACAACAAGACGGAGTGTGCTTGTGTGTGTATGTGAGTGCATGAGTGTAATATATATCATATGCATATGATACAGTGTTGATTGATACATGTACAGTATTACCAATAAATGTGGCGCTTTGCTTTATCCCCCCTGAAAAGATCCTGTGCAGTACTTTAAGTACATCTTTCACGGGTACTTAAATCCCCCTCCCCTCCCCCCCCCCCCCCTCCCCCCCCCCCCCGCGAAAGACAAAAGTTTTGCTGATGCAAGTGGCAGTGTGAACGCGGCTTTGTTGACAGGAGCACTCTCCTGCCGACAAATGCTGCTCGTGGGACTGGAAGTATTTTGTTAGCAAAAGCGCCAACAAAGAGCGTTTACACACGCTGACTTTTAGCGTTAACACAGCCTTGTCGCTAAAAGCTGCGTGGTGTAGACAAGCCCATAGTCTGTCTGTGCCTCCGTTCCCCATCTGTATTAGGTGACAAATTGGAGGGACACAAAGGGGGGCACCAGCTAAAGGTGTTTAAAAGCTAAAAAGTAACACCCCCCCACATGTGACCTGCACATTAAGGACAGCTACATTATTTAGTTGCATCTGTCCCATTGATGACTGGAGATAATTTTTAAGTCTTCTGAAGCTGGAGAATGAGTTCAGGATGGTACAGGCACAGTGAGAAGGATTCATAGGGTATGTCTACACTGGAAACTTCAAAGTGCTGCTGCGGGAATGCTCCTGTGGCAGCGCTTTGAAGTGCGGGTGTGGTCTCGCGCCAGCCCTGGGAAAGAGCTCTCTCAGCACTCCTGGTAATCCACCTCCACAAGGGGATTAGCTCCGAGCGCTGGGAGTGCGGCTCCCACTGCTCGGAGCCTGTCTACACTAGCGCTTTAAAGCGCTCAGACTTGCTGCACTCAGGGGGGTGATTTTTCACCCCTCCTGAGACAGCAAGTTAGAGCGCTATAAAATGTAAGTGTAGACAACCCCTTTTACATTTACAGTACTGTGGAAAACAGTGCTTCCAGAGTACTGCAAATAACTCCAAGATCTCTTTCTTGATGGGTAACAGCTAATTTAGGCACCATCGTTTTGTATGGTGGGATTATATTTTGCAGTCTGTTTTGGATTTAACTATTTTGAGTAATTTTGTGTCATCTGCAAACTTTGCCACCTCGCTGTTTACCCCTTTTTGCAGATCATTTATGAATATGTTGAACAGCACTGATCCCAGACCAGTACAGACCCCTGGGAACATCTCTATTTACTTCTCTCCATTCTGAAAATGGACCATTTATTCCTACCCTTTGTTTCCTGTCTT
Organism: Terrapene triunguis; assembly: GCF_002925995.2. NCBI lineage: Eukaryota > Metazoa > Chordata > Testudines > Emydidae > Terrapene > Terrapene triunguis. The sequence goes on from NW_020664447.1 coordinate 43,542,999, forward strand.
TTAACTGGAGTGCCTGGGAATGCTTTCAGGATCATCTAACGATCCTTAATTTAATGACAAGCCTTTTGTTATCTTAATCACCCTGCCTCTGTTTATAAACAAACTCCCTGCCCCAAGGGCGGAAGTTCTTAGCAGCAGCTGGGCCCTTGCCCCGACCCAGGTGATTGGGGAGGGGCATGTGACCCTTCCCCCCTCCCACTAGTCTCCCCCTTTCTCCCACCCTTTGACAGTCTTGTCTATTTAGACTGTAAGCTCTTTGACTAGGGGTGTTCTCCTATTATGTGTTTGTACACGGCCTAGCACAATGGGGCCCTGATCTCAGTTGAGGCATATAGGCATTACCATATACATCAAAGTCCCTTTTACAGCAGTTATAACACACCCAATGCTGGAACAGTTGTGTGTGAAGTCACACGTCCTTCCTTTGCTCTTTGCCATTGAGGTAGTTGGCTGTGCGCCATGGGATCACAGCCAAACCACACATCCAAGATTTGTCACTAAATTAGATAGGTCCAGCTCTTCTCTTTTATCCTTCTGACCTGAATGAAGGTATTAAGCACTGGGGGTGGAAAGAAAGAGGAAGAAAAAGAATAAAAATGAAGGGAAAGATAGCTAAAATAGAGATATGAGGTAAGGCAAGGAAAGAGATGAGAGACAAATGGAGAAGTGAAAAGGGCAAGAGAGAGAGAGTGAGGCTTGGTCCACACTGGGGCGGGGGATCGATATAGGAAACGCAACTTCAGCTACGAGAATAGCGTAGCTGAAGTCGACGTTTCCTGTATCGAACTAAAAGTACCTACTTCGGGTCCACGCGGCGCAGGCAGGCTCCCCCGTCGACAGCGCTTCCTCCTCTCGGCGAGCAGGAGTTCCGCAGTTGACGGGGGAGCGCTTCTGGGATCGATCTATCGCGTCCAGATGAGACGCGATAAATCGATCCCAGAAGATCAATCTCTACCCGCCGAATTAGGCGGGTAGTGTGGACCAGCCCTAAGGAATAGACAATAAGGGAAAAATACAGATGAGAAAGGAGAGAAGAGAAATAAAAGGGGTGTATGGGATGAAGAGGGGATAAGGGAGATGAAAGAGGTTGAGATGTAAGGGTGGGATTTAAATATACCCATGGGTGGCGGGTGGAGCCCCCTTCTGGGGAAGCTAGCCCCCAGCTCTGCCTCTTCCGTCCACGCTCTCCCCATGGCTGGATCCCCGAGACCCCTTGTGCCCCCTCCCTCCGTGGCCAGAGCCACAAGTCTCCCCTGTCCAGAAGAGCCCTGGGCTGGCTGAAGCCCTGAGCCCCTCACCACCACCTGCCTGGAGGAGCAGCTGCAGCCCAGCGTGTCCCCTCACACTTGGAGGAGCCCCGGCTGGGCTTGCCAAAGCCCCGAGGCCCCGCCCCCCCCCCGCCCGGAGGCGCCCCGGCTGGGTAGGCCGAAGCCCCGAGCCAAGCCAAGCTTCCCCACACCTGGAGGAGCCCTGGCCAGGCTGGCCAAAGCCACGCCATGCCTCCTCTCCCCGGACCCAACCCGCCCACCGCCCAGGGGAAAAGTATCTGTAGAAGACGTTTTTGATATGCCCCATGCAGGTTCTGTGTCGGCTGAGGAGGCAATATGTGCCTCCTGGGGCATAATAAAAGCAAAAACTTTGCCACCAAACCCCGCAACCAAGGGTCTGGCGGCAACGCCAGGGGAGGCAGCACCTCCCCTGGCTACCTGTTGCTCATGAATATACTGTAACTTGAAAAAAGTCTTTTTATCCTCCAAGAGGAGTCAGATTGCGCAATATTTCCCCCTTCTCCTTTGGATCCACATGGCCTAGCTGGCGGGGCAGGACATTGTAATGCAATTCACCCAGCATTCCCTAAGCTCAGTGATTAGGAATGTGTTTATTACTGCCAAATAATGAGTTCTCTTACTTGTGGCACTTTGGCTGTGAAAAAGAAAAGAAAAAGAACCTTGCATTTGAGCTTTGAAACAGTATTTGATGTGGACATATAATATTCTTTCCATACATCTCTCCTCTCGCCTCCACTACCACTATCACCACATGCAGGTGCCTTCATGGAAAAAAAAAAAATCTATAAGATTCCTGGTTAGAAAGTTCTGAAGCATCAAGGGCTCCATTCTGCTCCTACTGAAGTGAGTTTCAAAGTTCCCATTGTCCTCAATGGTACAGGATCACCCTTCAAATGTTTGCTGATCCCTAGGATCTATAGTTAGGAGATTCTTTAGGGAGGTACAAGAAAAACTGTTTTCCTTTTTTGTTTGCAGTGTGGTAGCCGTGCTGGTCCTAGGATATTAGTGAGACAAGGTAGATGAGATAATATCTTTTATTGGACCAACTTCTGTTGGTGGCCTGAAGAAGAGCTCTATGTAGCTCGAAAGCTTGTCTCTTTCACCAACAGAAGTTGGTCCAATAAAAGATATTATCTCATCCACCTTGCCTCTCTAGTGTTTTCCTTGGCATCTGTATGGTGGATCAGGTCGAGTGAAGGAAAGCTCTTCTCATGTTTTCTTAATTTATCTAGTTCACTTCAATGCAGCTCTGCGCTTTTCAGTATGAGTCACCTTAGAACATCCCATCTTAGTTTGGCTACATTCAGCACAGTTTATTTTAGTTCACTTCAAATCCACTAATCCCAATCCAGGATAGATCAATTCATAATGTCCTGGCTCAGATTAGCACAACTCAGCAAAGTATATTCCAGTTAAAATTGGCTCAGCAAAACACATCCAACACCAGAGCAGGATACATACTCCAGCCTGGCTCATCAGAGCTCAGACTGGTTCAGTTTAGCACTTTCCTAATTCATCTCTGTTGCTCTGCACATACCGTTTTGGATCATATATTTTCAGTTCTTCTATCTCTATATTTAATCTGGCTCATGATTTCTCAGCTCAATTCTCCTTTGCCTGGTTTTGGAGTAAGAAAAGATACACCAAGCAGAAAATGTGTCTATGGGGATTTGGCTGGGTGACTTCTGGGAGTTACCTAACTAAATTGCTGCACTTTATACTGAAAACTTATCCTTAAGTGTTGGGCAGTGAAAAGAAAATCTAAACGGAGCCAGAAAAGAAATCCAGGCCTTGGACAAAACCTAGCAACATTAGAAAACAAAAACAACCCCCCATCCCCCCCACACAGTGCAAATACCAAATGATATATGGCCAGACAGGCACATACACACAGAGACACACCAATTTGGATAAATACCCACTAAGCTGTATATGAGTATAGAGTCACATATTTTAAAGTCAGAAGGAACCATTATGATAATCTCATGTGACCCCCTGCATAACACTGACCATTGTATTTCACCAGTAATTTCATCAGGTCCAATAACTGGCACTGATAGACAAATGTACACAGAGAAGTGCCTATCCTAATACAGAGGCAGACTGGAGTACAAATCCCCAAGCACAGGCATGCATGACATGCAAAGACAGACAAAGCCATGCTGACACACAAAATCAAACAGCGCTATCTATGCAGACACAAAAAGCTCAGTGCCAGCTGCCAGGATGGAGCCAGTGACTAGAGGTGGGCAAAAATCTTTAGCACCAAACTTTTTTTTGGCATCACTGAAATGTTTCAGGTTTCAGAGGGGTAGCAGTGTTAGTCTGTATCAGCAAAAACAACAAGGAGTCCTTGTAGCACCTTAGAGACTAACAAATTTATTTGGGCATAAGCTTTCAAATTCATGTCAGTTTTGTCAAATTGTTTCAGACAAAAAGATTCTGAAAAAGAGTCAGTGTTTCATTTTGACATTTTCAAAAAGAAATGTTTAAATTTTTTGGTTCCAAACAACTTTTATTGAAAGATTTCCTTTAATAAAAAGCAATCAAAATATTTAAAAAATGCTTGAAATCAAAAATATTTTGCTTCAGGTTGAACAAATCATTTTGGTTTTAACTTTTCGATTTGCCAACGACTTTGTAAAAATTGTTGAGGGGTTGATCCAAAACGAATTTAATTTTGGATTTTTCAGAATTGCCAGACAACCAAAAAAATCCATTATTTGCCAAGCTTTACCAGTGGCACAATCATGTATCCGTTGCCTTAATAAACTCTTTATTGCTCCAGCCCACTCAGACCAGGTCTGTACTAGAAATATTGCTGATACAGTAATGTTGGTTAGGGGTGTGATTTTTTTAAATGACATATTTATACCAACAAAAGCCCTAGTGTAGTTGCAGTTATACTGGCATACAAGTGCCTTTGCTGGTATAGCTTATTTTTGCTTAAGGGACTGGTATAAGCTACACTCATAAAAGCACTTCTTTGCTGGTATAAGCTGCATCTACACTTGGAGGGTTTGATGGTATAGCTCTACCAGCATAACTAAACTGGCAACCTTTCCTAATGTAGATCTGAAGTGACACTATTCCTATCTGGCTACCCGACCCTAAGGAACAGTCCCTGCATGGCTGCGGATGTGTGAGCTCATTACATAAACTACGCTTCACCTCCTCTGCGCCAGGCTCATTTTACAGCAGCAACACAGTCAGTACCATTCACCCTTTGCAACTTCAGAGGTGTTGAATATACACATGGCAATGCCTTACAGTCACAGTTTGAATGCCAGGAGCTGAATCAGACTCATTCACGCTAAGAGCCACCTTCATAAAGGTGGACGCATGCCAAACATTTCAGAGCTGGGTGTCTGAAGTGCCTACATCTTATTTAATCTCCTAAATAGAAGTGTTCTGTTTTTCAAGGTGCTGAGTATCTTCAGCTCTCATTTATGGGTGCACAGCGTATTCAATTGGGTATGCACAGATGCACATTCTTATCAGAGGCTCACCTTGTCTACTTATAGCATGATTTAGAGCGAAGCAGTATTGCTGTTTTTCAGATTTGTTTTTCTGGTTTGTAGGAGCATGTGCTGTATTGATAATTTACACTCAGTAATGTAAACATAGAAAGATTCAGATTTCTTGGTATTTTTTCTTAGATTTCGATGTTATAAATATACACACATGCACACACGCACACAGTGATTTACACACAGATGATTACTTCCATCTTGCCCTCTGCTTGTTCAGGTATTTATGTATTTACATACATTTATATACATGCACAGTTCTGCATAGCCCACCACACCCATTAAAGGTGTGTCTGCAAAAGGTGAGCTTACCAGAGGAAGATATTGATGAAAGGTGGAAAGACACGTAGGTGCATTACTATGATTTAGGAGAGAGTAAGCAGATTTCTAGAACCAAAGGGGTGCTGTAGAACAGAAGGAACATACAGTTAGAGCACGCCACCAGGAAAACTGGACAATTCTCCATTACTTTCCAGAAGGTGACTGGCGGAAACGGCCGGGGAAAGTGGCGAGCAGTCAGCCAGCGGGAGGCAGCGAGCTGGCGGGGCAGTGAGGAACAGTGGCTAGCAGGGTGGCCAGCGAGAGCAAGTGCTCAGATGCTGGAGCAAGCCAGGAGCCTTCTTCCCCGGGTGGGAGGAGAACTCACACAGATGCACCTCTGAACCTGGGTCCTCACTGACCAAGAACAATCAGTGTGAGAGGGGTATGGTGAGGGAGCAGAGTGGGGCACAGTAAAGGCATTTTTGGTTGTAGAGCTCAAGATCATGAGTCAGAAGACTCTGCCCCATGCACTCTGGGGTGGGTGTCCTGCTCACAGTTTTATGTTTATTAATCCTGCTTGTGGCATTTTCCCTAATTAATGTCAGCTGACTTTTCTCCTTTCATTAAAAGTTTCTTTTCTACACTCAGACTCTGTGCTACACTCTCAGAGGCACCCAGGGGTGGTGTGTAATTTTCCCAGGTTACTGAGTGGGGGCTCAAGCCAGTTCTGTGTTGTATTGTTGAAAAGGAAGTCCTAGATATTGAACCCGGCCCTGGCTGTTGCCGGCTCCACCTGGCAGAAGGGTTACAATTATAGCTATTAAGGTCTCAACAAATAGTACATGGGTCTTTGAAACACTTAACTAACATTTCCAGTTGTAGATTGTCTAGTGTTTTTACATGGGTTGTAAATATTATAGATTCATGGTCAAGGTATTATTATTCTGCAAAGGAATCTCAACAGTTGTACTCAAAATGTAAGTTCTGTACGACTATTTCAATGTAACAAAGACCTTTCTTTATAAATATACAGACACCTCCTCCTCTTATTATATCTCTATCACATCTGATTACATCGTATTCTGGAAATAAGTTCTCACTAACCATGTTTCTTATGCACATATCACATCAGGTTTGTTTTCCATTTCAGAAACAGTTTTCTTTAATTCCTGGCCATGTGTTATCAAACTATGTGCATTCCAGCAAAAAATTGTTCGAACCACATTGTTTAAACTACACATTACCTTCATTTAAAATTGCATGAATGTGGTCTATCGAGAGAGTGCCTATATGCAAATACTTTTCTGCCACAATGTAATTTTTATTCTTTCAGCCTTCTTCTATCGTAAATGCTATACATTTCTTTGCCTATAAGCAGTACGTTGTCTTTTATTCCCCTTATATTATCTTTCCTGCCTTGAACTGTGTTTTGTTGTACCAGTAGCTATTTTCCCTTAGTGGCATTTTCCTCCTTCTCCACTTTCTACTGTGAATGTCTTTTGGTAGCTTCTGCATAGGATATTTTATGGATAGTTTTAATTTTGTGTATCTCTCTAGCTCATTCTACTGCCATGCAGCCTTTGTATGCCACAATGTGCTTTTCCACACAATTGCTGCATTTTAATTCCATTCTTTCCATAGGAGTGTTCTCCTACATGTTTACCTTACCTCACCTCATTTTCCCCTTACAGACAGCCACCAAATGCCCAAACCTTTGACATTTTAGCATCTCTCAGGGGCTGGGATATATGGTTTAACCCAGAAGAGTTGATATCCTTCCCTTCTTCTGAGACAGAAGGCATTTTATATATTGCCCTCCTCCAGAGAGCTTCTCCCAACTGCCTGGAAGAGAGGGGAGCCCTGCCTCACCTTAAACTATGGGGCTCCTGATCACAGGTCCTTAAAAGACTAGTGCCCACCCCCCCCACCCTCATCCTCAATACAATTCCTAATTCCCCAGGACCGCTTCCTCTCTTCAGTTACCAGGCCATTTTCTGGGACTTTGTTTATTCCAACACCTGGAATGGGATCTTCTGGCTCTCTTTAATCTTAAAGGGCCAGTACACCCCATTATGGGTGCTATGGAGATAATGCAGTGGTTCTCAAACCTTTGTACTGGTGACCCCTTTCACATAGCAAGCCTCTGAGTGCGACCCGCCTTATAAATTAAAAACATGTTTTTATATATTTAACACCATTATAAATGCTGGAGGCAAAGCAGGGTTTGGGGTGGAGGCTGACAGCTCACGATCCCCCATGTAATAACCTCGCAACCCCTTGAGGGGTCCCGATCTCCAGTTTGAGAACCCCTGGGATAATGCATTCAAAACTGCTTTCTTTGAAAACGGCAGCTAAAGAAACAGTCCATAACCATGTTTTTGTGTGTCTAAACAGCTGTCACTTCTGAGGTTATCTGCAGTGCTGTTGTAGTCATGGTGGTCCCAGGATATTAGAGAGGTGGGTGAGGTAACTTTATGGGGCCCATTTCTGTGAAGAAGAGCTCTAGGTAAGCTTGAAAGCTTGTCTCTTTCACCAGTAGAAGTTGGCCCAATAATATATATTACTTCACCCACCTTGTCTGTTCTGCAGTCAGTGTCATGGACAGGGAGTAACCACAGAGGCTGGGGATAGCATGCAACGGCAGGGAGATGTGTGGCTATGTAGTCGGTGGGCAAAACCTAAACCAAACTCAGTCATGATACTCCCACAGAAGGAAACAGGAGATGCCTTTCCATCAACACCCCTGCCTGCCCCTGTTCCTCTTAAGTCTGCTCAGAAAACTCACTCCCTAAATCCAAAGCATTATCTACTGGTACCCATAGGCTAGCAGGATGTCCTGCCTTCTGTAGGAGAGGAGGAACAGCCTGACTGTTCTGCATCTGCCACTGTCAATATGTCTTAACACAGTGGCAACCACAGGCAACTATCCAAAAAACCAGCCACTCCTCCCCGCCCCCATGTCCTACTAAACACATGATGATGTCACTCTCTAGTCTGCTAATACTGATTGATGCAAAGGCCCCATAATCTAATAAATGTCACATTGCTCACCTGAGCCCTGGTGTCTGTGTGGCTATTGTCAATTACTCACTTCTCACTCACAACTCACCTCCCAAATGATTGTCTAGCTGCCTGTCTCTGATTGGTTGGAGGTTGGGCACAGTTGGCTGTCCAGTCCTATCCACAACCCCCTCCTCCTCACTCACCTCAGTTATTTGTTGCATGAGCTCTTCTATGTCAGTCTCCTTGGACAAGGATATTCCACCTCCTGTGGTTGTCAGCAAAAGTCTCTGCAGCATCCTGAAAGCTGAAAATGGGGAGGAGTAAAATAATGGGAATTTATTATAAAAATAAGTAACACGAGGGATGCTGTACTGATTGGAGTGGAAGCAGTGATGGGGAGAGAATTTATAGGACCAATGCTGCATAATTCCAGGGTCAGTGCCACATACTTGTTTTCAATGCAGCACATTAGGACCAATGGCCTTGCCTGCTTTATAAGGTTGTTGTGAGATTTATTCTTTCATTTTTGTAAAGCATGTTGAAGAGGAAAAGAGCTAAATATTAGTATTATCTAGAACTGGGTAAAAAAAAATTTTTTTCCTGTCGCATGTGAATTTGAGAGAGTTTTTTTTTTATTTTCCCCATCCTGAATCAAGATGAAAAGAAGTATAATCTCAAAAATTTCAGATCATGTCAGCTGAAACATTTTGTTTAGATTCTGGCCTTTTAATGTTTCCCCCCCATTAATGAACTGAAGTTCTGAAACAAAAAGTGAGTTAGACCTGAAAAAATGGACCTTTTCATTTTGAAATTGTCAAAATGGGACATTGACAATTTCAAAACTTTTTTCAATTTTTTTTTCAGAATGGGACATTTGTTGAAACTGACCTTTTCTTGCAAAGAGTCTTGGATTCAGCAAATCAGCATTTTCTAGTGTAGAAACATTTTACTGAAACAGTAAAATGTTTCTACATTTTACTCCACTCCAAACAGTGAATTCTGGGAGATTTTGCAAGGCCACCATTGCTCTGTGGGACAGCAGTGGGAAGAACTACTTGAACGTTTCCACTAGTCTACATTACTTGTGCATCCAGCACAGAATCCTGTATTGTGGCGCCCTCGCTTCCATTTTTAGTGAACCTAGTAAGAGTACAACTAGCGTGGGTACCTCTACATAAGCTGCTATTCATGCCCCCAGCTGCAGTGGATATAGGGTTGCCAGACGTTCAGTTTTTGACCGGAACACCCGGTCAAAAAGGGACCCTGGCAGCTCTGGTCAGCACAGCTGACCGAGCCGCTAAAAATCTTGCTGGCTGCAGTGCTAGCAGGGCGGCAGGCTCCATGCCTGGTTCCGCGTGGCGCCCGGGAAGTGGCTGGCATGTCCCTCTGGCTCCTAAGCGGAAGGGCGGTCAGGGGGGGCTCTGCGTGCTGCCTCATCCTGCAAGCACCACCCCAAACCCTGGCTCCACAGCTCCCATTGGCCAGGAACCATGGCCAATGGGAGCTGCAAGGGCAGTGCCTACGGGCAGGGGCAGCGCACGGAGCCTGCTGGCTGCCCCTCTGCCTAGGAGCTGGAGGGACATGACAGCTGCTTCCTGGGAGCCATGTGGACTTCCTCCATCCCCGGGAAATGCCGAGGCTGCCTGAGGTCAGCACCACCCAGAGCCAACACCCCGAATTCCTTCCCACACCCAACCCCTGCCCCAGCTCAGAGCCCCCTCCTACACCCCAAACCCTCCTTCCCAGCCCCAGCCCAGAGCCCACATCCCTAGCCAGAGCCCGCACCTCCCTTGTGCCTCAACCCCCTGCTCCAGCCCTGAAACCCCTCCTGCACCCCAAACCCCTCATCTCCAGCCCCACCCCAGAGCCCACACCCCCAGCCAGAGCTTTCACCCCTGCACCCGAACCCCCTGCCTCAGCTTGGAGCCCCCTCCTAAACCCCAAACTCCTCATCCCCAGCCAGAACCCTTACCCCCTCCCCACCCCAGCCCGCTTCCCCAGCCCGGTGAAAATGAGCAAGAGAACAAGAGTGGGGGAGTGAAAGCAACGGAGGGGGGATGGAGTGAAAGGGGCGGGCCTTCGGGGAAGGGGCAGGGCAAGGGTGTTAAGTTTTCTACAATTGGAAAGTTGGCAACCTGTGGCAGGGCGACGACTCACCGGCGCGGCGCCTCCTGCTGGTTGTCTAGTGAATTAGCTCTTTTCCAACTCCGGAGCGCCCTCTGCCGGCTGATATCTCGCCTGCTGCTGGCCCCGTATCCCTCCCGGACCCCAGTGCCCTTTGCCCAGGGGTTCTGCCCACTGCAGTACCCCTTCTGTCTGGGTCTCCCCTCCCAGGGGAACTCCCACCCCCTATCCCCACCTTGCCTCAGTGGCTACTGCCAGTCTCCATTTAGCCCCCACTGGGGCAGACGGCAGTCTGTAAACCACTCATCATTGGTACAGGGGGTTGGACCAGCTGCCTCTGCCTATTTGTGGGCTGCCCCTCTGCAGCTCTAGTACCCTTTTGTGGGCCTTTTACTCAGCCTGCAGCCTGGCCCTCAGCCCTCTTATAGGGCCAGCTGTGGCCTGATTGGGGTGTGGCCCCACCTGTGGCTGCTTCCCCCAATCAGCCTAGCATTTCTCCATCACAGCCCTCTCCAGGGCTGCTTTAACCCCCTCAGGGCAGGAGCGGGGTGACCACCCTGCTATACAACCCTAAATGTAGCCAGCTCCAGCATGGGTACTGCATAGAACAGATATGTACTATCCTATACAAGTTCCCTTGCACACCCCAGCCTTGCCAGTAGGGGGCAGGTGGGAGCTTGCCATAGTGCAGGACATTACAGAAATTCTGGGGCAACTCCAGATTGCAGAGCAACCTAAGGGCAGCCCACGTAGGGTTGCTGTAACTTTAGGGTACATCTACATTGTACACTCCTTATGGTGACATACCCCATAGTGCACACGGGTCCCTAGCACAGGTATAAATATCAGTGTAGATGGTGAGGCACAGCTTAGTCGAGTCAGGGCATGCCTGAGCCCTTAGGGTATGTACTCTACACGGCTCTGTACACACCCAAGCAGTGCCTCCCCTGTCCATGCGGTTGTTCTTTGCAGTATATAGTGTTCCGCTGCCTTACTGCTGCCTCAGTCTTTCCCCGCAGCAGTGCAAGACCACCAGCAGTGAGAGAAGTCTCTGGCTAGGGGAGGCAGTGGGGAAAGGCTCTGTCATCTCCCTGCTGCTGGAACCTTTCCCCACTGCTTCCCGGCCCTGTCAGAGCCTTTCACTGCCATGTGTAGCTACACACTGCAGTGTGGACACAGCCTGCTTTTCATTACGGTAACTTTGCATACCCTACATGCTGCCACCAGTGGTGTGCAGTGTTGATGTACTTTTAGAGTACGCTGCCTAAATTATGCCTGGGACTGTTAAATCCTGGAGCAGTCCAGAATCCCAAGGGTGCAAAGGTCACTTAATGCCACCTTTGCGCCCCTTCCTTTTGAGCTGCAAGTTCTGTATCATGCCTCCTGCAGAATCCCAGCCTCTAATTTTCTATTTATCACCCATACAGCAGAGCAAGTTTCCCCACCTTGCCCCACCAGTGTGTCCCTCATTTAATTTGAAGGGACCACATGTAGGGGTGAGAAGGGAATTCACTGACTCTGCCTATTCATTCCTTTGCCTCTCTGCTCAGACTGTCCACGAGGGTGTCAGTCATTAGCCACAAGGACATATATCCACATAGACACCTAGAGTAATGATATGTGTATTAATGGGGCATGTTGCATGGCTGAAAGATGGAAGGGTTACGGTTGCATGGGCAACCTTACCGTGGCATTTCCTGGTTTTCAGGAGTTTGAGTTTTGCTCAACTCAGCGTTCCACAAGGGGGTGACATACCACAAAGCAACCTTAACTCTGCCCTAACGTAGTTTTTTGTCATTGACTTTACTATTTTTTTTAATGGGACAAGAACATTGTTGATAGAAGTTAATAGACATTTAGGCAGTTGTACATATGTCCTAGAATTAGCATACTGAGCCAGATGCCCCTTCCATGCCTGCCTACACCAGCTGTGCCTCCCCAACCCTGCTTCAGCACCTCCCAAGCCATGCTCCTGACCCATTCAAAATGTTCCCCCCCTCCAACTTGGTCCCTCCCCATGGCTGTACCCAGGCCTCCCCATTGGAAGCAGGGAATGGATCTCCCTGAAGTTCTCACTTCCTAGTATACAAATGTTTCTATTGCTGTAACTTCTCCCCTCCTATAACCCAACTCATATGCAGTGTCTGGAGCAAAGGACAACTATGTTACAGTGGAATAGTGCTGGGGTGCAGGGAGCTTGGGGTGAACTGGCAGAGCTGGGGGGCAAGAAGGTTGGGATGCACTGGCAGAATTGGGGGTGCAGGAAGTTTGGGTTGCAGGGTATTTGGGGTGCACTGGCAGAGCTGGGGGATGCAGGAGGTTTGGGCTACTGGCAGAGCTGTGGAGTGCAGGGAGTTGGGGTGCAAGGGTAGAGCTGTGGGATTCAGGGAGGCTGGGGTGCAAGGGCAGAGCTGGGGCATGCTAAGGAGTTGTGACATTTCCCAGAGGAACTGTTGTGAGGCACCTCACTACCACCTGCCCGAGCGTGAGGAAGACTTGTCTATTCCTGCTGGGCGGCAGCTCTCTGACTCCACGCAACACAAGCACTCTCCTCTTAGCCTACGCAGGTTCCACTATCCCTCTTCAGGTTAGCGATAAACAATCTCCAAGCCCTGAGACCCCCGAGCATCTCCCTGGAGTGTCCAGCCCCTGGTCCACTGGGCACTCAGAATTCACAGATTCGCTGTGCCTAAAGGAACAGTACACCCAGCTTACTGGTTCCACCTCAGATCACCATGATGCTGAACACACAGCACTTAAGATACATTATAGGAAAATCAAGCAAAAGTTAATTGAACAGAAAGAGCTGAGATTCAAAGGAAAGCAAGTGGAAATATTGGAAACAAACGGTTACATATAAAATAAAAACATACCACGCATTTTAGAACCTAGACGAACTTAACTAGTTACTGCCAGGTCTTATAGGGTAAAGCTCACTCAAAATCCTTCCAATATATTACAGCCAGGCTTAGCTGTGACCTTCCGTTCACGAGACAAGCCACGCTGTTAGCTTGCTCCCTCACGGGGTCTCCTTATGCCCCCAGTTATACTCCCCCAAAACCATTCTATTTACTCAGAAACAGGATGCTCCCCGGTTAGTTATTTTTTTCCTGTGTGCCTCTTTCTTGTGGATTTTGCAGTCTGCAGACAGGCCTCTGTTGTGAAGCAGACAATACACATATGACCAGCCAGAGAGAAATAAGTGTCTCTTCCCTCCTATCTGACAGGAGCATGTTTATCACCTTCTGGTGACCTACCTGAACTCACATACCTTAAGAACATAATTTTAAGTACAGAGGCATATTTAAATTCTTAAATATCATCTGTGCATGTGCTTCACAGTGATTATAATAACCAGTAGGCTGTTGGTTCTTGGTAGAGATCTCAAACACCACCCTTCGATAAACGTAGTATGCATACATCTGACCCAAAGGATCCCTGTAGACCCCCATGCACCTCCGGGGCCCTTTGCCAGTTGGCACCAAGAGGTTCCTGTGTCACGGGGTGCAGAAAGATTAGGGTGCAGGGTGCTTGGGGTGCAGTTGCAGAGCTGGGGGATGCAGGAATTTTGAGGTACAGGGTGTTTGAGGTGCAGTGGCAGAGCTGGGGGTGCCATGTGTCCTTCACCTGAGCCCCCAACCTCCTCTGCCTCCCCTGCCATCCATCCCCAATTATCTCCCTCACTGTAGCCCCCCACTCCATCCCCTAACACCCCTCCCCTCCCAGGAAGCTTTCAGATCTCTATTTTCCCCCCAAAATACTTTGATTACATTCCTCCCCCCCCGAATGAAACTGCCACCCATGATTCACAAATTGCAGCAACCTCTAGCTGCTCAGTCCTAAACTTTTGTCTTAGGTGAGGGCTTGTGATTAATTTATCCTCTTAGTTCTGTTAATTGAAGGGTGAGCACAGGGCCATCAAGAAGTCTGTGATTCATCCAGTCATTAGTACCTCTCAGTTTTACAGTACAAGGCAACTAAAGGAAATGGGGGGGGAGGGGTAGTGTAATTCAGGAACATCTCAGTCAAAGAATCCCAAATTTGGATCACTAATGCCTCTTGCACCCCCATGAGGCACACTAAATGTCAAGCAATCAGGGTAACCGTTTGGATTCTAGAACACTTACACGAGTTGAGCTTTAAAGCATATAAAATGGTGGGACTAGAAACCCTCTAGTTGTTTTTCTGTGAGTGAGACCATTTTGATTCACATCACATCAACAGTCTGATCTCTAGCTCTGGGCAAAAAAAACCCAAACCAAACACACCACTGCCACAAAAAGCACTTGGAAACTTTTTTAAAAATGGTTATTTTTTTCAGAGATCATCTCTCCGGAACTCCTGGCTCCAATAACCCAAATTTGGGTCAATGCCTCTACCCTGTCTCTGCCTGAGACACCAAATTGTAAGGAAACAGGACTAAGCACGTCGCTTTCAGAGGACTTAGAAGTCCATCAAGGTCCACCTTGAAACGGATGTTGTGATGCAATCTTAACTCTAGTAGCGCTGGCACACCCCTATCATCCTGTGTCTCTTGGCTCACTGCTGAGCTCCTGCCTAGAATCTTCCCCAGCTCCCATCCAGCCTGGCTTCCCGGTACAGATTTAAAGAAACAGCCCACATATTATCACAGTTTCAGGTTTAGACTTTGTCAAAAAGATAAAGCCCAACTGCTCAAGCCCATTTCTCTTTCATAATGGAACTACTGGTTTTGGGGCGTGTTACAAAGAGGTCACACAGCTGTGCGGTGGATGCTTCTTGCATGACAGAAGGGCCGGCATATTAATCATCTCTTCCCTTCTGCAGGAAGATAGCCCCTTGAAAAACCAAACTAAACTCTGTAGTAGCCACTGGGCGTAAAGAATGGCCTCTGAGAGATAGGACTAGAGCCCAGACCTAGGTAGGGTGACTAGACAGCAAATGTGAAAAATCGTGATGGGGATGGGGGGTAATAGGAGCCTATGTAAGAAAAAGACCCAAAAATCGGGACTGTCCCTATAAAATCGAGACATCTGGTCACCCTAGACCTAGGTGTTGTTACAGGGAACTGGTCTGCAACAAGTGTTTTGTAGTCTGCCCTAAAGCCGACCCTGAGCCTCTCCGTGGTGTAATGATATCACCTTTATAGACAACATCAGATATCATTACACCAGGGAGAGGCTCAGGGTTGGCTTTAGGGCACTGTGCAGCAGCACAGAGATGCACACTGCTGGCTGACAGGGGAGCGCAGCAAACTCACAGAGGCAATGTGTGGAGGGGCATCCAGCTGTCTCCCTGCTTCCTTCCAGCAGAGGAATGGGGGGGAAGCTGTGACGCACAGATACTTCTCGCCCCCCAACGTTCCTCTGCGCTCCCGCCTAGCGGGTTGTGAGGGGGGGGAGCGAGGAGCAACACCAAGTGCTCCGTGTATCCAGGTCACTTTCCCCACCTGGCCTGTGCTGTGAAGCGAGCATCAGGAGATGCTGCGCTCCTGCCATCCCCTTATATAGACTAGGTGGGGGGAGTGAGCAGCAGTGTCAACTGCTCCATGCATCCAGGTCAGTTTTCCCACGTAGGTGCGATGGGGAGTGCAGGGGTTAGGAGCATAGGAGGGAGGTGCAAAGGTTAGGGGTGAAGGGGACACAGTGCAGCACAAAGTAAGGGTGGCAATACACCATATACCGTGCCACCCTTACTTCTTCGCTACTGCTGGTGGCGGCACTGCCTTCAGAGGTAGGCATGCAGCCAGCACCCACCACTCTCTGGCCACCCAGCCAGTGCTTACTTTGTGCTGGGGCTTGCTGGGGCTGAGCCCCAACACCTCTTTCAATACAAATTAAGCACTGGGGGGAGGCAGTGGGGCCCTGAGTGGGTGGGAAACCTGGGGAGCACATGGGGGGCAGGGTTGATGGGGGGATGGGGAGCCTGGGACACCAAAATACAAGTTTTCTCAGGGCACCATTCTCCCTAAGGCCAGCCCTGGAGGAGCTCCCCTGCACCCAGGGCCGGTGCAAGGATATTTTGCGCCCTAGGCGAAACTTCCATCCCCCCCTCCCACACACACACACACACACACATCAGTTCATTGAGGGGCAAATCCCAACGAGCCTTTATAGACTCCAGGGGCCAGCCTGCCCAGGGGCCAGCCGTGCTCAGGGGCTGCTCCCCAGACCAGGTTCCCCCCTCCCCACCCCCTGAACTCCCCTGGAGGGTGCATAGTCCCCTCCCCCCACGAGCACTCCCCACCCCCCCCGGCAGCCCCTGCCCCGAGTCCATTCACTGGCTTTGCCGGGCTTGGGCCGCTGCAGCAGCTTGGCAGGGAGGAGCCGTCTTCCGGAGGCACCGGAGAGCCAGAGCGTCCCGCTTGCGGTGGCGGCGAGCCCGAGCCATGGAGGAGCCAGGGCGGCGCAGGGGGGCAGCAGCCCTACAAAGGCGGCGGCGCCGCTAGCGGGGAGCAGCTGCGCCCCCTGCCCCTCCTGCCCAGGCTGCGGCCCAGCGCCCCCCCTGGGGGTTCCTGCAGGCTGCAGCAGATGCATGCGGGCACCAGCCCCCATGTGCCCCCCGGCTCCCTCCTCGACGCGCTTGGGCTCTGGGGCTTCCGGGCATGTGAGCCGCCGCTGCTGGGGCACGGGGCCCTGAGCCTGCTCCGGGAAGGGCAGCAGCAGCTCGCACTCCTGGGAGCCGCAGAGCCCAAGCGTGGCGAGGGGAGAGCCGGGGGGCACACAGGGGCCGCTGCCCGCAGCCCAGGCAGGCGCGCCCCCTGGCTTCCCCCTTGCCACGCTCAGATTCTGCGGCTCCTGGGAGTGTGAACCGCCGCTGCCCCTCCCGAGCTCCCCTCCTTCTGCTGCCTCAGCACTCTGTGGGGGAGGGGCTGTGCATGTGGCAGCGTGTTTTGCTTCCCCGTGGAGCCAGTGTCTAACCGGCATGGGCACGGTAACGGGAGTCCCGAGGGGCAGTCAGGGAACAGGGGGAGGGTTGGATGGGTCAGGAGTTCTGGGTGGGCCTATCAGGGGACGGGGGTGTGGGTGTGGAGAGAGATCGGAGCAGTCAGGGGACAGGGAGCGGGGGGGTTAGATGGGTCAGGAGTTCTGGGGGTCCTGTCAGGGGGCGGGGAGTGGTTGGATGGGACGTGGGAGTCCCAGGGGTCTGTCTGGGGGCGGGGGTGTGGCTAAGTCGGGACTAAGTTGGGGCAGTAGGGACAGGTAGGGAGTAGAGTCCTAGGGGGGCAGTTAGGGTGGGGGGGTCTCAAGAGGGGGCAGTCAGGGGACAAGGAGTGGGGGGGTTGGGGATTCTGAGGGGGGCAGTCAGGGGGTGGGAAGTGGGAGGGAGTGGATGGGGGCGGGGCTAGGGCGGGGCTCTCTCCCCCCCCTCCTCTTTTTTGATTGTTGAAATATGGTAACTCTAGGCGAGGGGGGAGCCTGGGGGCGCATGGGGGCCAGTGCAGGAGCCCCCGGGGGGGGAGGTGCCGGGCCACAGCCTGAGCATGAGGGGCGGGGGCACTGCTGCTCCCCGCTAGCATTGCTGCTGCCTTTGTAGGGCTGCTGCCCCCCTGCGCCGCGCTGGCTCCTCCATGGCTGGGGCTCGCCACTGCCGCAAGCAGGACACTCTGGCTCTCCGGTGCCTTCGGAAGGCGGCTCCTCCCTGCCGAGCCAGGACACCGCTTTTTGGCGCCCCCAACCACTTGGTGCCCTAGACGACCGCCTAGTTCACCTAGTGGTTGCACCAGTCCTGCCTGCACCCTCTAAACTGCAGAATAGATAGGGATGCAGATTAGTCAATGGCCTTTTAGGAGCTGTATCGCAGTCAGAGATTTCCTATTCCTTTACCTCCCTCTGGTGGTTAGAGTATGTCAGTGCTGGTGAGCTACTCAGGAAAATAACTGGAAGCTCTATCTCCATGGCCTTGTCTACACTAGGAAAAAAATCATAGTAATTCACATTCCAGCAGTGGTACAAATTGAGGAAACTTTAACACAGATAAGGCACAGGCATTTTTACCACCCTGTCATCTAATTCTCTTCACATATGGGTTGTGGCAAAATGTAGACCCATAAGATCGGTTACAAAAGGGGGATCCAGATTGAAGTGTTACCAATAGCATTTGAACCTGGATAAAACAAGGATATTGCAGCCTTGTCATATGAGGCTGTGAACACATTTCAATCCCATCTAATGACTTCAGTGGGATCCACACACATGTAGCAAATTTACTTCTCTCCCAGAGTGACTTCACTCTAAGCAGTATTCCTGGAACTGAAGCTTGCAGATTGCAATGCATTGAAACCATTTGGAACCTTCATTCAAATCCTTTATGAACAGAGTTTTGCTATAGCAG
The DNA here is from genome assembly GCF_002925995.2 of Terrapene triunguis. NCBI lineage: Eukaryota > Metazoa > Chordata > Testudines > Emydidae > Terrapene > Terrapene triunguis. Next base: position 43,561,519 of record NW_020664447.1, read on the forward strand.
AGTTCAAATGGGTTCCACTGAGTGTGTATATATATTTGCAATCTAGTTGCAATAGGTAATGCCAGGTTGTGTGTGTGTGTGTGAGTGTGGCCTGGCTCTTATGAGCGGAGTTGAATTGACCTTCTCTGTGAGATCATCTGTTAACTGGCACCCCTATCTGGTATCATCAGTGTATAGTGGTTTTTGCACTGTGTCTTGAGAGGACACAATACACCCATCTGGACTGACGAGCTGTCTTGTTTCAAGGTTAAATGTTCCAACAAAATATTATTACTATTAGAAGTGTTTGTTCCTGGTTCACTGTGTCCACACTGAGCAGCTTGCATGTGTAAACCACTGCAGCATGTCCATGCCTGCAGTCCCTCCAACCATTGCAGTACTAGTGCTTTGTGTGTCTTCTGAGACACCTATCTGTCAATCTAAATAGCTACCCATAAAGGTACTAGTGGTGGTGGGGTCCCTCCGTTGTAGGCAGGCAGTGCTTCACAGCTACAGCCTTCACACACTAGGTGTTACCTTCCTGTGGGCCAGACTGTCCCTTGCTGGAGCACAGGTGGAGGGAACACAGGAGTGGTCCCACTCTGTGCCCCTAGGATGCAAACCATCCTAGTTGGCTTGAAGTGGAGGCAGGGACATGGCTTCACTTCCTCTCCATATTGACTGGTCCACAGAGCTGGCCAGGGTGGTGGAGCCAGAAGGTTCCACCCTCCTTTGGGATGGCACAGTATTTGCACCCCACTGAGCACTGGCGGGGTTCAGGGAGGGATTGTGCTTCTCTAGGCACAAACCTGCAGCACTCTCACTGGGACACTCTCTCAAATGAGTCAAATAACCCACATTCCTAAGAATTTGCTGGACTGGGCCTTTAAGGGGGAACAGAATCTTAGATCTGCATTTGTGTGTGATAATAGCACTGTCAAGGCTCCTTCCCCACTCTGAACTTTAGGGTACAGATGTGGGGACCTGCATGAAAACTTCTAAGCTTAACTACCAGCTTAGATCTGGTCCGCTGCCACCACTCCCAATGTGCTAATTCCCTTCCCTGAGTAGCCTTGAGAGACTCTTCACCAATTCCCTGGTGGATCAAGATCCAACACCCTTGGATCTAAAAACAAGGAAAAATCAATCAGGTTATTAAAAAAGGCTTTTAATTAAAAAAAAAGGTCAACATCATCTCTGTAAAATCAGGATGGAAAATAACTTTACAGGGTAATCAAACTTAAAGAGCCCAGAGGACCCCCCTCTAGCCTTAGGTTCAAAGTTACAGCAAACAGAGGTAAACACCCTAGCAAAAGATACATTTACAAGTTGAGAAAACAAAGATAAAACTAACACGCCTTGCCTGGTTGTACTTACAAGTTTGAAATATGAGAGACTTGTTCAGAAAGATTTGGAGAGCCTGGATTGATGTCTGGTCCCTCTTAGTCCCAAGAGCGAACTCTCCCCAAAACAAAGAGCACAAACAAAAGCCTTCCCCCACCAAGATTTGAAAGTATCTTGTCCCCTTATTGGTCCTTTGGGTCAGGTATCAGCCAGGTTACCTGAGCTTCTTAACCCTTTACAGGTAAAAGGATTTTGGAGTCTCTGGCCAGGAGGGATTTTATAGTATTGTACACAGGAGGGCTGTTACCCTTCCCTTTATAGTTATGACACGCACCAACTTCTGTTTAGAAAAATCTAGAAATATCTCACTTGAAAAGAATGAGCCTGATTCTTGCCTCATGCTAGGGTAACTGCAATGACCAGTGTAAGTGAGAAGAAAATCCAGCTCAGTGTGTCTGAAATCAGCAGTGGCTCCAGGCACCAGCGCTCCAAGCCGTGAGGTCGCCGTGAGGGCGGCAGTCAGGCAGCCTTCGGCGGCGTGCCTGCAGGAGGTCCGGTGGTCCCGTGGATTCGGCGGCAATTCGGCAGCGGGTACGCCAAAGCCGCAGGACTGGCGGACCTCCCACAGGCATGCCGCCGAATCCTTGGGGCCGGGGACCTCCCGCAGGCAGGCCACCGAAGGCGGCCTGCCTGCTGTGCTTGGGGCAGCAAGAAAGCTAGAGCCGCCCCTGTCTGAAATCATAATGATCACTGGGAAAGGAAGGGAGAGGGGTGTTTTCACCAGTGACAGGGAGCAGGATTTTTAAATAAGCCCCTTGATTCATGATTTCTATACTGCTGCTTTGCAAGTAATCTGCACTTTCATGAGGTCTCTACCAGTTGAACATAGTATTCAGGCCAGCTGGGCAATAGATTTCTGCAGCATTTCAAGCTGAACATCCATCCAACCTTCCCGCCGTGCCCCAAGAATTAATTAAATATTAAAGAATAAACAAATTCAGCAATAATCACCAGCCTCAATATCCCTTTCATCTCCTTCTTTCATAAGCATCTCCATGCTTTCTTCTAGGCCAGCCGCTGCGCTTGGAAGGCATTTTCTGTACCTATTCCCCAAACCAGCTCCCTCAGCTCACCCAAATCCCTCCTGAAGGGCACAGCCAGGTGTGAGATATCTGAGTACAAACGGAATCAATCCAGTGTAAATCCAGAGTGACACCACTGAAGTTAATGGAGTGTCTTCATTCCAGATTTATGCCAGTGTAACTGAGATCAGAATCTGCTCCCGTAGATTTGCTGCAATGCCATGAGGGAAGAATTCCAAATTCCAAGGGTGAAGGGAAATTGTGGCATTTGTTAGGCCTTCAAATGAGGCTGCTTGGGGAGATTGATGGCTCAGGGGGCAGGAAACAAGATACAGAACTTGTCACCTCTAGATCCTTTTTTCGAACCAAGACCAGGCAGTAATAATTACTGATAGTTGTTCTCATCTGAACAGCCCTGTGGCGGCTTGTGTGAAATAAGCTGGTCTCTTTCCAGTTTCCTGTGGACAAGTAACCATGGCACAAAACCACTACCATGACTGGCATGAACAGGCAATCTAAGCAGAAAGGCTGAATTGTAGGCAATAGCATGTGAGCTATTTTCTCCCTCCTATGTCAGGGCTCAGGGCATTAGGTAATGGGAAGCTTCCGTTGCTGCTACCTGCGCTGTGTGTTGCCCGTGTGCAGAGGTCAGTCACCCAGGCTGTCAACCCGAGTGCTATTTACACAAAAGAGAGAAAGAACCTGCCTTGGCAAGTGCCTCATCTGGTGAGTCCAGATGTACTTATCACAGTGCGGAGTGCTTCTGACAGCTGGATATTGAGCTATGTGCTTTATATGAGGGCTTGACTATTGCATGAGATTGCTCCATCTGCATTTGGCCCTGCTGCAGACGTCTGGAAATCTGATGAATCAAGAGATCTGTGCTATTAGCAATTCTTTATAAACACTCCACTGAAACATGTTACCACAATCACACATTTCAATAGACATGAGAAATGTCAGCACAGGGATCAGCTGAGACACAAAAGAGCAGCTGCAAGACTTAGTGCATTAAATCAAACATGGGGGCAAATCCAGTCCCCAAGAAGCTGGACACTGGGGGGATTCACAGGGAAGTGAAGAGGAGGAGGTAGAATCCTCCCAAATGCAGAGACTAAGGCCTTGTCTACACTAGGGATTTGCTCCTAATATGGATTGGTGTAGCTGCACCAATACCAGTGCCTACTGTAAACAGGCAAAGCCATAATAAGCTGTGATCTTCAGTGGTTTCAGACAGGGCTAAGCTGCTCTGGTACAAAACCCTGCTTTGCCTCTTTGCACTAGGGGTTTGCACCAACACAGGCGCTGGCTTTTCAAAGTGCCGGGGGGTGCTCAACCCCCAGCTGTGACCTAGGCCCGGCCCCCACACCACCCATTCCCCCAAGGCCCCACCACTTCCCGCCCCCACTCCACCCCTGCCCCGCCTCCTCCCGCCCAGTTCTGCCCCTCCCCTGAGTGCACCGCATCCTTGCTCCCTCCTCCCCCCCCAGCCTCCTGCACACTGTGAAACAGCTGTTTGCAGCAGGAGGGAGGCACGGGGAGGGAGAGGGAGGCACTGATCAGCAGGGCCCATCGGCGGGCAGGAGGTGCTAGGGGGAGCTTATAAGGGGGGTGCCGGTGGGTGCTCAGCACCCACCATTTTTTCCCAGACGGTGCTCCACCCCTGGAGCACCCACGGAGTCAGCGCCTATGTGCACAAATGCAGCTACACTATGGCTAGCCACTGATGGCTGCAATCCCCAGCATGGACAAGCCCTAATATAGTTTAACACAACACCTGTGACAGCCTTCATTGCTGCCAGCGTGCTCCTTCTATCCCTGGAGACTCTGCCATGGACAACTTCTGTTCTATGGGAAGCGACTCCCTTTCATCTAGTCACACTACCTCGGAGACACTACAAATAGATGGAAAAGAATGGTTATGCACTTCTTAATTATTTTATAATTTGTCTCAGTATTATCCATCAGAGAGCCAAGCTCTGTAGTTGTACGATTAAGTCAATATTAAATTGTTTATTGAGATAAAATAAAGTTCACTCTGGGTCAAAGACTATGTGGCAGACTGGTGTTATGGTAAGCTGATCATAACGGCAATACACATGATGGGGAAATAGCTTGTCATTAGTAACATTGTGTGAAAGTTACTAGTGACCCCCCTTAACAGCTAGCAGCCTTTATGTCAACCAGTGGCCATTAGGGGGAAACAGATACCTCACTACACAGTAGCCTGAACTTTTGAACTGTCTTCTCTCCTCTGCCTTGAGGCAGAGGGAACTAGCCCCAAGCCGGTTTTCACTGACCAGATAGCAGAAGCACGGGTCTGGCAACCTACCAATCAAGTGTTAACACGGCAAGGGCCTTTGTCTGAATGTGTATAAAGGATCTGTAAAATGTGTGTAAGACAGAGTTTTTGTACCAAGGTGCAAAGCTCTCCTTTCTTCTGCAGAATAAAGCAACTCTTCCTTATCCCTGTCTGGCTGTTATTGGCTCTCAGCTAGGTGGACCCGATATTTCGGTGACAATTGCATGTGATGCTCCCTAGAGCAGGGGTTCTCAAACTCTGGTTTGGGACCCCTCACAGGGTCACAAGGTTATTACATGGGGGGGTCACAAGCTGTCAACCTCCACCCCAAACCCTGCTTTGCCTCCAGCATTTAGAATGGTGTTAAAGATATAAAAAAGTGTTTTTAATTTATATGGGGGGGGGTCACACTCAGAGGCTTGCTATGTGAAAGGGGTCACCAGTAAAAAAGTTTGAGAACCCCTGCCCTAGAGTATTTTGCAGGATATTGTCAGAGACTGGCATCCCCATATAGATAGATAGATATTAGTATTAAGTAAACTAAAAACTGTTAAGATGGGAGAGTTCCCATATCCTGAGCTATGTGGACCTGTGGTAAGTGGGCACAAGTCCCCCCCCAGGTGATGATTGGGGCTGCTAGGTATGTGGGTTACACTTAGAGAGTCCTTCCCCCCTTTGCGGCACCCCAGGGATTCTCAAAACAAAAACAGAAACAAAAAGGTTCTTTTCCCTCCCAGGCAGAGGGAGAACAAAAGTAAGAGACAAAGGTGGCCAGTCTCTTAGGCAGGTTTTTGATCACCTTTATGGCGTTGAGTTTGTCTACAGGTTCTAGTGTCTTTGATCCAGTTTAGGTTCTGCCTCCACCCCTTCCTTTTTGGCCACCTTGTCCATACAGTCTCAGGGGCAGCAGGGTCTGCAACTGTCTTCCACTTTGTCAATTTGTCCCTGTAGCTGGCCCAGCAGTCTTCCCCCTAACCACCACACCTTTCTGGCTTTTCCTTTTCAAGCTTCCTCCTTCCAGGCAGAGCAAGCCTTACAGGTGTGTCTGGTTAGTGCTGTCTGAGCCCATAAGAGATCATTAGCCTCCTCTCTTCTAGAGTGGGGTGTGTCTCCTCACAGGACTGTAATGGAAGCTTAAACAGCCTAGCACTTGACTATCTATGTTTATAAATTGCAGAGCAGGTTTAGTGACAGTGTCACAAAAAGGCATTGAGGGGGAAAAGGAGTTTTGTGCCTTGTTTGAGTTTGTTTTTGTAAGAGTGCGACTCACTGCCAGAATGCACCTCTATGGCTTGACAAGGCATTGCAAAGCCTTCCCCTCACTCATCTCCAAACAGCCATGTAGGCCTGCTGATTGTCCACCTGTTCTTGTGATTCGGCCCTTCCGGCTTAAGCCAACAGGCCAACAAACAATAGTCTGCCAACTTCACATTGGATCTTCAGCCTCACTCCAGACTTGCTAGTCCCTACCCCTTGGGTCAGGGGGATTTCCAAACCATCTTCCTCGCTGGGCCAGTGTGGTGCCCAGGCCCTTCCTCTCCTCTGAGTTCCAGTCCAGGACCCCTTTAATAGGCAACCAAGACCAGTAAATGCAGACCCCTTGCTGACTTCCTGGACCACTGCCTACCTTCACTGGTTTTAGCCTTTCCCACAGCCTCTTACCCAGCTCATTGTGTATCAGCATCACTGTCTCTAAGCCTCTCCCCCAGGCTCACTGCAGAGCTTCTTAGCACTGTCCACTGCCCAGCTGGTTCTGCTGCAGGAGAGTTTTCTCTACTGCCCTCACAGGGCAGTCCCTGGCCCAGCAGGAGTCTCCCTGATCCCCACGGGCCTCTCCACCAGGACGGAGAATCCTGGGCCAATTCACTTCCTCCCACTTTCCTTCCCCACTGCCTGAGGCTCCCAGTTACAGATGTACCTATAACATGAGAATTGGAATTGGAGTCAAGGACCCATATGCTCTGGAGGGACTGTTATTGATAGGACACCAGTGGAAACAGGGAATGTGAGGAGTAGGCAGTGCTCAGGGTTTAATACAGTTCCACTCATTCAACTTAATGTGCATTCATCTGCGCTCTGTGCTAATGAAACAGTACCTTCCTTAAGGGAGGTTCTGTCCACCAGTGGCCTAACTCAGCTCCCTGGCTCCAGCCAGCCTTTGTTCTCTGAGCAAGAGCCAGAATAAAAATTTTATTAATATGATGTTAAAAAAAAAAGTGAACAGAGCTTGAGCATAGAAGTTTCTGGTTATCAGGGATAAATGTACAGATTATCAAGGGTGCAAAGTTTGGTTTAAGATCAGGTGGCATAAGGAATACATAATCTGCAATATCCCCGATTGGGGGTAAAAGGTTGATGGGTCAAAGTACAGGCATTGAGATATGAGGGTATGAAGTTCATAGAATGGCTATGTTCGGGTGTGGAGTATAATGAGTGGATATGATGATGAGGATGGATTGACCCTCATTTGGTGAGATTTAATGTTCAGGGAGTTTATGGTTCCAGTTCATATGATCCTACGGAGAAGGTCACTTGGTCCCTTTCTCGTAGTGGGAGAACGATGTCACTCTGGCTCACGCCTCCTGCTACTGTCAGTGGCCAGTGATGTGCTCGATGTAGATGTCCCTGGACCACTGGATGGTGTCTGAGACCATGAGGCGCTGCATGAGCCGTGTGTAGCGTCGACCGATCCCGCAGGTCCACAGCACATGCTGCTACTCTCCTTCCCTAGCCAGTTCTCAACTAAGCCAGATTCAGCCCTTTTAGCTCCTCCCTCCAGTCTTGACATCTACTGCAGGCATAACAGGGCAGGGCTGATTGCACCCACGGCCTGCCATTAACCCAATGTGGGGTTTCTACACCCCATCATATTTTTCTTTTGTTTCTCCTTGATGTGTAAAGAAAGCAGGGAAGGCTGGTTGCTTTGTCTTTGTTGTTCATGAGGTGGGGGGAAGAATGTTTGTGTTTTGCAGAAATATCAGGCATGTTAAGTCTGGCCTTCCCTAGTTGTACCAGAAGACTCATTGGAGATCAGAGAGATGTGAGCTTTCTCAGCCTTGACCTGAAGGGACCGGAATGTTGAATCTGTAACAAAGATATTTTTTCTCTCAAGTTTTTGAATTGAATAAGTATGAACCGAAACAAGGAACACAGAGTTTAAGTAGTCCACATAAATACTTCCCCTCAGTTAACTAGGCTTCACTGGCACGGTTATCGCCAATGTCACAATCTTATCAGTTCTCCAGAAATCATAGAGTTTCCCAGGAAAAAAAGAGTAGACAAGATCTAAATTTCTAATGTGAAACACAAGTAGGAATAAAACCCACTGAAACAAACAAAAACAGACAATCTTTCAGCCCTTTTGGGTTCAAATCTATTTTCTTTATTTCCTTTGCATGTCTTTCCTTTTTGAACATTTATTCCCTTTGCCTGTTTTATCTACAGCCTTGGCAGAAATGGACAAACCCCAGATCTAAGGACTGTGTTTTAGAAACTAGAAAACACCCACCCACACATGTATGCATGTTACTGCTGTGCACTGAGGAGCTGGATTGCTATCATTATTGTAATAGCTGAACTGATAATTGTTGAATGAGGTGACAGTACTCATTTCAGCTACTGGAGAATGTGAGCATCGTTGAATTGGTTCTAATTGCTTAAATGGTTTCCAGACTGTAAAGAAACCTTTATTTTAGACCCAGAAGTGAATGTAGATGGTGTGTCATAATTGGTTATTGTTGTAAATCTCTAGTTGGCATTTCTACCAGTAGATGGTGCAATTGAGCATTGTCCATTGATAAAAGTACACCAAAGGGGGAGCTGTCATTTTAAGAGGTGTGCTGGAGGTTGCACTTGAGCAGGACACTGAGTGGAGTTTACTGCAGTCTCAGTTGTGGATGTTCCAGTCTGGGCATGTGTGATACAGTAAAACAGCAGAGAGCTTCCTCTGGAAATATTCTAAACTGAGCAGAATTTAGATTAATGAAAATATTTTTGAACAAAACTAGGCCTGCTCTTGAAGGAGCAGGTCTTTTCCAACTCTAATTCCTACAATTCCACAAGTCAGTGGATAACTGGGGCAAGGCATTCTGGATTTTCTGTAAAAATCCTTTGACGATTTTCTGGCTCATGGGTCTACACAAACTCACCAAGCTCTGAGGAACACGTTGTCAATACCACCAGGACCCAATTCTTCATCATATTGCGGCTCTTGTGCCCTATTGGGACTGGCAGAACTGGTCACCGGTGACTCCTCCCAGCATCAGAGGCTTCCCCAGACAGCGCAGAGTCAGGGAGGCCCCTGCAGGGCTGGGAAAAGGGGGAGTGCAAAGACAGCTTAATGTCACCTTCATTCACTACTTCCATTTCTGGGCCAAGTGTAGCTGAGCCAGAACAGAGAGTCTAGCCCCTAGTTTAGATTTACTATGGAAAGCTTGTTACCGTCTGGTGATAAAAAGTGGTTGTACAGGAAGTGGAAGCCAGGCATGCTGAGGGATTGGAGTCAGGAAAGGAGGAGATGTTAAAGTAAGAAGCTGTTAAGGAGCTTCACAGAATGGAACAGAAAAAGGGTGGAGAATTTCAAGCAAGGCTGTGTGTATAGACCCTGCACTGGTGATGAAGGGCTTAAAGAGCTGCTATGGGCAAGCCTGGCCCCATGCATCCACACTCATCGATCATGTCAAGGGTGGAATAAGGATTTAAAAACAGGCTGTTTCCAGCAGTTTGTGGTCAGCTCTGGGAGAGAGCAGATGGTAGCTCTACTACAGCTCACAAAGGAGATTCCTGGAAGCCTTCAAGGGAGCTGCCCTCTGGAAGGCTATTTACCGTCCATCCCTGTGTTTACAATTATACAATGTCCCTGCTGTGGTGGCTGGTTTGGGACAAGTTTGGCAAACTTTGAGGCAAGCTGTTTAGGTGGTTGATGCTGCTTCCCTCTACCCTTTCAGGGTTAGACAATCTGAGGACAGGCCCAAGGGACTAGGGGAGTGGGAGCCAAAAGCCCCATCCCCACCAACCCCAAAAAAGACTATCTAATGTAATTTGTGTCACAGAGACTCTAACTTAGGCAGATGGGGGATGCCCTGAGAACTTTTCAGTGCCCATCCAGTAGGAGGTGCCCCTCAGCAGCCTGAGAACTGTCACACTGTGTTAGCATAAGGAAGAGTTGATAAAGGAGAACTAATAATGCGTCTATATGGGGGAAATAGAAAGGCTTATATAGTTTGAAGTCAGTATGATAAAGATTTACGCTCCCTTCAGTTAGTCTTCTTTGCATGAGCTAGAGAGAGAGGAAATTGTGGCTCTGTAACTTGCTGTCAAATTTGGAACAGGGTCAGGGCTTGTCTACACAATCTGCATTAATCTGCATTAAGTCAAGTTAATTTGGTTTGAAAAAGCTTGCATACACACAAGGCAATCCATCACAGTGCACTAACTGCATTTATCACAAACTCTGGAGTCCTCTTGCAAAGTGGACTAAGTTTGCTGTAAATCAAATTAGTTTGATTTATTGTGTGCACAATGTTGCTGTGCACCACTTTGGCATGCCTCCAATGGCTATCCCACACTGCTTTGCAGGCAGTCATTACTGACCTGTCTGTTTACCTGTGTGCCCTCTCCCACAGTGGTATCAAGTTGCCAGGTCATCCCCTCCTCTATTTAAATGCCGTGCGGGACCAGATTTTGCCCATTTGTTCAGGGATTTCAGTGTATCAGCACTGCTGCAACATTGCTGCGATAGTACTCCAGAAGCCCCACAACATGCCTCGTGCAGCCACGTGAAGCTGTGCATCACCATCTGGGGTGAAGCATTGGTGCAGGAAGCTCCTGTGGCCAGCCATGGGAATAAAGATCTCTTTGTGGACATTGGAAAGCAGACATCCAAGAGGAGTCATGACCAGGACACCAAATAATGCTGGATAGAAAGCAAGCAGCTCAGGAAGACCTATATTAAAACCAGGGATGAGAGGAAAAATTCAGGAGGGGACAAGTAACCTGTCCATTTTTTGAGGAACTGGACTGGATTTTGCACCACTACACAACCACCCGGCCCTGGAAGACTGTGGAACCAACTGCCTGCTCATTGGAGGATGAGCATGAGGAAACCAGCAAGAAGCTGTCCCCTGAGAGCCAAGATCTCTTTGGGACTCAGGCCCCTGACGCTGGCCAGGTAAAAAGCCAACCTAATTCCTGCCCTGCAACAGCGGAGCCCGAGTCCCAGCCAGAAACCCAGGCCAGGATCCAAGAGGCAGATTCTCTGGAGGGAACTTTGGCAGGTAAGTACCTATCTTTAAATTAATTATTATTGTGCTGTATTGCCATGCTGGCTTCTGTTATGGGTGTCCCATGGCCACAGCCATTTTAGGCAGATGAGAGCTAGGAGGCTTTTTGAGTCTCCAGCCCCCACCTCCCTCGGCCCATGCTATCTACTCACGACCCCCATCCCCATACACATTTCCAAGTTGGCAACTGCTCCGCCTGGGTGATAGGCCTCTGTCACATGCTAGAGCCTTGACCATGGACTGTTTTCAGGCCCATGCCACAGAGGGCAAATGCCCATCTACCTTTCTCCTCCCTTCATCTCTCCTGCCTAACAAACCCCTTCCCTCTCCGCAGCCTCTGTTTGCCATCTAGGGTGACCAGATGTCCTGATATTATAGGGACAGTCCCAATATTTAGGGCCTTTTTCTTATATAGGCCCCTATTACTCCCCACTTCCTGTCCCGATTTTTCACATTTGCTATCTGGTCACCCTATTGCCATCTCAGAAAGGCAGCTGGCAGCATGGTGGAGCCACAGCCTCCATCCTACCTCGCCCCCCTGCTGCGGCACATTCAAATAACGAAAACATTCATTTGTGCAAAATTCAACAGTTTATGGAGACAGCAGTTACAGGAAAAGACATTGGGTTAGTATTCTCAGTGGACATGAGGTACATATGGACATTGCAGGTAGGATGACCAGACAGCAAATGTGAAAAATCGGGACAGCGGGTGGGGGGTAATAGGAGCCTATATAAGAAAAAGACCCAAAAATCAGGACTGTCCCTATAAAATTGGAACATCTGGTCACCCTAATTGCAGGCCAATAAAGGTACAAAAAGTACTGCTCCCCATTACTGCCCTGTAACAAGCATTCGAACAGGAAAAGAAGTGACAATCATTGCCAAACCCTATCTATTTTGCGCTGCGCTTTCTCCATGTCTGTAGAGGAGATAAAGCAGAATCTAAGACACAGACATTTCTCCATTTTTGTCTGGACGTTATGGCAGATAGCCACATGGTGATGCCCCCCCAGTATAGCTCGCAGCTCCCTTCCATTCCTGCAGCACTCCTGGGGGGACCATCTTGGTGAATAACGTCACAGCATATCTTGCTGGTCTGCCCTTTCCCTTTATGAATAAAGCCATGCTCTGCTTCCTAGTCACCTGCCTCAGTGTAACAGCATCGAGAGTTAGGACAGCCTAGAAGGGGTTACTACCCAGCTCTCCCCAGTATGCACCCCTTAGTCCCTTCGACACCATATAAGCACCTCCAACACACAACAAAACTGCAAAGCCAAACCAGGAACGTAATTCCCCCTCCTTCTCCTCTTTCCCTCCCTCCTCCCCAGCCTCCAGGGCACCATGGCAAAACCAAACAGCATGTGCTGCACAGACAAAAACCCCAGTGTGCACACCACTTACTAACTCTGAGATTCTCCCAAGACTGGGAAGAATTTCAGGGAGGTAGAGTCACAAATGCATATTAAAATGCTATCATAGCCTATCTGAAATATGAACAATAACTGACTGTGTTTTTTCATACTCCCACAGCCGCAACAGCCAGACCCTCAAGGACAGGGCCTCTATCAACAGCTAAGTGGCTGGCCAGCCTGAGGGGATGAAAATGGAAACCTCAGGATTCAATGTTTGCAGACCTCATCACAGAGTCGTCCCCCTGCCCCCGCCAAAAAAAAATCAAAATAGCGGAGAGGTGAAGGCAGTATTGTCGGATTGAGAGGGAAAAAGACAGGGAGCTCTCCCAAGAGAATGTGGCATGGCCAAGGAGAGCAGGGCGGTTGCCAGGGAAAGCATCGCCGTCACCAAAGAGAGCATGGAAAGAGACAGGAAGATGTGGAGGCAACTCATGGATGCAATACTAAGCCAAAATGCTCTGCCCCAAAGCATGCTGTTGGTAGGGCAGCAGGCCCTGCCGTCCTGTCAGCCAGGACCCAGCAATGTTCTTCAGACCTTGGGCAATAAAGGCTACTGAAAACACGAGCAACTCCTCCCTGCTGTACCCCCACAGCAGTACTCCCAGGTGCCATTCCCTTCACAGAGCCAACCTCTGTGCAAAGGGAACAGTTGCACCTGGGAGCCCAGCTCTTTTGAGCCTTCCGACACCACATGTAACTTCAAGCCACACCACTCAACCCCAGAAGTACCCACAAACAAGAAGGGGCAGAGTCAAGGTGTAAAGTCACCTGTGACTTGAAACCCAATCCCCCCCATACTTTTCTTCTGCGCTGTTGTACTTTCAGTTGTGGCTTCACTGTTGTTTTAATTAAAGGTTTCTTTACCATTGTTAGTTAATATATTCTTTTAAAAATGTATTGTTTCATACTAAAAATTGTTTTTTTTATTGGTTCAGTTGAAACTCTTTTTTGTTTGTCACATAATTGCTGTTTAATAACAAAATGATAAAAATTCATTCCTAATGAGTCATCACTGCATTAAACACAGAAAACCCTTGAAAGTGAAATAAATCATAGGGTTTCACAAAAATATGTAGGCAGAGACACATGGTAAAATAAGCATTTCCATAGTGTTCCACTGCCACTACCCAGAAACCAGTGTCCAGTTCACATTCCATCCCAGCCTCACCCCCCCATAGGTTAACACTGGATGGACAGCTGCACATTTTCAGGCCTGAGACTCCCAATAAGAACAATACACTTCCCTGGCAATATTGTCCTGGCTGTTTCCATTTTCTGTGGGATGCGTTGCTGGCTGCTCGAACTTCTGAGCATGCGTCTGCCCCTCAGCCTCCCACCCATCATTTGGGCTTTCTCCCTTACTCTCACAAATATTGTGCAGAATGCAGCTATAATAGTTGGAATGGAGTTTTTTTCTGCTGCTTGCAACCTATTCCATAAACAGCACCACCTTCCTTTCTAACAGCCAAATGCACACTCCACTATCATTGTGCAACTGCTGAGTCGGTAGCTAAAAATGTCCTTCCTTCTGGTGGACATTTTAATGGCTTCATTAACCAGGGAAGCAGAAGATAAGCTGGGTCTCCACAACCTTAATGTCTGGAGTGATCCTGGGGGCAAACAGTCCTTTCTCCATGAATGTAACCAGAACTGAGTCCCAAAAGATCCTAGCATTGTGGGCCCTTCCAGGCTACCCTGCATTTATGTCCATAAACTTGTCACAGTTGTCAACCAGCCCTTGGAGCACCATGAAGAAATACCCCTTTCTGTTTATAAATTCTGCACCTTGGTGGGGGGAAGGGGCAAATTATAGGCACATGCCCAATACAGTTTGGGAACCCCATGCTTGCAAAACCATCAATAATCTCCTGTTAAGCTTTTTTTAACCCAGTGCCACAGTATCTTTTCCATGGCATGACACATCTGCATGACAATAGGCCCAACAGTTGATGTCCCTACACCAGATTGGTTGGCTACAACCAGTAGCATGCAGGGGTGGCCAACTTCCAGATGACAATGGTGACCCACTTCTCCATGGACGTGGGGTACTGCATGTTAGTACACTGCTGCTGCAGCTCCAGGGTCAGTTCAGCGCAGATCTCAAAAAAGGTTGCTTTCCTCAGCCTGAAATTCTCTCGCCACTGCTGCTCATCTGAGGTCTGCAGAACAATCCTTTCCTACTGATCCATGCTGGTTTCCTGAGCCCAGAAATGGTCCTGCACGGTGTGTAGCTGATCCAGGGGTCAGTCCCCTAGCATCCACCACCTGGTGAACTCCTCTTTTTCCTCATCCTGCTTCCTCCACTGCTGAATCTCCTCCTGCTGCCAGAGGAGTGGCTGCTGCCATCACATCACCTGCTTGCATGGGTGTAGTTTGGAGGGGCAGGAGGGCATTGCCCCCCCAAACTGCAAGCCTAGGGCAGGTGTGGAATTTTTCCACCTCCCCCATGTGCGGCCCCATTGGCCTAACTGGAGCTGCTCCTCTCCAAATATATAAGTCAAACTACGCCTATGTCTGTTTGATGGTGCGATGGGTGAAGTCCAAAGCTGAATTCAAGCAGTCTCTGTGTATTTGCGGTTGCCAATATAGCAATGCAGACCATTGTTGGATCCATGCTGGCCAACAGCAATGCAAAAATGGCGCTAGCCTGCCCAAAAAGGAAGTACGGGGTGGTGACAGTGCAAACATGGAATTTTAAAAAAATCAGAATCTGCCTGGCTTTCCAAAATTCATAATGCAAAAACTCCCAGGATGCACACTGCTCAGCAGAAGGAGCCTGGGATACCCTCCAAGAATGCCATGCCCGTAGCACACAGCAAGCCGACACTGTGTGTATGCTCAATTTGAATTGAAAGATGGAACCAGGCGCGCCGTGTGCACACTCTTGGTGTGGCTTCCGCACTGCATGTTACCTGATGCGCAGCAAAAAGCTTCAGTTTAAATCTCCCATGTAGACAAACCCTTAATGTTTCTCCAAAAGTGCTGAACACAATTTTTTTTCAATGAGTAAGTCAGCCTTATGCAGCTGCTAGAGCCCATTGCTATCTGGGTCAAAATGTTAGCAAGGAAAATACATTGCATGGTTAGAGAAAGGTGCTATTTGGCAATAGCAGGGACAATATGGTAGTGCCACAACCCTAACTTCCTTCCCTGGCCAGTACAGTCCCAGACTGTCACACTCAGCTCTTGTCTTCCCCCATGTGTATCTCACTGCCACCCAGCAACTGAGAGCTCCAACTGACACAGGAGCTGTGGGAAGCAGCGTTGATGATTCATTCAGTAGGCAGAGTGCTTTGCTGTGGATGTGGACCAGTACTCCTGCATGGAACTATGGGGGGACCTGACTGCTGAAGGTGCAGACTTAGGGATGTTGGATCAGACTCTGGGCTGTGTATCCCTGGAGCTGCAGCACAAATGACTCTAACTTTCAGTAGCAGCCCATAGCCACTGATGGGCAGTCCATAGGCACTGATGGCCAGTCACTTCCTTCCTTCCTTTCCCACCCTCAGTCACCTCCCAACATGCCTATGCACCAGCTGCTGTGTGACCAACCTACAGCCCTCTATGCTAGCCATGCACTGCCCCTTCACTAGGGTGTTCCTCAAGAACTAGTTAAGCACCTCAGCCACCAGAAAGGGGCCTCAACAGAGCCCAGAATCAGACCCAAGACATAAAATTGACCTCTTGGCCATTCATGTTCATTAAAGATCTCCTGACACTTTTTATGAGAGCAGGTGTGTTAACTCAGGTGTCTTGGCCGAATCCCACTTTGGAGAATTAGATTCTGCCTTCTGAAAACACTGTTGCTGTTTCACAAAGATATAAGATTCACTGCCATACTTTAACTGGTTATGTAGAGTTGCTGTGTGCTGTTAACAGCTGCCACATTTTGCTTTAGAGATGGCTGCATTTCAGCCCTTGGTGAGGTGAAGGTCCTTGTGAACAGTTTGCAAACTGTTCTGGGGATCCTTTGGGATGAAAGCGTCTATCAAAATGTCAGCAATTATTAAGGTAGTTCTCTGTGTAAACACAAGCATTTGAGCAGTATCAGAGGGGTAGCCATGTTAGTCTGTATCCACAAAAACAACGAGGAGTCCGGTGGCACCTTAAAGACTAACAGATTTATTTGGGCATAAGCTTTCGTGGGTAAAAAACCCACTTCTTCAGATGCATGGAGTGGAAATTACAGATACACTCATAAATATACTGCAACATGAAGAGAAGGGAGTTATCTTACAAGTGGAGAACCAGCGTTGACAAGGCCAATTCAGTCAGGGTGGATGTGGTCCACTCCCAATAATTGAGGAGGAGGTGTCAATACCAAGAGAGGGAAAATTGCTTTTGTAGTGAGCCAGCCACTCCCAGTCCCTATTCAACCCAGGTTAATGGTGTTAAGTTTGCAAATGAATTGTAGCTCTGCAGTTTCTCTTTGAAGTCTGTTTTTGAAGTATTTTTGTTGAAGGATGGCTACTTTTAAATCTGTTATTGAGTGTCCAGGGAGATTGAAGTGTTCTCCTACTGGCTTTTGTATGTTACCATTCCTGATGTCAGATTTGTGTCCATTTATTCTTTTACATAGTGACTGTCCGGTTTGGCCAATCTACGTGGCAGAGGGGCATTGCTGGCACATGATGGCATATATCAGATTAGTAGATGTGCAGGTGAATGAGCCCCTGATGGTGTGGCTGATGTAGTTGGGTCCTCTGATGGTGTCGCTACAGTAGATCTGGGGACAGAGTAGGTAAGGGGTTTGTTACAGGGATTGGTTCCTAGGTTAGTGTTTCTGTGGTGTGGTGTGTAGTTGCTGGTGAGTATTTGCTTCAGGTTGGAGGGCTGTCTGTAAGCGAGGACTGGCCTGCCTCCCAAGTTCTGTTTCTCTCATTCAGTCATCTCAGTGTCTTCAGCCAGATGGCTCACAGGGCACCCATGGCTTCCAGCCTCCTTTCCCTCAACAGTGTCATGTGCAACCCCCCGCAGATCCCTCGATTTGCTCTCCTGCTTCATAAGGCCTCATTTCACAGGCACCATCCTCCCTGCTGCGGGCTGCAGGGGATTCCCTTTATCATCCATAAGGTTTGCCGCTGGGCAATATGAGGCAATCCTTCCCCCAAAGCACTGTCACTAAGTCATTCTGCCAGCTCCACTCTGGCCTGGGCTGTGATCCAAGATAGTTATGATGACTCTGCACAGACTATGAGCCTGATCCAAAGCCCATTGAAATCAATGGTAGTCTTTCCATTGACTTCAATGGGTTTTGGACCACGCTCCAGGTGAGCATAAGACAATAACACACTCTGACCTAATCGTGCCTGTGTCTTTGTGATGCAGTGAACCATTCAACAACATGTGTGTGAGGAAGTTGTTGGAGAGGAATAGGATGTTAATGCTGGGGCTTCTCCATCAAAGGACGCAAGTACCTTTTGGCTGTGACCTGTCATGTGGAGATATTGTGGACACCAAAATAATCCCCTGATGGTGTTTCTTTCTCTTGTTAGCCTGCAAGGACTTCAGCCAGGGCAAGATCATTCAGAGGGTGAGAGAGAGGATAGGCTGGAGGAGAGCAGAGCAGGACCAGGACAAGAAGCTGAAATAATATTTTCAGCATAGGCAAACAAGAATGGGGATGGGAGGAGATCTCCTAAGTATCGACATGAGGGTGTCTGTAATGGAAGAGTTGGGTCAGAGCTCAAATGCACTCTATCCATCCACCTGCTACTGCCAATATGTGAGCTGGGAAATGGCAAACCTTTTCCATCATTATCACAATGCTTCTGACCATTTCTCCATGTCTCCCAGGAAGGTCACTTTGAGGATGCTAATAAACTAAAACAACTATTCCCATCAAGGGAAAATGTGACCAGGAAAGATTCGTGCCTTCACTCTCTCCTATCTCTTCTATCTTCTTAGTAGCTTATCTTAAGAGGCGGTCAAATTATTCATTGCCAAGAATATGCCTAGCAAATGTAGGCCTTTTGCTGCTTGCAAATCATTTAGGAACTAATCCTGATTTCAGCGAATGTATTAGTTATTTATGATCTATTCGCTGGATTGTTTGGATGAACAGTTTTCACCCTGTGGGTTGCTCGAGAACCATTCATCTTAGCTGTTTCCTATTCGTTATTCATGCTGTATGCTTGGTCACATACGCCACATGGTATTGTCTCTAGTACCTGATTAGATGAGTGAAACATTTAAACAGGAAAATATCAAAAAGCAAATACAGAATAAGGCGCCTCTGATACAAATTTTCAGATGAAGGGTCGTTCATGCTAGAATTGATGACAGTCAGGATCCAAGAACATTTTCATGAATACTTGCCAGGCTGCCAGTCATCCAAATAGCCATGCAAACCAAATAACATGACCACCGTGAACAGCCGTGGAGTGAAGTCAGGCTGTTTGTTTGCAAATCCATTTTTCACTGTTCGCCACGGTTTACACTTTCCCATGTGGGGTTCTGGCATCAGCGAGTTAAAGGAAGTCATCGGGGGGGGTGGGGGGAAGGGGAGTGTTTCTTTTAAAAAAGAGAGTGAGATTGAGAGGAGGACACGGGCTCTCAAATACCCTGTCTGTGCTTGGTATATTAGGCAGCCCGTGCTCTTGGCTGGGAGCCCAGACGAGGCTTTTGTAATCAAAACATGATCTTGTATGCTGTGCAACCAGTGCTGAGAAAGGCCGTCTGATGGCTCTCCTCTTTTAGCTCTGCTTTGGAATCCACCAGGCTTCACCGCCGAGGTCCAAAATGCAGCGATCTGTGAGTGCTGCCTTTGTTGTTACTGGGAGGGGATTGGGGGGGGGATTCATTTCTCTTTTAAAAAAGCCAAGAAGTGACTTGCGCTCACTCTCTTTTTGTTGTTGTTGTTTTGGGGGGTGGTTTGTTGCCAACAGCTGTGTATCTAAAATGATCTGAGATGCGTGGGAGGGAGGGGAGTGAATTTCATATGCCGGATTTCATGTACTGATCACTGGGGCAGTTTGCAGTCGCTGGCTCAGGATGATGTTCTTATCCAGAAGGGTGGGGGCATTGGGAGGAAAAAACCCATAAAGCCAGGTCATGCTGGATGTTACTCATCCTAGTACTGGGAGTCAGGGGGCTTTCAGCTACAGCTGTCAGATCAGAGGCAGAGAATACTTCTTAGAGAGCTTGTGCACTGAATTTCATAGAGAAATGCTAGTTTAGGGGCCTGTCCCTCTCTCCCTTTCCCTTCCCCCACCTTTTCTCTCTCTCTCACCCTCTCTCCCTTCTGAGCTCTCTCACTTCAGAAACAGCTGATTGTGAAAGTCTGCAGGGAAAGATGCACATAGAAAGATGATTACTGAGACAAGAGGTGCTCTCAAGCACTGATGAGTTGCATAATGGGGTGTGTGTGTTAGGAGTGGGGGGATAGAATGCGACATTGCCATGTAACTGAAGCACATTGCCTCTTGCTTCCCTCGCCTCCTTTTGTTACATTTTCATTTTTAATAGAAAGAGGTCTTTCTTTACAGTGCTCGCTCTCTGTCTCTGAGGCATCAGGCTCTGCTTTCTGATTCATAGCACACTGCACACTTGTTCTGCCAAACCCATTTATAACTCCCTGCTGCAGTCACTGTGACATACGGGTGCCTTGGTTCCCCGGAAGAGCTTTATGCTGGGTAGGTGAAGTGTAGCCACTTTTCATCCTAAGTGGCAGCGCAGCCAGCATTCTTCCCAGCAGCTCAGGAATGGGCACATACCCTTGTTATCGACTGGCTCAGAGCAGCAGCTAGTAAGAAAACGCTGACCATGCTTGGACGTACAATCAGTGCTCCCCAGAGAATCAATGTCAGGGCTCAAAATGCTGCTCTGCGTTTCTGTGGACAAGTTGTTTTTGTTCGGTTGCTATGTTTTTCTGAGTGGGGCGGGTGTGGATTTCCCTTTGCTTCCCCAAGTATTTTGATGAAACTGAGCACCCCTCCCCATCACCCAAAAATAGGCTGAATAGCAGCAAAACTTCTCTAGCAGGGACATCTATCAGACTGGAATAATCTCCCTAGGGAAATGGTGGAAGCCCCGTTGCTAGATTCATTTCAAACTGGACAAAACACTGACAAATATACAATAGGGAACAATCTTGCACAACCAGGAGAGGAACTAGATGACCTAACAGGTCTTTTGCAGTTCTGATTTGCCTTCTAAAAAAATCTGGGTTTGCAATGGCTTTCCTGGAATGCAGCTCTGACGTTCTCCATTTACATGAATTTAAAAGTTAAAGGTGTATATTTCAAGGAACACAATACACTGATTCCACCCTGAAAAAGGCAACACGCCCACCACTCTGCAAATACATAACCTGCCAACTCAACACACTCAAAACAGAGTCTGTTTAGGGCGACCCTAAATTCAGATTAAACCAGTCTTGCAAAATTGTCATAAAATGTACCTTCCTAGGTGCAAAATCTGCTCATCTGCCACTAGATGATTGATGATAATGAAGACAGAATATTTCACTCACCTGCAAAAATAAAAACAATAAAAAATGGCCCATTAGGAAAATTTTGCGGGACTGGCTTGCAAATTGTAGGTCTTTATGAAGGACTGTTACAGCATCATTGAAAAAGTATGACTCTGTTACTGGTGGAATTCATGTTCAATCATGACACAAATGAAAATATGTTGAAACAGAATGGGAGGTACATTTTAGCAAACCAGTTTAGTTATCTTTTCTGTCACTGGTTTCTGACTAGGGACACATTCGCTCCTGTTCCTTGATCCCATCGCATCTTACAGTCTAGGTCCTGATCATGCAATGAGCTCTATGCAGTGGATCTCTGTGCCCACAGGGGAGCCCATTAATGTCAATGAGGCTCTTCTTGGGGCCAGGGGGTCTGCCTGCATGGAGCTCATTGCAGGATCAGGGCCAAAGCACAACTCGGTCAGTACTAGGATGGGAGACCCCCAAGGAACACGTACGTGCTCCAGGAAGTGGTACAGGTGACCTAGTTGGCTCCCTTCCCCACTGTGATGTTAAAAAAATTGTGGTCCTGGCCACCTCTAGTGACTAACGATCTCATGGCACTTTTTGTAAGAGCAGTGATATTAAAGTCTGAGCAAATTTTAGTTTGGTAATTATTATTACTTGTTGTTTTGTATTATCACAGTATTTAGGCTCCGTAGTACTAAGTGCTGCACAAACACAAAACAAAAAGACAGTCGCTGCCCCAGAGAGCTTACAACCCAAATATGCTATTTGATCTGATCTATCATGGTGCTTATATGGTGCCCTTCTCCTTGGTATCTGAATACCTCTCCAAATTATATGTACGTATAATGATTTAATTCTCTCTGCTTACCTAAGGTTCTCCCTGCACTTTCAAATGGGCCTCGTGTTCCTCTTCACTTTTATGATGCTTTAGGGGGCTCACCCAGACCAGTAAGGGGTTGTGTCACTGCCTGCCCAGTAAGCCTGGGTGCTTCTATGCTGTGCTGCTTTGGCTCAGAGTCCTGACACCAGCAGCCTCCTCCCAGCACAATGGCCTGACCCTGACTCCCACCAGCCTGGTTACTCTGCTCCTCCAGTCCTCAGGCTCCCCAAAACTGTCTCCCCTGCAGTGCCCAGTTCCTCTGACTGCACCCTCACAGAAATGATCAAGTTTGCTGGTCCTGGAAAGAGAAAATACACAGCAGGCTGTTGGCTTCACTGGGGTTTACACACCCTCCACTTCAATGCACAGCACTGAGTTGGTTTATAGTAAACGTGAAACAAGTTTATTAACGAAAGGACATAGGCTTAAGTGACATCAGGTAGGTACATGGAATTAGGACAGAAATGGTTACAAACAAACAAGACTTAAAACATGCTTCTAACATTACAGTCTAACTTAAACTAGCATGGGTGGCACGTGAATCACCCATTGGGGGAGGCTAGCCCCCAGCTCCACCCCTTCTGCCAGAGGCCCCTCCCCTTCCCCACTGGATCCCAGAGTCCCCCCAACACAGCTGCTGGCCTTTCCGCTCCAGCCCCGGCCGCCCAAATGCCCCCAACACCAGAGTGCTGATGGGATTGCATCGTAATGCAGGCATGGGATGACAAGCAGAGGCTGCAGAACTTTAGGATGCTCAAGGCCACATTCCTGAATCTGTGTGCTGAGTTCACCGCAGGACTCCAGCTCAGGGACATCGAAATGGAAGCTGCACTGGCAGTGGAGAAATGAGTGGCGATCACACTGTAGAAACATGCAACACTAGATTGCTACAAATCATTGGGAAAAATTATTTTGGAGTTGGAAAATCCACTGTGGGGGCCATTGTCATGCAAGTGTGCAGAGCCATTAATCATCTCCTGCTATGTAGGATTGTGATTCTTGGCAATGTGCAGGACACAGTGGATGGATTTGCAGCTATGCGGTTCCTGAACTGCGGTGGAGCGATAGATATAGAGTACAACCCTATTATGGCACCAGACCACCTTGCTACACAGTACATCAAACAGAAAGGGCTACTTTTCTATGGTTATGCAAGCATTGGTGGATCACCAGGGATACTTCACTGACATCAATGAGGGCTGGTTGGAGAAGGTGCATGAGTCTCCCACCTTTAAGAACACAGGACTGTTCAGAAAGCTACAGGCAGGGAATTTCTTGCCCGACTGGCAGATTATCATTGGCAATGTTGAAATGCTAATAGTGATCCTGGAGAACCCAGCCTACCCCTTGCTCCCCTGGCTCATGAAGCTGTACACCAGTCACCTTGACAGCACCAAGGAAAGATTCAGCTACCAGCTCAGCAAATGCAGAATGACAGTTGAATGCGCTTATGGTAGACTGAAGGGACGCTGGCACTGTTTACTCACAAGATTTGGTCTCAGTGAGAAAACTAGCCCAATGGTTATAGCTGCCTGATGTGTCCTGCATAATATCTGTGAGGGGGGAAAGTTGCCACTAGGGTGGTGGTGGAGCAGCTGTCTGCTGAGCTTGAATAACCAGATACAAGGGCTATCAGAAGAGCTTGGTGTGGAGTTATACAGCTCCGGGAGGCTTTGAAAGAGCACTTTAACAGTGAACCACAGTAATGGGTTATGGTGTACTGTGCTCTACCTGGCCCTGCAGTTTGGGGGCCTGTTAGGAATTGTGTGGTGCTTGCTGTACATTTATAACTATTACACTGTTTGTCACAGATCATGTTTACAATCACAAAGTTTACAATCACAGGTGAATGGGTGCTTTCAATACCACCAGCCATACTGCAGAATATGTTAGGAACCAATAAAGATGAATTATTTTAATTTTATTGAGTAACAAAAACATTTCAAATAATTTTGTGCAAGTTAAAAGCAAATACATTAAAACCTTAACAAATGTATGGAGCATAATTTAAAGAAGGAGAAGGAACATTCATGTCCATTTTAGTTACATATACATCAACTGTGGCTCTTACCGGCCAATGTATGAGAAGTTGTGGTTGTCAGTGTCCCCCGAAGTGAAGTGGTGGGGTACGGATGTCGCCCCCAATGCCATGTGGAATGTTGAGAGGGATGTAGGGAGGTGCCGCAGTGGAGTTTTCCATGAGTCTGCAGCATCTGTGTTTGCTACCAGAGAAGAGTCATCTCCCACTCTGACTTCTGGGCTTTTCTCCTGTCCACTCTTTCATTCTCCACACAGTCTGCAATGTTCACCCCTCTGGCCCTCTGTTCAGTCTGATGCAGCACTGGCTTGCAGGAATTTACTGAACATGTCAGTCTGAGTCCTCTTCTTTCTCCTTCTTATCTGGCTCAAGATTTCCATGGATGTAGAGGAGGAACCTCAAAGCCACAACAGCAGCAGCTTCAGATAAAACACAGAGAGTGATTGTCAGTATAGTCGCAATGGAAAATGAAAGTTAAGATTCAGAAGTCCTTCCCTTGCTCCCCTAAAGTTTTAAACACAACATACTTATTGCAACTTCTGCTTTGGAATGCTTGTGCATGGTGCCACTCACAGCACCAGCCATAAGTATGGTTCACCGGGGGTGAGAGAACGGAGGATGGAATTGCTCGGTTGCATGAAATATGATAGGGCAGTGGCACTGAATGCTGCACCATTTTCCACAGGCAGTGGGGATTTTAGCTGAGATCTCACTCCTGAGTTTAACAAAAGCATAGCTGCTGCTGCTGTCCTGAAACTGCCCGGGCCCAAAGACTGCTAGTCTGTTTACTGCAATGGTGCCTGCCGAAGTTATCACTGACTGGCGTGGGAAAGCGTCCTATCGCAGAGGGAGAAATAAGGTTTCCTCCCAAGAAGCCTTCAGCAGAGGATTGCAGAGTACCTCCATGAAAGTTTCATCAAGCTCAGACAGGAGGATTCAAGGGATGTCTCTGTGTACATAAACAAACTGCTCTGCATCCCATCCCCGCAGTCTAACTCTACAGGGGAATGACAAGCAGATAACAACTCTACCTGTGTTGTACTTATACCTCTTCTAGTATGAGTAAGCTAATGAAAAGTCACTAGATGTGCCCTGTTAAGTTAGGGGTGCCATCAGTACATCATTGTAACTGGAAATAAATTTACACACTTACCCAAGGTTACTTCCCCTGCATCGGGCTCGCTCATGTTCGACTGCCAGGACTGACTGCGGTGGAGTCTCAAACAGCTTCTGGCTCGCAGCATAGCTTGACCCCCCTGTTGCATGTCCCCCATCCTCCTCCTCCTCCTCCACCTCCACCTTCTCCTTGTCGACACCAGGGCCCATGACACAAACCTAGCCCAAGGATGGACCTGGTGGAAGGAGGAGTTCGAGCTGTTCACAGGCCTGGCCATACAGGATGACACAGCAGGAAAGTAAAACTGTTATTTGACCTCACTGGGGAAGAAGGCAGAGAAGTCTGCAGCACTCTGAAACTCACCTCTGCCTCAAGCCTCACAGTAGTACAGTCCTAGGAGCCCTGAAGACGTATTGCTCCCCAAAGCAGAATGAAACTGTGGAGTGACACAGGCTTTTCACTAGAGACCAGTCCAAAGGGGAGGGGAAAGACCCCTTATGTCACTGACTTACACACATTGGCTGCTACATGAAATTCTGGGGACTTGACAGACTTCCTAATTCAAAATAGGATAGTCTATGGCACTTGGGATCACCGCCTGTGGGAGTGGCTGCTTCAGGAAGGCAATCTCACTTTAGACAAATGCATAGACATGGGCTGCAGCGGAAACATCAAGAGAAAGGATGAAAGCCCTAGGAGGCACAAACACCTCCAGAAGTAAATGGAGGGAGACATCAGCAGAGGAGAGCAGGTGGCCAGTGGTCCGTACCCATAGTGAGATGAATTTACTGTGAGACAGCAGAGAAGGTAAAGGACATGTGCCCCGCACAATGACAGCACTACAAGGAAAGTGGCAAGTTGAACCATTTTAGCCGTGTGCGCACAAGCAGAGGAAGGTCCCAGAAAGATTCAGTCAGACTTGTCCAAGAGAAGGATCATGGGCGGCGGATATCAAAGGCAGGTGAAGGCTCAGTCTACCCAAACTGCCTGCGTGGCCACACCCATACTCCTCCCCCCCCCCCCAGGTTCTCCCCTGCTTCCTGCCGTGCTCTGCTCAATTCTTGGCCGGGGCCCCAGGCCAGTGGTGCTGGAACTGGGGGAGACAGGGGGCCATAGCCCTCCCACTTTTTGAAAGCGGACGGGTCTGGCCCGTCCACTTTTTGCTAGGGTTTACCATATCTGGGCTGTGGCTCCGAGGCCCACCTCTGGCTGCAGCCGAGTTGGGGAGAGCTGCGCGGGAAGCTGTGGGGAGACTGGGTCCCTCCACCTGCCCTGGGTGGGGGGCCTGGGACACAGGCAGGGAGCTGCCTTCATCTCCCCCTCAGGCGGTGGCCCCCACACACTTTTGGGAAGGCTCTAGTGTCCTTGCGCTGGGCTGGGGCTAGTGGGGGCCGGCCTGCAGCTAGGGACTCTGGGCAGCTGGAGCCAGTGCTCATGCTGCCCGCCCACTCGGCGCTCCTGGCTGGGGGTGTGGGCCACACTCAGCTGCCTGCCTGCCACCGTTCCGGGGCTCGGGCTGGGGGCCGCACTGCCCGCCCACCCTCTGGGCTCCAGCGGGAGAAAGGGGGACGGAGGGGTGGGGCCCTGGGAAGGAGGGGCGGGGCGGCCAGGGGCTAGCCTCCCCCAGCCCGCGGTTCACCCACTGCCCATGAGGGGGATGATGCCTCAGACAGTGTTGACATCTTGACTCTGTCCTTGAGTCCGAGAGTGTATCAGGTTCAGGCTTTTAGGAAGGAAATCAACAAGGGACAACACCAACCTCAGTGCAAGCAACAATGTTAACAGGGAAACGCCCTGTGTGAGTTCAGCTGGATAGCAGGGCCTCCTGCAATGTGATTCCTCGGGGTGAATTGGACCCGAACACACCCATTACAAAGACCAAGCAGAATCTAATAATGTACAATGAGATCATAATGAAGCCCATAGGAAAATGTGACTGTGACCCTAAGAGAACCACACTGCCAGATGGCAAGGAGCTCCCTGGTATGTAACAATAAATCTCAGCCAGTCTGACTAGCTCAATACACCTCACACATTGTTGTCATGATATCCACATAAGAGGTGTCATGTAATATATCATTTGAAAACTAATAACATGCTGGTCATTAATATCACTATGAAATGTATGTAACAACACTGTATGTGAAATTATGGATTCTCTCTGATATTATGTTTTGGAGTGACAAAGGAGAAAAAACAGGTTTTTTTTCCAGACAAAGGAGGAAGCCAAACACCTCTTTGGCTCAGTTCCAAATCAAGCCAGGTTTAACCAGAGGCAGGGACTGTGGGCTATTCATTTGCATCAGATATTGCAGGAAGATCATTTGCTTTGTAAATCACAGAAGACTGCAAAATTAACATGGCGTGGGCTCCATGGTGAACACAGAAAGCTGAGCCCCCAGGAGGGCTTTCTGACTTTGAAGGCAAAAATAAATTTTGGGGATGTATGGAAAACGCTGGAAAAATTTGGGGATCCATTGCCTGAGAGAACAAAGAAGCCAGCACTTTGTATCTACGAAAGATAGGTCCTCCTGCTAAAACAGGCTGGAGAACTTGGTGTGAGTAGGAAACTAGGTTAGGCAAAGCTATATCTTGCTGGAATTAAGTTGTAGACACTAGTGAGTGGGTTATTTCTGTTTTGTTTGTTTGTAACCCTTTCATATCTCTTCCACTCTTGCTTGAAAGCACTTAAATCTATTTTCTTTGCTAATAAACTTATTCATAGGTTTATTGCAAACTATCTCAGTGTTGTGTATTAAGGTAGAGTGTATCACCCCAGCTGAGCTAACAAGCTGTTGTGAGTACTCGCTCTCTGAAGCCAGTGAACTTGGTATTACCTCCGTGAGTGTCCAGTAAGAGGAACTGGACACTGCAGGAGAGATGGTTATGGGGAGACTCGGGATCGGAAGTGTTCTTGGGGTCCCCCTGCAAGGAATAACTGGGCTGGTGGAAGTTGAGGGAGAGACCTCTGTGCTGTGGGCAGGCTGCTGGTGTCAGGGCTCTGAGCATAGCCTAAAGGCTCCGAAGGTTACAAGGCAAGTAGTGACACAACCCCTTACTGGTCTGGGTGAGCTGCCAAAGTGTCATAGAGACCTCACAGTAACTAACCTGAAAAGTAACAGATGATACCAACTGAAGTTTGTGGATGGTAAGTGCCACCATAGGCACTGACTCCGTGGGTGCTCCGGGGCTGGAGCACCCGCAGGGAAAAATTGGTGGGTGCTCTGCACCCACTGGCAGCTCCCCGCCCTGCCCCCCCGCCCCAGCTCACCTCCACCTCCACCTCCTCCCCTGAGCGCGCCGCATGCCCGCTTTTCCCCCCTAGCTCCCAGCGCTTGCACCGCAAAACAGCTGTTTCGCGCTGCGAGGTGGGGGGGGAAGAGGGAGAACACGGCACACTCAGGGGAGGAGGCGGGGCTGGGGCGGGGATTTGGGGAAGGGGTCCAATAGGGGCAGGGAGGGGGCGGAATTGGGGTGGGGACTTTGGGGAAGGGGTTGGAATGGGGGCGGGACAGGGCAGGGGCAGGGAAAGGGTGGAGTTGGGGCGGAGTCAGGGGTGGGGGCGGGCGCGAGCACCCACCGGCGCCAGGGAAAGTTGGCGCCTATGAGTGCCACAAACTCCTCTTGGGGAATACAGCCATGGACGCAGCAGCAGAATTTAATAGCTGCAGTGCAAGAAGTAAATGGAGGAGTCCCATGGACAATGGAGACAGTTTCAATGCATATGGGAATGTTTTCAAAGGCAAAAGATGTCTCAAAGGAAAGCTGTGACTGGAAGCAGACCCCACAGTGGAACCTGTGTGCTTACGACAAAGGAAAGTTCCAGTGACACTATGTAATCCAGTGTGCAAGGAGTTCAAAAGTCTGTAGAACAGGGGTATCACAGCACCTGCAGAGGACAGTATAGCCTGGGTAAGCAACATGGTGTGGCAAAGAAGCCACCAGGTAAATCAAACGTCTCCATAGACCCAAAGCCACTCAACAAGGCACTGAAAAGATGCCACTGCCCACAGTTGATGACATCTTGTCAGAACTTTCCAAATCCAGAATCTTTGTCACAGAATCAGGGTCTGTGATGTGAGGAACGGGTTTTGGTACATATCCCTGGCCAAAGAGTCCAATGTGCTGACAGCCTTCACAACACCATTTGGTTGCTACAGATGGCTGCACGTGATGATGGGCGCGAAAACCCAGTCCCGGGCATGTTCCAGTGAAGACTCCCCCAAGCACTGGAAGGACTGCCTGCAGTGAAAATAATTGCAGATAATATCCTCATTATGGTGAAGTGAGCAAGGATGCAGAAGCTGAACAAGATCCTGACAGAAAACTACAAGCTTTTCTACATCAATAGAGGGACAAGAACATACAACTCAATCCTGAAAACACGTGACTCAAACAGCGTGAGGTGACATACCTTGGACATCTGCTCACAGCAATGGGACTGAAAGCAGATCCCAACAAGATCAAGGCAGTCAGAGACATGCTAGCTCCAGGGTATGTGGACAGTGCTTCATCGGAATGATAAGTTTCTGTCCCAGTAATTACCACCCAGTAATAGTGCAATCAGACTACAAACCCCTAGAAACAAACACCTGTCAGGGATGATCTAGGTGTATTTTGGTCCTGATTCAGAACAGCGGACTGAGGTCTCAACTCTTGAGGTCTCTTCCAGCCTTGCACTTCTATAATTCTATAGCAAAGCCTCTTCTTAGTACTCCAGAAGAGATTGCAATACATGTTGCTGCACCTCCAGGACTATCAGGTGAAGATCCAATATTGTCCAAGACGATTACTGGTGTTAGCCGACATCCTGAGCAAGCCATAGATACAATTTGGGGGAAAGGGAGCAGGACATTGAATCCATAAACATCCCGCACTATCTCCCAGTTTCAACAGTGAAGCTGATGGAAATAAAGAGGCAACATAAAAGAAAATCCAGCAACCGGCAGTCAGGAGAAAGTAGGATGACCAGAAGACAAAAGCCAACTACCAATAGGAGCAGAAGCATATTTTCAAATTAAAGATGAGTTGAGTTTGTAGGATAGAATCATATTTCAAGGACAGAGACCTGTTGTCCCACCTCATTACATAAGGATGTCATGCAAAAAAATACATGCTTCACACTTGGTGATTGACAGCTCCCTTACATGGGCTTGAGAGTGTATTTACTGACTGGAAATGAATATACAATTCTGCTCCTTGCTAGAGGAGTATGACACCTGCTGGTCATGTAATAATCACTAGCAGAAAAAGGCCATTACTGTGTGAGCTGCCCACCCAACCTGGGAAAAGATGGGAGTGGAATTACCCTCAAGGAAAAGCTGTACTCATTACAGCGGACTACTATTCAAATTTGTGGGAGGTCAGTGCCCTTTCTGTTGCAAGAAGCAAGTTAGTGATTGACAAACCGAAGGCCCACTTTGTGAGATATGGCCTTCCAGACACTATATTCACTGACAATGAACCTCAATTTGCCTTGGAAGAATTCAAGGAATTTGCACGCAAATGGGAGTGTGACTACCACAGCTCCTCCCCAGCATACCCACAGAGTAATGGTAGGGTGGAATCAGCTCTGAAAACAGCTAAGAGACTGTTACACAAAGCTGCTTCTTCAGGTCAGTCCCCTTGTTAGCATTTTTGGCACACAGGAATACCCCATCACGGGATGCCAAAACAGTCCAGAACAGACACTGATGGGATAAAGGACCAAAACCCTGCTACCAGTGAGAGGAGACCTGTTGCAGACAGAAGGCTGGAGACACTGCTGAGAGGAGATGGCCAACAATCAGAGAAAGCAGGCAGTGTGGCACATTAGCCAAGGACCTACCAGCCTTGGAGACAGACACTCCTGTAAGGATCCAGCCATTACGGAGACACCAGAAGGAATGGACTAAAGATGTCGTGAGGGATGCATTGGCAGCCAGGTTATACATGGTGACTATGCAAGAAGGACAAGTGATCCAAAGGAACAGGAGACACTTACGAGCCAGCAGACACAACACCCAGAGGGAGCCCACAGAGATACAGAGATCATTGTAGAATGGAGAAATAGGGTACCATCCGGAGGCCAACACCATGGGGAAGGAGGAAACTCTGCAGAAAGATAGTTTGGTAGAGTCTGAGACAGGTGACAGGGACAGAGGTAAGTCACTCCTGGTGTGGTTATCTGTTGAGGAGACCAAACTATCTCAGACTACGTAACCAGCTGAGTCTGTGGTAAAGACAAGACTCCAACTCAACTATGTACTAGAAATCGCTGGCCAAAGCAATACAGGGTGGGGTTCTGGGTGTCAATTATTTGCTTTTAAATTTTATATTAAAATGTTTGTAAAACAGGGAAGATGTATCATGATCAGTGGAACTGGAGTCAGAGGGTCCATGTTCCTGAAGGGACTGTTATTGATGGGACACCAGTGGAAACAGAGATCACCTGGAGTTTGGCTGGAAGCAATGCAGCCATATGGACAGAGCACTGCTCAGGATTTAATAAAGTTCCACTTGTTCAACTTAACCTGCATTCAGCTTCAGATTTTTCAAATGAAACACAGGGGAGCAGAATAGATTCTCCATTGACTCTGCCTGGGCCTCTCCCGACATACAGCTAACAGCCCAGTTATCAGGAGGAAGGAGGCACTGGTTGAGTCCAATACCCACCTGTGGGGCAGAGAGAAATGAGCTCTCTGAGTAAATTGGAGAGGGAATGGGATGAGCTTGGCTGAGGGATGACAGCACAGTCAATAGACTTGTGTGTGGCTTGGGGTGTGTGTGTGCTGGATGGTGGGCTCAGCTGTCAGGATCTTGTTGCCTGGGATGGACTGAGCTGAGGTGCAGAGGGTGGACTGATGGGCTTGATGTGGCAAGGGATGGTCTGGAGGCGGATAATTGATTAGAGAGTCTGAGGGGAGAATGACAGTGGTTGGGGGGAGACCGATTTGATTAAGGGACCTGGGGTGAGCAGTGAATTAAATGATTAGGGACGGCAGATGGATTGATAAGGTGAGGGGCCAACATGTGGATTGGGGGTTGCTGGTTGGCAGAGGATGGACTGCCCTTGGGAAAGATAGACTGATGGGCCTGAGGCAAAGTGCAAAATACATTATGGGCAGAAGGGAGGGCAGAAGATGGGTGTGCAGCAGATCATAGACTATCACCATCATGATTTTATCGTGAGTCTTGTGATATTTGATGTTCTTCTTAAAGCCCCACCAGTAGGAATCAAGAGACTACAGGAGAATCTCAGCTTTCATTTAAAAAGTAAGTTTCTAGCTCTAGTGGGGTGCGAGCAGGAAGACAGAACATGGAGAACAGACGGAGTTTGGGGTGAATGGAAGAGGGGAGCCAGGGACGAGAGGAAATCTAAGCTGAAAGGCATGAGGAAAGAGCTGGGAGGAGGTGCGGTTGAGAATGAGCGAGATTGAAAGGTATAAGCAGGGGCAAGGAAAACTGGTAAAGGAAAAGTTTAGAAACATTGGGTTGGGGGAGCCTGTTCTTAGGAAAAACAGAAAAGAGAAGCGATACCTAGAAGGAAAGAAAGTCAAATAGAGAAAGGACAAAAACTAAGGGAGACACAATCAGTGTGAAATGCTTACATTGTTCAACAGCCGGTTGGGTGACAAATTATTATATAAAAATCACATATTTGTGTGTCTGGTGCCTTTCTGTATGGCGCTTTGACAGGCGTGACAGTGATCAGGAGGTGGGTGCGAGAGTCTAACGTTCCTGCAGTATGTATATAGACAAAAGGATAACCTGGCCTCACTTGAAATCAACTAGTGCTGACATTTAACAAAAAAGTGTTAATGTCTGTGTGTATGTGCGTGATGAGAATGATATGGGGGATTTTTGACCCCAGGATTTTGCTGCATATTTGTTCGTATTTTACTAGCCTAGAATTGGCTACTGACAAGTTATTTTAGAATTTTCAGTAAATGCTGTAGGGGCCTCTGGTTTTGTCTTTTTTTGTTTGCTTGTTTGGGACTAAATCTTTGTCTAAAATTTTATAAGGTGTTGGAGACTGCATCTGCTATGTCACAAGTTGTGGAGCGAGGACTTGGACCCTCCCATTGTATTTGTATTGTCTCGTTACAGCTGCCCACAGCCTCCAGCTTTTGTCTGGGTAGCTAAAGACCCAGCGAGGAGATTCCTGTTTACTGCTCATGTAGCCGTTTATAAAAATGCTTTGGGAAGCAAGGTGCTATAGAAATCTGAGACCACTTAGAGGAGTATGTCATGTTATATTTATATAGGGCCTTGCATACTACCAGTCTCTCAAAGCACTTTACACATCAATGTCAGTTAGAAACTGGCAGTCGGTGACTGTGTAGGTAGGACACATAGCAGCCAATATGCTCTCAATAGTTGCTCACACACAGCCATGGATATCACAAGAGATTTAACTACCAACCTGAGTGTTTTCTATTCCCAGATCTGAGTCCAAATCCTTTTTCTGTCTGAGATCACTTCAGTATGTTACAACTCTCTCCTCCCCTCTGCCTCCTTCCACTGTTTCTCCTTTCCTGACTCCCAGTGTGGCCCGTAGTGCCTTTCCCACAATGTACCAACAATCATCTGGTTCTATCCCTCTTTGTAACCTGCTCCAGCAGGTCCTGACTCCCTATGGCACCTCCTTTGATTGTGTAACATTCTGTCCAAACCTTGAAATCAGTGGAGTTGGACAGTGTATATCAGGGCAGAATCTAGCATCTACAAGATGCTACTGCAGGGCCCTGCGGCTGTGGCAGCTTCTGAATTGGGCCCAGCTGCCCTTATGTTCAAATTCTGTGTGGTTCGGAGAGCAGCAGCTAACTGGGGCACGCTCTATTGCACAATGGTGATGGGTGAAAGAAGAGCCATTTTTGGCTAAGGACACTGAGATAAACCCTGACTCTTACAAAAACGGTCACAGGACTGGTAATGTCTATTTAGAACAGACAGGACCTGAGGTTTGAAGACCTTTTTTGAAAGACTCCTACACAGTAAAGTGTAGAGAACTCATCTTATTTACTTCCAAAGGATACAGGGCTGAGTCTACCCAACTGAGAGGTGAATCTATGTTTCCAAGGGGCCTGGGTATTTCAAACCCAAGCCTTAGACTGTTTCTGTGGCCATTAGTCAGATAGGTGCCCCTTGTATAATTATATTCCCGTGGCTATAAAGCGAACCAGCTTTAGATCGGATCCCTACATTTTACTTTTTCTGCCGAGAGATTTTGTGCTGATGCCCCATGCCTCGAGCTTTCGAAGGGTCTCCTCAAAGGGATGTGCATAGAAGTGACTCACAGAAAGCACTTTCAACACTGATCTAAACTAGTGTGATTCTGAGGGGCAGCATTGCCAGAACTAACACAAAATGCTCTAGTGTTAGTGCAGGAGGTGCTGCTCAGCCTGATAATGACTATCGTTCTATAGGGCACTCTAAACTGAGGGCTAATAGTGAGCCAACGCAGTGATTTGCATCTTACAGGCTGGGAAAACCAACCACATTGTGGTCTGTAGTTCCCAGGACCCTTTCTATGTCATGGGGTAGGGAACGGAGAAGTTGTGACCACAGGAAGTAGGAGTTTAGTTCTACACCTTCTCTACAGTGAATATGTTAAATGTGAAACCTTCATCAGCTCAAGGCATAAGGAATGGTGAGGGTTGGTCTTGCTACAACCTGGCTTTTTTTTTATTATAGAACAGTAGCTGTGAAATGTTGCCCTAAGCTAACACCTGCTTAATGAGAGGTTGGTGATAGTTTCATTAAATGCATTTCTAACTCCCTTAAGACTTTTCTTATTCTATCGGTTATTTATTACTGTTACACATAACAGAATGCAGATAAAATATCTGATGACTTACAAGGCAGATCTACAGAATATGATCAAAGGGAATAGAGTCCAGCCTTAAAAAGCAGGTTGATGCCAAAGCAGTAAAATGGTGGCACTGTACACTCAAGCTTGCAGTGCCCACAAATCCAACACAGTCAACTTGCTATGCCCACAAACCCAGTATTCACTTCCTTCCCCTTTGTCCCCCAGCCCTTGTTACTTGGTTGTGTGTGTGAACAGAGCAGAACAGTGAATTTGCCGTGATCTCTGAAGCATTCAGATACTCTGGTGACTGATAAGCATTATAAAAACACCTTTTAAAAAAGCAAACTGATGTAGCACTTCAGAAATCTTAGCAATTTCATCTGGTTGCTTCACTCAAACACAGACTAGAGCAGAGTCTAGAAAAATGTGCCAGTATGCTGTACTGATGGGTACCCGTAACAGTCAAATTGGACTAGCTGTTGCTGGCTCACTGAGTCAGCACTTTGTTCCAGAGGTTGCTATCTGGTACTCCAGAATTTTTAAAACGTACATCTGTAAGCCCTGATACCCATCAAAATGCAAACAGAATGGGGAGCGTGCCTGAGAGAGACTGACATAATAATTCAAAGAGTTGTGAACTACC
Source organism: Terrapene triunguis (assembly GCF_002925995.2). Taxonomy (NCBI): domain Eukaryota; kingdom Metazoa; phylum Chordata; order Testudines; family Emydidae; genus Terrapene; species Terrapene triunguis. The sequence goes on from NW_020664447.1 coordinate 43,596,835, forward strand.
CCATTCAACTGAATAGGGTGTTAGCGTGGAAACCTAACAACGATGATTTAAATGTCAACATAATTAACTACTTCATTGCTGATCAAAGCATATAAGAAAAGAGAGGGACAACTCTGTTATGATGAATTCAGCCTACTGTGAGTAGCCTCTCGTTTTGGTGTTTCAAGTAGACAGAGCTTGGTTGTGGGCAGAGCTTGGTACAGGACCATTCCTTTTTTCTGCCCAGTGTGACTCTCTACCCCTTGTTGATACAAACAGAGTGAAGGGGCATTGTGGGCTGTAGGTAGAGTCAGAAAAAACTGTCCTTGTATCATCAGGCTGCCATGGTGGATGATGCCGTGCTGCAGAAGAAAGAGCAGAAAGATGTTGAACTGGATAAGAAAATCCTGGCTTTGCGGAAAAAGAATGAAGCTCTCATACGAAGGTACCAGGTAAGTTTGCCCCACTGCCTGCCTGGATTTTATCTTCTTCAGCTCCATGTCGGAGCCATCTCCACTAACACTAGCCAATGTGTCTGCTGAATGTTGCCCATTTTAATAAATCCTGGCAGGGATGTGGAACCTAGCTAGATAAGATCCATCACATTGGAAAGTGTTCAGGTCCTGCCCTTGGATATGGCTGCTTAATGGCAATTGACTTCAGAAGGAGTTGTGCATGACCATCCAAGGGCATGTGTGTAGGACGACAACATTTAGAAATAGGCATGAGCTCATTGGATCAGATCTTCAGTTGCCATGAATGAGCCTAGCTGCATTGACTGCACAGGAGCTTTGCCAATGTACAGCAGTTGAAGATCCATCTGATTATTGGAGTTGGGTTTACATTACCAGGCAGACCTTTTCTTCCTCAATCCCCCATCTCTCTCTCGCCCTTCACCCTCACATCTTTCTTGCCATCTCTTTTTATTTCTTTCCTATTCTTCTCTGCCCCTTTCTGGCTTTACCCCTTCTCACACTATGTCCACCTATATATAACTTGCTTTCTCCATTCATCCCCACATGGGGTTTCTCTCTGGCTTTCTATTCCCCCTCCTTCTCCCATCTATCTTGGCTTCTCCCTTTTTGCCCCCTATCTTTCCTATTGCCCCAATCTCGTTTTCTTGTGTATCTAGGAGGGTCTAGACTCTTTTGAGCCTCCCACCAACCTCCAAAAAAATCTTTTGCAGTCTCTTCTGCCCTTGATCACAGGGGATCCCTTATCCTTTCCATTGCTGCTGGATGGGCCAATAGGCTAACTCCATATTTTGTTGTCTCTCTCCTTGCATTCTTGCTCTCCATTACCATGCCTTGCATTAAATGATCCAAGTATTCATGCAGAGCACTGACACATTAAGCAGAAGTGCCAGGAGGCAAGGTAGGAAAGAGGTGTTGACTTTGTCAAAGAGCACAGCTGGGAGGGGCAGTCTCGGTGTGCTGGCTGGCTCCCATACTGAGATAGACCTTTAAAAATCAGCTCTGTTTGTGGTGCAGTCAGCATCTGCTAATGTTACTGCGGACTGGCTGGGGCCTATGCCAGGCCATATACTAAACGTAGGCTTCATTAGCCCGTTGGTTATTTCAGCCCTGGTCACCTAGGTAGGAAAAAGAACTTCCAGCCACGTCTTATTTTTCTTCCTGGATAAATATCTTGTGTGCTGAGAAAGTCTGAAAAAGAAGAAATATTGCTCACCGTGGCAGGAGCCTCCTCTTCTTGGCTGGAGATGTTCCCCCAGCACTAGAGATGGTCAGCAACCACGGTCCAACACCTTAGAGCTTGGGAGTATTTCAAATTTAACCTGGACCCAAATCCAAATTTGGCAAGTAGCCTCTGGTTCGGCAATCAGCTGAACCAAAACCCAAGATTAAACTTTGGAGTATTTGAAATTTGGATCCAGATTTGAATGATTAAGAGTGATTAAATGCCGTGCCTTTCCTCAGCAGGCATCCACACTTTACCTCCTTTCCCTATAAAGTCTGCATGGACTCTCCCTTCCTGCTGACTGCAAGGAAAATGGGCATAACGAAAGGCTATGGGAAGGCTTAAATGTCACACGTGGTCGGGGAAAGGAACTGACAACCATGTGTCAATCAATTTCCTAGCCTCCATCTCTTGGCTTGTGGAATAGGAATCCAGGCCTAATTTTTCCTCTCTAGGCTCACAGAAAATGCCCCTCCTACGCGCCATGTGGTTCAAGTAACATTCCCACCCTTGGGACCTGGTTCATAGACACAATGCCATTAGAAAAAGTAGTTCCTCCCCTGGGCAGCAGGGTTCACAAACTGGGCATAGTCCTTTCTGCCCCCTTGGCCTAGGAGCTTGTGCAACCCATTAAACATAAACAGTTCCCTCTCTCTTCCCTTGGAGCCAGGTCTCACAGCCTCCTCCAGGCTCAATAAGCAATCGGCCCTCTGCTTGGCTCATAGTCTCATTCCCTGGTGCAGGATGATCTGCAGCTCAGCCCCCTCTTGGTTTTCTAATCCATCAGCCTCTTTGCCTCACTGCTATGGAGAGCCCTATACTTCCACAGGCCCAGGTCTCTCTCCCAGGCTATCCACCTGGTCCATGTGGTAAGCCCCTTCTCAGGTCATTGCCCAACCCTGGAACTTTCCTCTCTGCTGTTCCTGCCTGAGGGTACCTCTACACTGGAGCTGGGAGCATGCTTCCCAGCTTGGGTGAACAGACAAACACTAGCTGTGCTCAAGCTAGTGCACTAAAAATAACCGTGTAGTCAGGGGTAGCACGGATGGCAGATTGGATTAGCTGCCTGAGTACAAAATTACCTGGACCCTCTGCGTACATACCCTGGCAGCTAGCTCAAACTGCCCTGCTACACTGCTATTTTTAGTGAGCTAGCTCATCTGTCTACCTGAGCTGGGAAGCATGCTCCCAGCTGCAGTGTAGACGTATCTGGAGCAGGGGTGCTGGGACAGTTTTTATAGTGGGGGTGCTGAGAGCCATTGAACCAAACTGTAAACCCTGTATATAATGGAAACCACTTCAAGCCAGGGGATGTGGCAGCACCGAACTCTTAGTTCCATCACCTATGATGCGGAGAGACAGGAAGCCTTGTATTCTATAGATCACATGCCTGTTCCTGTCATATACCCTGGGACTACAGTTCCCAGTTCTAGAGGCCTGGGACTACTAACAGATGCCCAGGGAGCACATGCACTCAAGGAACAGAACTCTGGTACAGCTTTCTTGGAGAACAAGCTGTGCTGAGAGTGCATTGACAAAAGACACATAGCAAAATTTTCAAAATGTTGTGTTGGCCCCATGTATTCCCCAGTAGGAATGCAAAATAGGAAAATGGGCCATGACTCTACCTAGCCTGAGGTCCCAGTGAGCATAGAAATCACCTGGCCTTCGCTTCTGTGGTTCATTATGATGGCTCTGGCCCCCTGATGTTGTACATGCAAAGCTCATGGCCCTTTCCTCTCCCTGCCTGAGTGGGTTTGATTTGTCACAGACCTTTGGAAGATCTGATGTTGGATGTGGACTTGACTGTTTCAGGAAATAGAAGAGGACAGAAAGCGAGCAGAGCAGGAGGGCATGGCTGTCACTTCCAGGAGACCCAAGCAGGATGGTCTGACTATTACTATCACCAAGGCCCATAACGTAAGTCTTGCTTCCCACAAGTGAACTTCTCACTAAAGAATCCCTTCCTTACGAACTCAGAGCTGCTATCTCTGTAGTAGGCAGCATGTACAATAGGCATTCAGAGTATCAGGAATCAGAACCTAACCACTCCCCAAAAGACTTAAAGGTTCTGAATAGATTCATGCACAGATATACATTAGCCTGCACACACAGACCTGTTCCCACAGATGCAGGCATGTACACAAATACAAGCAAGCAGATGTGTGTGCATGTACATATGCACGCTCACATGTATATGAACTCCCAGACATGAATACAAACATGGTCGCAGACATATATCCAAAATAGACATGCTTTATCTCTGCTGTAGGGTGAAAAATAGGAGTTCCAAATGTGCGTCAAGGCGTGGATTTAACTGCAGAACGCACATAAGAAGAAAATATCATAGGTCCAAACAGGGCATTCTCCCTCCTTCCCTTATACAAGGGTCAGCCTTAAGAACAAGCGAAACAGGTGGCCATTAGGGATTCCCACGCATGGTTTCCAATAGGGTTTCCCATGCAAACTCTGCAACTCATGGGCTGTCCCAGTCTTTTTTTATATCTCTGGGTCTAGAGGGGGATTAAACAAATCACGGACAGACAGTCCTACCCATTCACTAGCAGCAGGATTAGAGAGGAGGCAATTCGTGGCCTGATCCACCCCTCCCAGCACTTTAGGCCCAACACATCACAAGGCCAGTCCTCCTTGACATTCTGCATGCAGCCCTGTGTTAAAGTGAATGCAATGACAGCAGAGCTCATGGAATAAGTAGCCCAAACGTACCCTTGTCTCTTTTCCCTGATGTTGGATTGTTCACACAATTACTTTATTAGGTTCACTTGTAGACTGTCTTTCCCTTTTTCCAGCAACCCACTGGCCCTCGCTTTACTGTAGGCTTGCACAATTTTTCCCTTTCATACTGGAGATGAAAGATGTTATTAACCAGAAACTGAACATTCTGTGGACTAGATTGTCCAACCCTTATAATGGTGAGCACTTACTCACACCAGTAGTCTGCTGGTGTCAACAATAAGTAATCAGCACCAGGAGTTAGGGTTGCACAATCTAGCCGTAAGCGTTAACAAGAAAATGATGACATCTGTTTCCTAAACCTTTGACATTTTAGTCTGAAATGTCAGATTTGTAAATGTAATGGGTTTTCCGGACCCACTTAGATTTGTGGGTTTCACTGCTAATCAGACAAAGTGCCTGTTGTTTTGCTCTTTGGAAGAATGTCATGGTATTGTAATTGGAGTGAAAAGCATCCCGTGGAGCAAGTCCTAACATTTCCACAGCTGCCCTCTCCCAGCTGTTGAGGCAGAGGTTTTTCCTAAAATGGAAACACACTGGTAACCCCAAAAGAACCTGTTTTCTAAACAGACCGATTGGCTTTTCAGGAGAAAAGGGTGGTGAGTGAGAAATGGGGAAGCAGCTGCCCCACCAGCCCAGGGTTTGGAGTCGGCAGTGAGGAGGAAGATGAGGAGGAAGCAGATCATATGTTTACATTCAGGATGGGAAAGAGGATGCAGCTGGCTGTTACTATGGACAACAAAGCCAAGGTGGGTCTTTAAAATGATGCATCACTCAAGACTTAATATACTGCGTTCTCTGTGCTGTAAGGGGTTCCTGTTCTCATTCTCTCAACTTGGAGCTTTGTTCAATGTCTTCCTGTTCCTTACCGCACTGATGCTTGCAATTACTTCCTCGATGTTTGTATTGCTGCCAAGTCCAGGATTAATACAGCAGGACTCCCTATTTAAATACGCTCCTGTGATCTGTGTGTACATGGTGATACTCTGGATTCCTCCTGCCAAAGGCATCCCATTTCCAAGCCTAGTAAAGATGACAGTAATTTCCATACCTTTCCCCATTTTACACTCGTGGCTTACTCTCAGAGATGAGATAACATCAATAGTCAGGTACAGCTGCGAGTTAAACTGGACTTGAAAAACATTCAGATGCTAACTTGACGCACAAGTTGGTGCCTTAGCAAGGGAAACTTTTAAAGTGTGTCAGACTTAGACTTTTGCTTCTAGGTCACTGGCTTGAACTAGAAATGGACCTGAACCTCACACTTTAGGGAAGTTCCAATTTGAATGTGGATCTGAAATTCACAGCTTGGGTCCATTTCTAGTGAGAATCCAACCCAGGTGGGTGGAACCAGAAATCGTTACATCTGATGAGTGGTTTTTGGCATATTATTTATATATATTCTATTTATAAAATGCACTCCTAGCATCCTCTAGACATATATTCAAACCATAACAACAGCTGGCAATCTCAATCCAGTTCCCAATGGACAGATGTCTACATCACTAGTCATCATCACAACTGGCACCCTTGCTAGCAATCTCTGCAGATTGACTGGGCAAGGAAACTGACCATTTGTTTCAGTTTTAGGTATGGTCCCTCCAAATCGTGGTTGAGACACATGAGGAGGGTTACACCCTCACAGCCCTTTCTGTGCCTATGGCTGTCAATACAACACCTTCTCCCACCACTAAAATATATTTAAAAGCAAGAGAAACAATTTACATTAAATTTGAATCACATTTACCATTAATGTGTTTTTACGTCTTCCTACCTTTGCTAATTATTGAAGATATTTGTGTTTTTAAAAAAATTGGCCCCTTCCCAATCCACCTTCTCTTGTTACTTGATCCTGCAGTGAATGCTTATTCTGTGTTTCAGGTTGCTGCCAAGCCAGGCACTATGGGTTTTCCTTTCCATGTCTGATTAACAGGCAGAAGTCACCAATCCTGAACTTTCTGTGCCCTCAGGAGGTCCAACAGCTGCCTCCAGCTGCATAGAGTCAGTCCCTTTCCTCTGCCTCTGAACTGATCAGTCACAGCAGTGCCCCTTCTGCTGAGAAGAGTCAAAAACAGAGTTACTAAATTCAATACATTTGCTTTGGAAATGAAAAAGAAACACTCTAAGTAAAATGAGGACACCAGTCCACCAGCTGTGATGAAACTATACTGTGCTCTCCAGGCAGATAGTTATGTCCAATAGATGAAAGTTGTAACACTTCTCATTCTGATATGGTACCAGACCCTAATTCAGTTCCACAAAGTTCTAAACATAAAGAGAAAAGTAGATACCTGGATGTCCATTGCATACCAAGCACTTGAAAGTGCGACTGCCACCCAATGTCAAAGTTGACAAAGTGAGACCCTCATCTTTCCCACAACTTTCTCCATATTACAGCATTGCTATTGTGACATTAGAGTTAAGGTTGAGATGGGGTTTCTCTACAAACTCCCGATCATTAATCACGCATAACCATGGCAAACTCAGAGTATTAATCATTTGGGTGTACTACTGACCACAAAGGCAGTAAATGTCTTTTCTTCAGATGAAAATGAACTAAACCTCAGTGAAGCACTACAGATATACAATCACAGGGGAAGGTATCAACTGATGGGCTGGTCATATCCTACATGCCACTGATTTCTTGGGACCATCTCCATTCAAGACCTGTTTATGGACTGACACTGGACTCACAAAAAAGTACTCTAGGTCAGAAATGTCTTCTTCCAATGAATGTGGAGTTCATTTTATCATGGTGACTAAAAGAGGAGACCAATGAAGCAGGCACAATGCTTTGGGACTCTGGAAAGGTAAACCTGACAACAGATGCCAAACCTTCAGGGTGATGGGACTTGCCAGGAATTTTTTTTACCCTACCCTGGAGCAAATGATATTATTGTGAGAGAAGGGATCCTGTTTCTGGGCAGAAATCCCTATATCCTTACTCAGATTTTACTAGTTTTTTACTTAAGCAAGCTTGCATGGAAGTAAAACATTAAAGTGGCTACAGTTGCCACTGAAATCAGTGGGAGTCTGCCTGAGCAAAGACTGAATAAAAACAGAGTAAGGACCTCAGGTTTTGGCCCTTTATTCTGGAATTATCTGGTTTATTTTGTTAGCTCTCAAAATAAAACAAAACTAGGTATTCATAGGATGATATAGATGGACAATACAGCTGCTCTAGCATACTGTATATATCAGGGATCCAGGAATGAAGGAGATGCTAAGTCTAGTCATGTGCCCAGCAAGAATGCTATAATGGTGTTCTGTGTCCCAGGGATACATATTGTTAAAGATGATAAGTTAAGCAGAACTAGAATTCTTCTTGGGAACTGGTCTCCTCACCAACAAGCCCGCCAGATGATTGTAAGAAGATGGAGATTTCCATTCGTCTGCTTGTTTGTATCAGTAGCCAACTTCCAGAGCAGTAAATTCATAACAGATGGACATTTCAAATAGCCTAAACATTTCTGCCAAACCCTCCTTTGTGTAAAGAACTAAAACTGGTAACAAAAATATGATGCTGGGTCATCCTGGTGGCTCCCAACTGGCCCAGAAGAGCTGGATATACAGAACTAATTGGCTAACCCCAGATGCAGGGCTCTGAAATGCCCTTTTCTTCCCCAAATGCTGTCTCTGAGACATCCACTGTGAAAAATATTACATCTTCAAGCTTGATCAGAGACTGTTAGAAAAGGCAGAAGTCATCCAAAAAGTTACCTCTTCACTTCTGAACACTTGTGAAGTCTGTGTGTCCATGTGCAAAGATGAAAAGAATCCCAGCTGCGTCTTCTGCTCTGTCCGAAGTTATTTGCAAAGAAGGACTTGATAAAGATCTGGCAGTTAGTATTGTAAGGATACAGGCGTCGGTGCTCAGTTGCGTGAGGGTCTGAAGTACCCTGTGGGTCTGATCCTGTTCTCATTGAAGTCAGTGATTTTGCCATTGACTTCAGTGGGAGCAAGAGTAAACCCCCTGAAGGGACTCACTAAATAATAACTTGAATTGAGTTCTTTAAAAGCTGCTTTTTCACCTTTAAAAGCTTTAGAACAGAGAGATACTAAATTTTTCCAATGAAGATGGGCACTTAATTCAGTCAGAATGGTGAGTGTCATAATATTTATTATTAATAATAATGAAACATTTATTATTAGACAATTAGCACATAAGGCCTGACTCACGGGTGACTGACACAGCCTTTACATTAGGACTCTTTCATGTTGGCAGAGTCAAAGCTGCACTAATGGACCCCAAGAAATGCCCCGAGCATAGGAGGAGTCCCAGGATGGCCTGGGATTGGCAAAGCTGACCCTGTGTGAGGCTCCTGCTGAACCCTTTTGGTGTAGGGGGCATGCCAGAACAAAGGAGCCATGGCCAGGCTACACCTCAGCTATTACTGGCTGAGGGAGTGGCCCATCAGGGCTATGGTCAGCCAAGTGCCCCTCCGGCTGTTTCAGCCTGCACCGGACAATCCAGCAGGGTGGAGGCGCACAGGTGACAAAGGTTTGCCTTATTGGGACTTCCTGGTGCCTGGCCCCAAGCTCAGCTCTGGTACGGGGATGAATTTGGCTCATAGTATCTGGGTGCATTTACATGGCTTAGCTTAAAGCCAAAACCATTTCCCAAGTATATAAAGCTAATATCCCACAGCTCCCACTACACAGAGATGAAGAAAACCTTGCGGGCAGCCTAAATGCACATAGAGTCACTTCTCCTTTATGAGGTGGTTTGGAAAAGCTCTCCTGGTTTTGTGCCTCTGGTGCCTTTTGAATTCCATCTCTCCCTGTTGTGTTTGCCCTTCTTCACAAAGAAGATGTGGCTGCAATCACTGCGATTGTAGAGCCATTAAATGTTACCTTAAAGGAACCGAATCATTTAGAAAATAAGATTGCTTTCAAAATTATTTTTCAGGGGCATCGGAAAGGATTCAGGCCCCTTATTTCATTCTTTCCAAATAGATTGGCAGTTGCATTAAATGTGCTTCTCCCCTTCAAATGAAATCACATTCCACTACAACCAAAGCCCCTCATGAGATGAAAAAAGAGATGCTTCTGGTCTTGGACCATGTAGTGTCTACATCTAAATCGCTACATCCAGTATTTACTGAGCATTACAAATGAAATATTTAAACCTCCATCAATGCCTCTTTTGGCGACATACTTCTGCTTGTGGTCTTAGATGTGGATTAATAACATTTTCTTTGTATATGGCTCTCCCATATAGGCTCTAACCCCTGGAGCCCAGAACATGACCTACAGCATAAAATCCAAGTTCTCATCCTGGTCTCCCACATGTTAGTGTAAAGCAGTGACCATTAGCCTGGATTGGTGCTGGAGGAAAATCAGTTTGTTTTATGTGCTTCAATGCCGTCACTGCAGAACCCTCATTTAGTTACATTCAATGTAATTATTAAAATGGGAATTAGAGGAGTGTGTGTGTAAGTGAGGGAGCATGTGTAGTGGAGGAGGGGAAAGCAATTGTGTAGAATCTTGGGCTAAATTGTATATAATTTCAGATTGGCTGCTGACTTATCTGCTATTGCTGTCCTATTAAGGCATTTATTGGAACTCTGAAGGCCTGAGAAGTTGCTAGGTGGCAATTAGGCTCCACTGCCTAGGAATCAAATGTGGACTGGAAAACCCTATTGCGTCTTGGATGGTGGCACTGAGATATAAACCACAGTTATTAAATTAAATCACTTTGTTAATTCACCTTCCTTCCCATGGCAAACGCCAGGGTCCTTGCAAGGGAGAATATTTTCATTCAAACGTAAATATCTAAAGTAACTATAAAGAGAGAACGCAAGGAAAGACTGGCTGAGCAAAGTACATAAACTATACAGTGCTCAGTTCTGCTTATGTTTCTCCAACTTGCTCCACTATGAAACTTCCTCCTAAATGAGCAGTTTTTAACCTTGGATTTTTGTTGCCATATTAAAATACACAGGTTGCAGTGTAGTATGTACATGACAAGTTACAGTATAGCAGTTAATCAGTATAAATGATGTGACTGCAGCTTCTCTGACTACATCTAAACATCTAACAGCAGAGCCTCTAATCACATGTTGTCAGTTTTAGTCACAGAGAAAGATGTGAAGTCAGGAAAGGGCAGGTAGGGCCAATAGAAGAAGGCATAAGGCATAAACTGGCATTTATTATTGGCTAATTATTCCAGTTGGAGCTTCAGCTGGCTTTCTTCTTGCTGTGACAGCCTCTTCACTGTAAAAACAGCAAGGAGTCCTTGTGGCACCTCTAAGGTGCCACAAGGACTCCTCGTTGTTTTTGCTGATACAGACTAACACGGCTACCCCTCTGAAACCTCTTCACTGTGAGAGTCCATGCAGGGTCAGCTCCTACAAGCTTTCTGTGGGAGAGATTCCCACTGAAGTCAATGAGAAGTCTGCACATGGAGGGCTTGCAGGTATGAGGCCTTGGACCACAGACATTCAAGAGTCTCAGATATGGCCAAAGAGATAATACACTGATTCATGCTCATTTGTTTAGTGATTCGTCACTGCAAATGCTAAATTTACAACAACACTTGATTCACCACCCATTGAAGTCAACAGGAGCCTTTCTGTTGACTTCAACAGGCTTTGGATCAGGCCCTGTATCGCCAACATTTGTGAATAAGTGAAAGTGTTGGTGGCTAACTCCGGCGAGGCTCAAAGCAGTTGAAACACAGCAGACCCCAACTGGCTCTCCACAGCCTGCAGAGATTTTCTGAGCGAGCTGTAGCTCTGCAGGGGCACTACTATATTTAAGCAGGAAAAGACAACTGGGGGCATATCATGCCTGAGTGCATATCGCGGCCTGGGTGTATTGTTCAGCCAGAAACTGAGAGGCAGAAACCCCTGGGAAGTGTCAGTATCCCCCATGGGGCACGCTCTTACTGTGATTAAAGGATTCCTCCAGACATTCGAGATTAGAAACAAGAGACTAATGAAGTAACCAATACTATTATCAGAGGGGTAGCCGTGTTAGTCTGAATCTGTAAAAAGCAACAGAGGGTCCTGTGGCACCTTTGAGACTAACAGAAGTATTGGGAGCATAAGCTTTCGTGGGTAAGAACGAAAGCTTATGCTCCCAATACTATTATGCCAGCAAAAGGAGTTAAAGAAAACACATGAACATTAAATCAAGTGGCTGGAATGAGGATATTGTGAATTAATTTGTTGGAAAGGATGCTGGGAGGGAAAAATTTCCAGAAAATCCAGTCAATTTTCTGTAATCTCCACGTCTGATTTTTTTTCAAACTAGTCATAATCCTACTAAGTAGATCTGTCTCCTGTGTTCTTCCTTAATAAAAGCATCACTCGCCCCCAAGCCCAGATAATCTGTGCTGTGCTTAATTGCCTCACTTGTGCTCTATACCCTCCTAATGGTACATTTAATTCTAATGATAAATTGTCTAGATGTGCTGTATCTGCTGCAAATCCAATAAACTCTTTTAAGCACTCACCCCTAATCGGTTAACTTTATTTAAATATTGGTTTCTCTTTGATTGTCAGGTTTCACTGGGTTTCTGCAGACAGCTGCTTTGCATAATTCCTCTCCCATAGCCTCTCACCACCACTTCTGACCTTTCTAACTCTTTGGGTATTAGAGAGGCTACATTCACAGAGTTTTCCAAATCTGCGAAATCTGGGCCCCTTCTCCACTCAGGGAGGGATTCTCTGTGGGCACAGCTGGTAGCTGTCACTTAAAAAAAAAAAAAAAAAGGTGAAGTTGCTCAATTGACAGGCCTGCAGAGCTCTGCTACATACCAATGGAAAGCCTGCTCCTGCTCGCCTTGTCTTCAATGGGAGCAGGGTCAGCACAACTATAACCCAGGCACCAGCAGTGCAAGCTTTCATACTCAGTTCCCTCCAGTGTGTCTCATCCTTATTCTGGAGGGACCACCGGTGGGAGGTTAATTTATTCTCCATGCCCATTCAATCCTAGGGCAGGTCTACACTACAGCCAGGATCCACGCTCTGAGATTGATCCACCGGCAGTCGATTTAGCGGGTCTAGTGAAGACCTGCCAAATCAACAGGAGATCGTTCTCCAGTCGACCCCTGTACTCTACCCCCGACAAGAAGCGTAAGGTAAGTCGACGGGAGAGTTTCTCCCATCGACCCCCCGCGATGTAGACCCTGCGGTAACTCGACCTAAGGTACGTCGACTCCAGCTACGTTAGTCACTCTTTTAGTATTCGAGAGGCTACGTTCACAGAGTTTCCCAAATCTGCTCTGATCCATCTGGAGTCAGCTGGAAATCTGGGTTATTCACGTAGCTGGAGTTGTGTAGAGTAGGTCGACTTACCGCAGTAGTGTAGACATAGCCCTAGGCCTCTCTTCTGAGTGCCCATTTGTGATGGTGTTATCGGTGTAACAGGAACTGGACTGAGATCATTTGCATAGACCACTGAATGGCACCAGGTATCAACTACTGATGTAGACTGGATTTGAGTTGTTGATGTAGAGGTTATAGATTAGTAGCTCATTATTAGTACTCTGAGACATCCAAAACTACTAGGGACTCCCCCACCTCCACCCCCAAACTGGCCTTTTTATAAAAATGCTGCCCACAGTGCTGAGCAGCTCACATCAGTGCATCACTCAGGGCAGGGAACCCCAATTCTCCAGCTCATTAATTAACCGCACAGCTTAGTGTACCAGATGTGTTTGTTGGACTTAAGGGTGACAAAATGTACTTCCAATAGCGTCCCTCACGCTAGGTTAATCACCAAGGGAGCACAGATGTTCTGTGGCAATATTGATACTTGAGAGAATGCTGACAACACCAGCGAGACATCAGACTCGAGCAATATCCCATGGCTAGTAAAGCTGAGTTAGAGCTTCTAAGTCATCCTAGACATGGGAAAAGGACACTCAGCCACAGGTAGCGCTTTAAAGGTCCAATCCTGCAAGGTGTTGAGCAACCCACTAGCTTCAGTAGGCACTAAGGGTACTCAGGGATATATCATGACCTTGCAGGATCTGGCCCTAGAGGACAAATGGATCCATTTTGAAAAAGAAATAGTCACTGCTGTGGTTCCCAGCAGTTCTTCACGGTGGTGGGAGAAAATTATCGTCCATTTCCATTAAAATGGTGATAAAGAAGGGATCTAGTATTTTGGATGCAGCGTTCTTTAATAGTGGCACGTAACTCACTCAGGCAGAGTGTTGGTGGTGGGTGCAGGAGATGGGTAACTGAAGGAAGTACGGATACATTTCTGCCTTCAGGAAAGCAGCTGGGGACCCAAAAAAGAATAGTTTTTAAAAGGGGGAAATTAGGGTAGAGGAGGGAAAGGAACGGGCGAAACCTTGCACCTCTTTTACTCTATATAGAGGTGTGATTTGGTGCCGAGGGGCAGCCCCTACTAGCTTTTCATAGGTTTTTATGCTCCATTATGTCTTCCACTCCTCCCACCACGACCCTTTCTCCCCCAGCTTTGCAGGATATAATATAATCACACAATGTTCTATATGCTGACACGACTTTGCTCTCTCCCCTTGAATTTTTCTGAAATGTTGCTCCTGATTCCAAAGCACGTAAGCCGTATTTATCCTGATGTAACTCCACTGACTTCAGTGGTGTTATACCACGGCTGCAACTGACCCCTAATTAATGCATACGTGCCTCAAGATTATGATGAGCATATTTTTTTAAGTATCAAAAACCAAATTAGAATATAAAGGCACTTTATAAAGGGAGCCTCATGAGGCATATTGAGACTCACTACATAGGTTTTGACTTGAAAAAAATGTAATAAGAACATAAAGCTGAGATTTTTCAAAGCCACCGACAGGATTTGGAGTCCTATTTTCCAGTAATTGTTATGAGAATTGGGCATCCAAATTCCATTGGTGACTGAGGAAATCTCACTATAAGTGTTTTTATGACACCTTTTCCAGAAAAACAAATATAGGGGTATTTTTGGATATAAACACTGCCCCGTAGTAGTGTGAACCCAAAGATAACAGCAGGTGGGATTTTCAGAATTGCCTGTGTGATTTAGATAAAACAGAAGGCAAGCTACTCAGAGGTTTAATTCTGCTCTCACCACATTCAGTTCATGTTGGTGGAGTTACTTCTGATTTGCAGTGATGTAAGTGAGAGAAGTATCAGTTCCACTGACTATAAACAGGAAGGCTCACTTCACTCTACAAATGTAGAATCTAATTGCACTCTACAATTTGAGTAAAATTGAGAAAGTAAACACAAACACATAAATGGTGAAAAGTAAGCCAGATTTGAAAGATTTGTTTAGTTATAAAATCCAAGGTATTACAAGTATATATCACATTATAAGAACATGAATAGAGGAGAATAGAAAAAAGGAACTAAAAATACATGTTTTTTATCTTGACAGTATCCCTTTAAAACATTCAGTTGAGTACAATTCATAACATCCCATTCAAACATCCTGTGTTTTGACTGGCCAACTGTGTGTGTTCATGGAGGTTTATTGATATTACTCATGACATGATTCAACAAATGAGAAATGGGGTGTTAATCAAAGCCAGGATCTAATAACTCCTTAACTTTCTAGATGTTTGAATGGTTGACGCTAAAAAAGATTTGGGGTCATGGTGAATAATCAGCGGAACATGAGCTCCCAGTGCAATGCTGTGGCCAAAAGGGTTAATGCAATTCTCGGATGAATAAGCAGAGGAAATCTCAAATTGGAGTAGAGCGGTTATTTTACCTCTCTACTGTGGTGCAGCCACTGCCAGAATACGGTGTCCAGTTCTGATGTCCACAATCCAAGAAGGATGTTGATAAATTGGAGAGTTCAGAGAAGAGCCATGAGAATGATGAAAGGATTAGAAAACATGCTTTATAGTCATAGACTCAAGGAGCTCCATCTGTTTAGCTTAACAAAGATACAGTTAAAGGGAGACTTGATCACAGTCTATAAGTACCTACATGGGAACAAATATTTGATAATGGGCTCTTCAGTCTAGCAGAGAAAGGTATAACACGATCCAATGGCTGGAAGTTGAAACTAGACAAATTCAGACTGGAAATAAGGTAGAGTAATTGGAACAAATTACCATGGGTTGTGGTGGATTCTCCATCACTGACAATTTTAAAACCAAGATTGGATGTTTTTCTAAAAGCTCCGCTGAAGGAATTATTTTGAGGGAAGTTATCTGGTCTGTGCTATACGGGAGGTCAGACTAGATGATCACAATGGTTTCTTCTGGCCTTGGAATCTATGAATCTGGATCCTGATCTGCACTACCTGGCTGGTCACTATTGTAAAAAACCCATGTGCTGCAGACAACTGGCAAATTTATTAATCGCACGCACAGTGCTAGGTCTAGACCCCTGTTCCTTCTGCTCCAAAAATACGGGCTTCTTGCCCTTTAACTAAAGAAGAATGTCCTTACTTTGCAATTGTCATAACTGTAGTCAGCCGACTCTCGACCTGGGATCAGTTGTAGTCTCTTTGAATCTGTTACCCATGGGTCCCCTACATACACCCACTGCCGAGCAATCTGACTGTTTCCAGCAGGAGTTCAGCTCACTCTCAGGGTCCTTTCTGACTCTTGAGTCTGGTTATGTTCATTTGCCTCTTGTCCCTGGCAGCACTCCCCAGGTCCCACCACAGCTCACTGGATGCAAGGATCCCTTCAGCATCCTTCATCCATATCAGGCTCATAAGGCCAGTCTGCCCCAGACAAGGAGGGGGAGAAGGATGGGCTAGCAACTGCCTCAGACTGAGCTCCCCTTGCTAGCAGAGCTTGCTAGCAGTCCCTGGCAGCTTCCCTGCTCCTAGGAAGAAAACAAACCCAACCCTCTAGTTTGTGTGGCCAGTCTCACCCTTTTAAACTCCACTTCTCCAGGCGGAGCATGTTCTGCAAGTGCACCTAACTGGCACTGCCTGAGTGCAGGAATGCTCGTTAGCTTATCAGTAAGATGGGGGCATGTCCCATCACATAGTCCCTGTGGGCTAGCCACTAGAGGGCAACATTATATATACACCAAAAACCAGTACATTGCACTATAGAATTGATGGAATGCAAACCTTGGATTTGACAACGGGAATTTTGGAGGAGTTTGGATCCAGATTTGAACTTTGTGGCTCAGGCCCAACTCTAAGGCCTGGTCTACACTACGGGATTAATTCGGATTTAGCAGCGTTAATCCGAATTAACCCTTCACCCGTCCACACTACAGAGCCAGTTAATTCAAATTAAAGGGCCCTTTAAATCGATTTCTGTACTCCACCTCGACGAACGGAGTAGAGCCTAAATCGATTTTGTTAATTCGAATTAGGGTTAGTGTGGCCGCACACCACCGAATTACTGTGTTTAAATTAATGGGGTAGTGTGGCCGCACACCACCGAATTAATGTGGTTAAAAACCGAATTAAGGTGCTTAGTGTGGCCGCGCACAATCGAATTTATACAACCTGTTTCCCAAATTCGAATTATCTAAATTCGGATTAATCCTGTAGTGTAGACATACCCTAATAGACCCAAGTAAGTTCCTGTCTGTGGAGCTCTGCCAAGATATCAGAATGGCCATCAACCAGCCAATACACAGGACTTACGAAAGCCTTTAACACAGTTTATATAATTTGTGAGGATGGAGATCTCTACAGCATTCAGTTCTCCTAGGCTCAATAGTTAACCTGACCCTGGATATCTGACTGCAATGGCCTCCAAGACAGTTTGCATTGTGCATTAAAATGACTGCTTGTTCTTTTGACTGTCAAATTGGATTCTGAATTAATTTTAACCTCTTATGAAAAAGATCTAGACCTGGGATACTCAGATTGATGCTTGCAAGCCGCTCTTTAACGCGCCTCTTTGCAGCACATGATATTAAAATACTGTGTGCTTTGGTTAATAACTTAGATTGGTTAATAATTAATCAGGATGCTTTTACTATGTTATTAACCAATTGTAGTTGATAAAATAATAATACTTGGTCAGTCATTTTGCTGTGAGAATATATATATATATATATATATATATATATATTTCCCTATCATACTGTTTAAATATGAATATACTGTATAGTACTATAGTAAATGAAACAATGAATTCACGCTACTGTGACTCTTTGGGTAACATTGATTGCTAATTTGCCTCCTGGACCACTCTTTATCGTTGATCTGGCCATCCCTGGGGATGGCTCACTGAAGACATCCACTCAATTCACAGCAACCGTCAAACTAGCACATCAAATGTTAGGCTGTGTTGACATGGGGATAGAGAACAATGCAGAAACTATTAGAATGATGTTCAACTGACTGATGGCGGAGCCTCACCTTGTATACAATATTTGTTTTCAATTATCTCATCTCAAAAAGGATACAGCAGAAATAGAAAAAATCCCAAGAAAGGCAACAAAAATGATTAGAGGCTACAACTGCGTGAATGTTTGCTATGAAACTTGCAACTAAAGCTGTGTCTACACTAGGAAATTTTACAAAAAATTCCCACCACCGTTAGAACAGGCTCTGGATATTAGAACCAGCCCTGATTCTCTTCTCACTTATACCAGTGTAAATCAAGAGTAACTCCTATGAAGTTAATGGAGGTATGCAGGGTTAAACCAGTGTAAGCAAGAGGAGAATAAACCCCTGATGTAGAAAAAGGCTCTGAGAGCTTCCAGAACTTTTACCACGTGTTAGTAAAACATGCTGAATGGCTTCATTGAAACAGTTGAGAAAAATTGGTCTGGCTGAAGGATCCTTGTCTGCACTTGGGCATGGGGCTAACACCTGTTCAGCTGAACCTCTGGCAGAAACTAGTATTGATAAGGCTACAGTGAAACATGTTTGGTTTCAGGTGTCATTACAAATTCAATGACAGCACTGCTGAGGTTTGCAAACTTTTTGAACAAACCTGGGTCCAGTTAAGGTTTTACATGCAAATCATATGAAATTTGCTGTTATAAAGGAGCTCTCTAATTTCAACTACATTTTGTTTTGAAATTTTGGGTTAATTCACCAAGTTCACTCAGATGTGAGTGAAACCCCACAGATTGACAGTGAAGAACATGCACCACCCCTTGTGAAATGAAACAGCCGAGTTCTGCACAGCACTGTTAGAGGCGAGCGAAGGACGGCACATGAAGAGAGAATAAGGAGACATAGGGTAACATTTTCAAAAGTACCTATGTGATTTAAGAGCATAAGTACCATTATTCAGGCTCCTAAGTCACTTACATGCTTTTGAAAATTTTACTCTAGAAATGATTTGGAAAGAAGAAAACTAAGAAGAGATATGACAGAGCTATCTATAGAATACTGACTAGTATAAAAATGACCTGTCAAATTCTCCAATTTACCCTTTCCTGTAAGATGAGAATTGACTGTGAAGATAATAATCAGAATAAAAACCAGATGTAAACAGATGCAGCGAAGTGTTTCTGAATCAGCAGACAGCCTGAAGCAATAACTCTGAAAGGTGTAAACTGCCTATGTCATCTGAAGCTCATGACAAGAGTTTAAATGTCAACATTGTCAACTATTTCACTATTTGATCAGTAATTCAATTGTTCTACTGTTGATCAAATCATTCAAGAAAGGAGAGGGACAATGATATTGGGACAATGAAGATCACAGAGTCTCAGGTGACAAGGGCATGGTTTGTGCGTGGGCTTAGGGGAGTATCACTACTCCGACTCCCCCTCCCCCATTTTAACCCTTGGATTTTATGGAGGCAAATATCTTAGTAAGCGTCAAAAGAGAATACAGCTAGCAACACCTGACTATAATTCACTGTAAAATAAAAATGATAAAGGCTGTCAATCAATACTCAAGTTTTGGAGCAATGAAGACAAGAAGAAATGTTCCTCATTGGATAGTTGTACACAATAAGCCAAGTGGATTTATGTGAACTTTACATTTTCCTCTGAAGTTCCCAATATTTGCCACTTTCAGAGCTTGGAGGCTGGACTGGACTGGATGGACCATTGATCTGTTCTGTTATGCCAATTCCTAAATTCACCACCAGCTCCTCTGTGTCTATCATTATAGTGAGAGGCTGATACAGGGAGGGGGATGCTTCTAAATTTTGTGTCATTATGTGTATGTTGCTCTTGCTCTGTTGTTTCCAGGGGAAGCGGATTGTCAGTGAGAAACGGAGTTCAGATGGCCTCCTGAGTCAAGGTGGGGACCCAGACCTGAGCGAGGAAGAGGTGGACCACCTGGTACCTTTCCGCAGAGGGAGACGGATGCAGATTGCCATCACCATGGACAACAAGGAAAAAGTGAGTGCATTCCAAGAGTCTGTGTCATAAGGACTGGAACTCCACCAACGCTATTGGGCTAGAGGAGCAGAGGGGGAAAGGTTCTAGCCGTGAACGCATTCCAGCAGCAGGTCAGTTGGAGATAATGTTTTTTTAGTAGTGTGGGAGTTATCAGGGCTAAAGCTGTCTGGCTATCCTAGCTCAGGAGACAAGGCCATAGGACCTGATCCACGTTCCCTTCTCTGTGATCCTAGCTATCTCCAGACTTGTTCAGTTTTTACCTCAGCAGATTCTTCAACATGCTCCCCAAAGGAATCTCATATGATGCTTCTTTGGGGGGAACAAGGGGAGGGGTAGGCATTGCCATGTACTTGCCTTGCATTTAAGAAGGAAAGAATGCAGAAGTTATCATCATTTAGAGCCACAGGCCTCATGGACACCTAAAGCCAGCTTTCCACCCAGGGCCATGGTGTAGGATACGGTCAAAGAGCCCTATCCCAGACTGTAGCGGAGTGAACGCCCGCTCCAGCCCTGAAGGGGTTGGAAAAGCCCTGCAGAGGGCTGGGGCTGAGTAAAGGAGCAAAACCCCGCCTGATTGGGGAAGTGGCTGCAGCTGGGGCCGTGCCCCAGCTGAGCAACTCAGTCTTATAAGAAGGCCAGGGTAGCCAGAAGCAGAGGAGTCTCCCTCTGACAGGAGAGAGAGATAGGCCTGGCTGCAGGGTGCTCACCTGGGGACCTAGAGTGAGGCAGGGCTGGGGAAAGGCCTTGGGGGCTGGGAAGCCCTAGGCCAGCAACTCCCCAGGCTGCAGGGCCTGGTCCTAGGCCCATATAGGTATTGGGGTTGCAGAGGGGCAACCTGAGGGTGAGTAAAGGCAGCCAGTCCAAACCCCTTGTTGCTGGTGATGATTGGCTGATAGACTGCAGTCTGCCCCAGGGCACGGGGGGTAGGTGGTGACTGGCAGTAGCCACGACTGAGGTGACATTGGGATAAGGGGTGGGGGTTCCCCTGGGTGGGGAGACCCAGAGAGAGAGTGGGGTACTGCCAGGGGGGCAGCACCTAAGCCAAGGGCACCGGGGTCCAGGAGGGACACGGGGGCCAACAACAGGAGGGACACCTGGCCTGCAGAGGGCGCTCTGGATGCTGGTGAGCTAATTCCCGAGATGACCAGCAGGAGGCGCCACAGGGGTGAGTCCACGCTTGATTACACAGACAGTACAATTTAAAAGTTAATTGGGGTGGGCAATATCCATGTCCAAAACTAACTGATGTCACCCATGGGGCAACCCATTTGATGATTTTGTTGAACCTTTTAGGTTTTGGAAACACGGACCAAATACTCTATTGCAAACTCCTTCCTCACAAAAATGATGAATTTCCATACAAGAGAATACTCAGCCAAGCAAGAGTGTGCCTCCGACACCCAGTGCTCAGGATCATGAAACATAACAAGAGAAAACATAAAGCTAAAATACACAAAACAAGGTTGTACATAAAGGTCAAAGGACTAATGCAATTTCCCTCAGTGGGACTGCAGCCAAAGTGTGCTGCAAATTGCCTAGGGTATTCTCCAGATTTTTCTCCTCCCCACTGAGAGTTTGACTAGAGATACAGGACCCTACTATATGTTTCCCTATGGTCGCTTTACACTGAGTGTCATAAAGAAGCAGATAAGTCAGCAGATTGAGCTACCATTGAATACTCAGCAGCGCAGGAAGTTTCCATGGTAGCACAGAGCTAGTGTAATAGTTCTACAACACAGCCCCTGCCAAAGGGGAATTGTCAGGGCATGTTTGGGGGATAGGGGATGTAGTCTGTGCACCAGTGTGCTGTGGCTATTCTTGCCTGCTCAAACAGCCCTTGGAGTCATTGAAAACCAATGTATATATTAGAGCAACCTCAAGGCTGCTCTATCTTATGCCACGGGGATTGGTAAAAGCCATCTTTCCTCTCCCCCTATTCCTGCCCGAAGTGTATCTCCTGCAGATCTAATAATCAGAGCCCTAACGTTTGAGAAAAGGGAGCTGCATTCACAATGCCCTATCTCCTCCCCATTCAGTGCCCTACCTGCTACCTGCAAGCTACACTTTGCCATAGTTAAAGCTAAACAGAGGACACTTAGAAAATTAATAGGAATTTTTGGGGGCATGCTTAGTAGGGATCATTGCTGCTTTATAAAGAGAGCCTGCCTTCAAATTCTCCTCCTCCAAAATGTAAATATATGCTGCAACTCAGTTTTCAGGCAGACTCAGGAGAGAGTCCATAATAGCCCAAAACGCTTGGCTTTCCCACCCCTCAAATAACTTTCTGATCACACTGTTCTACCACACTTTAAAGACAATGTTCCCAATTAACTTAGCTAACTGGGTATCCCAGGGAGAGGAGCCAACATTTCCCTGTCACTGCCTCCTATTCTCCATTTGCAAATGGCCACAGTGTATTCAGTGGACTTTGTCAAAATTTAATCCAGATAATCCCCAATAAATGCTTCTCTGCAAACACTCAGCCTGTGCTGTCCTCCTCCGACACCAGTGTTCATCTTTGAATTTTGAAATTGAAGCAAGTGTTCTGGGTAGGGAAGGAGAGAGAACTTGCACTCCTGCGTTCTGGTGGACATGTGCGCACGAAGGGGTGGCCATGAGAAATGACAAAGTGGGTGCCATTATCCACTCTGAGAAGAATTCCACAAAGTCCTTTGGTCACATTCACAGCTTCGCTGTGCAGCAGCAAAGTGTCAAATGCATAGGATGGGTGCAGAAAAAACCAAACTGGAGCTTAATATAAAAGAGTCTAAATACTGCACCTAGTGTACAGAAGCAAGAAGTCCATCACTAAGCAGCGTTTAAGAGTCTGAAGGCAATGAAAAGGAAGAATTAAGAATGTTGTATGATTTCACCGTCTCCTTATTGGTGGGTTAGTGCAGGCAGGCTGAGTCCTGAACTAATGACACTGGCATGAGCTCACTTTAACAACAAAGCCACCTCTCTTTATTACTGGCAGAGAGTACAGAGGCAGCTCCCCTCCTGCTGTCGGTACAAAGAGCTTCACTCTCTCCCCAGGCAGAGAGTTCTCAGAGTTACTTCCTGAGACAGGCATCCTGCCCCTGTACAAAGAACCATGCTCTTTAGGAGATGTCCCTGGATACGCTAAAAAACACCCAGTCACTCAGCCAGCAAGCAAACAAGGAGCTACCATTCTGACTCTCAGAGAAGGCAGAGTGGAACTGAGAAAACAAAGGTCCTAAAAGAAACCACTGGACACTAGATTCTCACACCTTGAGCTCAGTTTAGTTATAGGGTTTTTAAAATGTTTTTGTAGATTGACTAGTTGTTAAAGCAGCCATAATATAAAAAAGGTGATTGAGCTGACCTCTGAAACCCTAATTTCCAATAGTTATTAGTTGTACCTCAATATTCTACATTCCAATTCGCCTCATGAGATTCGCCCACCTATTGGGAAATATAATACTGTCTCCTCTACCTTGTTAATTATTATTTGATTTGCAACGTGGTAGCACCCGGAGGCCAAGGCCCATTGTGCTGGACCCTATACTGACATATCACAAAGAGATGGTTCCTGTCGCAGAGAGCTTAGAACATAAGGCTATGTGTGTACTGCAGCATGGTGTAGAATATGGACGTGTGACTTGCCGCACGCACCAAAGTGCTGTGCTGCAACTGCCCTGTATGGATGCTGCTAGCACGAACTAAAAGGTCCCTAGTTTGCATTAATGTAGTCCTCTTCAAACAGGACTATGTTAATGTGAACTAAGTACCTATTAGTTCACACCAGCAGCATCCCCACAGGGCAGTTACAGCACAGCACTCTTTTGGGCACAGCAATTCTCACCCCTGTAGTAGTCCAAATTGCAGGGCCATGTAGACAAGCCCTAAGTATGAGATGAGATAACGGATTGCTACAACAGACAGAGGGTGTGTCTACACTGCAGTTAAAAACCCACAGCTGGCCCGTGCCAGTTGACTCGGGCTGCAGGGCTGTTTAGTTGCAGTGTAGACTTCTGGGCTCAGGCTGGAGCCTGAGTTCTGGGACCCTCCCACCTCGCAGGGTCCTAGAGCCCAGGCTCCAGCCCAAGCCCAGAAGTCCACACTGCAATTAAACAGCCCCACAGCCCACGCCCTGTGAGCCCGTGTCAGCTGGCACGGGCTAGCTATGGGTGTCTAATTGCAGTGTAGACATACCCAAAGGGAACACAAGGTACTACTGAGACGACTGCATGATAAGCAATACTCAGCCACAAGCAGCCTACAACCAGTGAGTCACGGATTTGGATACAGCATGGTTAAAGTGTATAGTGTCGATGGGACCTCACCAAGCCCTGTCTGTGGGATGTGCGTAAGTTCCTCACTATGCTACAGATGTTAAACATGTGGTAACTAGACTCAGTTAGAGATGCAGTGCAGATGGAGCCTAAAATGACAGCTGCCCCTTGTCCACCTTCAGTTCAGCTTGCACTTGTTGCACCTAGAAACATTTTCTGAAATGGTTTTGTCCAGCTTACACTGTCACTTCAGTCATTTCTGATACAGATTTGGGAGGGAGCATTGTCAGCAATGCATCCATTTACATCCATTTACCCCCTAGTGCTGACAGGACTCCGAAAAGCCAAAGACAAATACATCTGTCTCTCCCACTCTGCCGCCGATTAACCTCCCTCCTGAGAGCACTGGTGTGCATCAGGCTAATTAATAGTAAGAACATAGGAATGGATTCATTAATATTTTTTGGTTTGACGATCTCAGAGCAGTTCACAGCGGTGAATAAGTACATTAACCCATTTTACAGATGGGGAAACTGAAGCACAGAAAGGTTCAGTGGCTTGTCCAAAGCCACAGAGAAAGTCTGTGGTATAATCAGGCTCCAATGTCTAGGGTGCTAGTCTGGAACTCAGGAGATTTGCCTTCAATTCCCTGCTCCCCCACAGACTTCTTGGGTGATCCCAGGCGAGTTATTTTCTCTCTCTGTCCTAGTCTCTGTCAGTAAGTTGGGGATAATAGCACTTCCCTACCTCACAGGAGCATTGTGATGATAAATACATCACAGACTGTGAGGTGCTCAGATCCTATACTAATGGGGATGGTTTAACTACCTCAGGGAGAGAGAAGAGAATCCTGATTGGCAGTCCCTGTTTCTAGCCTTTAGAAACACTACGTCCTCCTGTACCACACAGCCCAGGCGGGAGGCACAGGGCTGGCTCTGTGCTTGAAGGGGCAGCTGCATTATTTGTGTTCTCTAGTGGAGATTAAATGTAGCTTTGAACTGGCTCTAGCAGCCTGAGATTGACAGAGCTTTGGCTACATTCTGCTGATGCAGGGGGGCAATTAACTCAAGCACTGCACAATTCAATCCGCCTTTTCAGGAGGCACTGATTCAGCAGCAGCTCTTGCACTCTGCCCTCTTCTCAGCGTGGTATCCGCAGGAAGAAAGCTTGTCTCTGTGCTGTCGATACTGTGCTGCATGCCATGAGTGGGGGCATGGGAGGGTTTTACACAGTAAGATGGGCAGGTCTGTTCCTTTTCACCTGCACAGCTCGGGGTGTAGAATGGTTGACAGGACAGCAGGGAGCACAAAGAAAGAGACAATGAAATTGAGATTGTAAATCACGCTGGGAGAGTTGGTAAGCACGGCTGGCAGAGTCGCTTGGCTCTCACGGGCAGTGCCTGCCTTTGCGTTTCCATAACACCATGTCATTTGTCCTCGTGCCCGGGAGCCGCTCCACCTCACAGCATGAAATAGATATTGGGATTGCTGAAGCGTTTTAAACAGTGCTTTTTGCTATAAAGAGCTTTTGTTTTAATTTGAGTGTGACAGAGCTCCCAACTTTCCCTACTCCTCACACAAGGGAGAATTGTTCACATTAAAAGAGGGGGACGCCCAGAGCTAGAGGGTGGTAAAGAAGGAGGGTCCCCTTTCTATTTAGGGCCTAATCCTGCTCCTACTGAGATCAATGCAAGGTTTGCACTGAGATGATATCTGGGAGCTTCTGGCATTCCTAAACTCACTTTGGGCAGCATTTCTGTCTCTGGATAGTATTGCCCTAGCAAAGGTGGAAAAGAAATGTGTTGTACTAAATTACTGAGATGATTCTTTGATATGAAACTCTCTATAGAAGACTTTTTAGCCCAAAACTGCACTATTTCTGATGCGGCAGGAGTGCTCGATCCATCACGCATTAACAGAGAGACTGACTCACAGACACCTCTTGTCCCATCTAGGATCATATAGACAACCTTCCACCCCATGGTAAGGCGCACCTTCTCTTCCACTCAATCACGTGGACCCCCTCTCTTGTCCCATTTACGTCACCTGGACCCATCTCCCCGCCACTGGCAATAACGCAGAACTTCCTGCCAGCTTACTGGCAATCACATGCACCCACCTCCCTGCCAGACTTGCCAGTTTGAATCCCATTCATGAATGCACGCCATCTCTGTGACTCGTGCTGCAGTGGCGTTCTCTGTACCACCAGCGCATGTAGGTATTTGTAACTGTCTGCCGTGCATTCCCTACATTTCTAAGAGTCTATGATTATGTGATTTGTGCTTTTTGAAAAATATCATACACACCATCACCCCCTCCCACCGATTATATTCCTTTCTCTCCTCTTCTTCCCTTGCACATGCTTCCCTCCTGCCCAGTCTTCCTAGTCCCCTGCACCAACTGCCACAGCCCTGGTCCCTTGCTTTTATGCTGTTGCCCATGCTGGCCTGCCATGTGGTCTCCCTGCTCCCTGGCACATTCTGCAGGACAATCTTGTCCTTGGTTCCCTTCTCTTCTGTTCCACTGGCAGCTTCTGGGGGATGGCTGGTACCGCCACACTTACTGCTGGCTCTAGTCCTTGAGAAGTAGACTGTTTCTTTCCCCCCTTTTTCTCCTATGCAGAAGCAGTCAGTAGTGGAGGCAACTAAGTTGGCTCTTCCATTTCATTTCCAGATGCTTCTGCAGACACTCAGTCTCTTCATAGGAAGCTTCCTACCACTGTATCTCAACCTGGGGATGGACCACCCTAAGGGACAAGAGGGTAATTCTGCTTCTATTCCCATTCAGTCCAGGGCTTTTTACTGAGATTGCTAGCAAGGGTGCTAATCCACACCAATTGTGATGGTGGTTTTTGTGGTGTGAATGCCTGTCCACAAGGAACTGAACTGAGCTGCCGTCTCAATATACAGGTGGCTGAACAGATGGTGATTACTGCCAGCAGTTACCAGCCTCATCTAGATTGGGAATGATGACCTATAAGCAAAAGGCCCTCCCCTTCTCTTCCGTATCCCCTTGTCCTGAGCCATCCAGTCTGTCCAGGCTAACAATTTCCACATTCGCTCAGCCCTGGCTACACATGCTCTCCTCCCTCACTCTCTTGCACACTCACAAAGAGTGAGCAAGGAATGAATTTATCTAACACCCAGGGTCTCCCTCCCTCAGACAGATGCAGCGCTGTGTGGGGTGGCTTGGACTGTCTAGAATGCCCTGTGGATGGCTCAACAGCTTTGACACCCCCTCTTGAGCTATCCAGACACTTGGTCCTTTTCCTTTCTCTGGTGGCTGTGGTGTGGGAGTTGCTTTCAGATCTCCAGGCTCTCTTTTAGAAGCGAGTTTGAATGAAGCCTGTTGACATTTTGCTGGATTGAGCAGGTGACTAGAACCTTACCCAACGTATCACAGGGTTGTATCCTACATTTTAAGAATCAGTATGGGTAAAGTGCTTACCTTGTCTCTCCTCCCAGAGAGCCGTGGGGTTGTCAGCCAAGAACCCCTCTGGGCCACATGTAGCACAGCAGAAATCTTCATCTCTTGTAAGTTTTCCCTTAAACAAAGACCAATCAGTACCTTTCATGCAGAATCACGTTGTCTTTTAGAATAACAAACCACGAAAGTACAAAAGTAAAGTCTCCATGAGAGAGCACGGTGTGATCATGTCTCCTCCCTAGTAGGCTGCAGCAGCTCTGCCTCTCAAAATGTCTGCCTGGCTCTGCAGACAGTAGAGTTCTTAGACATTTAAAGGTGCAGCACTCAGAAAGAAAAGGCAGAACACTTACAGAGCTAACTAGACCACAGGCTCCAACTTAGAAGTGATGGCATAAAATTGAGAAGCCACATTCATAAACCTTTCACTCCCACTCACTGTTGCCATGACAGACCACAGGCTCTCCATCTTGGACTCCCCACGCTGCTGCTCTCACTGACAGGTTGCAGCCGGGGAACCCACCAAAAGCCAATCGGACACTAATATGCTCTTCCCTTCTGGGTGATGAGTGAGGTGGTGCTGTGCCTGTCAGCCTGAGAATGGGGCAGCAGCATGGGAAGGCTGAGCATGCCAGTGCCCACCTGTGGTCTGGAGGTGGACATGGCTCCCACGATTTTTCATCAGCCGCAATCTGGAGCTGAAGTACAAGATTTCTGGTGGTGGGGTAAGTGGCTTTACCATGGCAACTGCCTAAGAGCCCACAGTTTAGAAAATGTATAGGACTGGATCCCACCCTCAGGATCTGTGCATGGAACGGACGCTGCATGCAATTCTCCCCGCCATACAGAAGGCGAAATCAGCTACCTCCATGGCAGCAGTCCTGTGTTCCCTCAGCCCTCACAGAAAGCTCTCTATGGTGTCTGGGGATACCCAAGTGGTGAGGGCTTGGGAACTGGCTGTGGAGGACCCACATTTCCCATACCTTCATTTCCTGCATCCAGCAGAAACAACAGAGAAAAATTAGAGCCAGAAGCCATAGTCCTGTTCCTACAGAACACTCTCTGCCCCTCTGAGCTGGAGCACTGGGGAGCTGGAGTAGGGGACCTAGAGCCCATGAAGAAGCACTGGGACTCCATGCAGCTGGCCCTGTGCTTCAAGCATATGCCTGAGCTCAGTGTGGACATCAGAGTTCCTGATCCCTGTGCAGATGTTTCCACAATGGAACATGATCTGGCCTGCTTGGGGGAGTGGATCCCTTTGTCCCTGGAAACTTTGAGAATCCAACTCTGCTTCACCCTGTGTGCAGAGACAGAACTGAAATCAAACATGGCTTCCACTCCCACAGAAACTGATAAAATCAATTCCCCCAGCTTTTGTAGGAGCTAAAGAGCAGCCATGTTTTCCCCTCCCCTTGCTGTCTGTATCCGTGACTTTCCCCTGGTTGCAGGATTCTGATTATTGTCAGTAGGGCTGAGGGCAAGTCTCACTGGCTGTGTGTTTGGTCGCAGTTTTCCTAAGAGGCCCCTCCATGCTCTGGCATTTTTCAAGGCTATGTTTCAGGAGAATCATTTTATGCATTAGAGCTGTGAGCCGGCATACCGGAACCACTGGACCACGCTCGTTAATTAACATCTTACATCTTGCAAACAGACAGGTAGGTATGTGGCTTCTGGGAGTTTTACATTGCCTATTTATTAATAATGTTTCCCTAGGTGATACATCACAAGTGAAGCCATTTCCAGTCTGGAGATGGACGAACCGCCCTCACCGGCTCAGCTATACGTGTCAGAATATATGTCACCCCTCCCCACAATAGAGAGAAACCCACTGCCAAAAAGAGAAGGAGAGGGAAAGTGTTCCATTTGACACTGTGGATGTGGTTTTCTAAAGAACTCAGCTCCCATATGGGCATCACAGTAGGTGGTCAGAAAAAATAATTCACCCAATACACTGAGCTTTTTTGAAAATATGGCTCCAGTTGTGGGTGCTGAGCACTTGGAAATCTAGCCCCACATAACTAGGGTCTGCTGCTTTTACTTACATGGACTAGCACCTTCCTCTGCAGTCACTCCCATTCATTTCAGTGGGACTACCTGTGAAGTAAGGGTAGCGAATCTGACCCTAAAGAGAAACCATACTAATGTATCTCCTCCAATCAGGATCTGCAGATGGCATCTGCTTGATTGAGTCATGTGATTTATCATCTTCATTTTGAAAATAAAAATTCAATGAGATGGTCTAGATCCCAAAATGAACTCATTTAATCTTACCTACCTGTGAGGATCTTACCAAGTGTGGGATTTGCATTTACTTTGTCAGTGGCAGCATTTGAAAACAAGGCTTCTCGAGTAATACTAGCTTGAAAGATCCCAAACAAACCTAGGGCATGGTCCTTCAGCTGCCCGTCCACTTCCTCCTGCAAGGGGGTCCCACTGAAGTCAATTGGACTCTGTGAAGGAGCGAAGTTCAAGCATGCAGATCTTTTGGCAGAACTGGGCTCCTAGAAAGGAGCAGACACATGACCCTCCCTCCTCTCCCTTCCTCCAGAGAACAGCATTTCTTCTGAAAGCCCACCCTCAGAAACACCAATGCTGCCATCAACATCTATGTGACAATTCCTACTTGGGGCAAAGGCTTGAGAGGCAGCATGATCTGGTGACCTGAGCAAAGGGCTGGGAACACAGATCCAGGCTTGAGCGCAGGGGTTTCTGATCCTGGTGCAGTGATTGTCTCGCTGTTGAGTGTTAACCTTTCTGTGCCTCAGTGTCCCCATGTGTCGAAGGGCAATAACATTATTCACCTCATAGGGGCATTGTGTGGAGCAGGGAGTTAAGGTTCATACAGTGCTTTTAAAATAAAGTGTTATGTCAGTGCCAAGTGTTGGTAGCACACAGAAGATGCTGGCCAGAGTTTTTATTGCATCCAAGGACATGCAAATGCCCTCTCTGTGGCTGGACTTGCATGATCATGTTTGGCGCTAAGTCAAAGGAAAAGGTTTGGCAGCATGGGAAGCTTTCATGCTAGAGTGGTCAGACAGAGGTGGTGATGGTGGCAAGGTTGAATTAAGGCAGTCTGGGGCTTTAGGCACCACGCATATGGGCCTCTCATGCCCCTCCCCCACAATGTTGTAGTGCTGTCCCTCCTTGGGTTGGCAGCAGGTTTCATTTAAGATGAGTGGGGCAGTTCACATCTCTTGGAGCTACAGGTTCAAGCTGTCTGCAGACTCAGGCAGGCATCAGTTACACTTGGGGCACATTTTCAAGTTTCGCCTTGCATCCCTGAGAGATAGAAACATCATTTTGAAAACCTGAAAGCTGAGATTCTGATCTCGTCATGTGAGTTTGGGAACTGGTGTGCTAAGTGTAAGGCCAATGGGATGCCTATGCCTTAATCTGGCCATAGGTGGTAGATCCTGTGCAACACCAGAAATGTAGACTGCAGATCATTGCTGTGTCCCCAGATGCTCAGGGCTTCTTGAATCAGAGCCCTGATACTGAAATAACTCTGTCAGCACTAAGTGAGTATTCACACAGTACTCTAACTAGCTAACCTCCTCTCTCACCATACTGCCCCCTGGGATGGCTTCTCTGGGAGCAGAGTCTTTTCCACAACAGCACACGCAACACCTTCCTAATGTTATTTCTGAGCGTCCTTTTAAACTCTGTTAGCCAATTCTGATCCCATTTGCCCTGATTGTGCCGTGTAACTCCAAGTAATTTCAGTTAAGGTGCTCCCGATGCTATGTGCTATAGAAACTTGGCAAGATAGATTCACTGGAATGCCACATGATTTTCACCAGCGTAATGAAAGCAGAATCAGGCCCTATAGTTTCAACATTTTGATTAATTCCTCATCACCCTTTGCCTTGTTTCAGTAATACCCTTTATGGCATCTAAGAGTTTTGATATTTGGCTAAAAATCGCACTAAGCAACTAGCCAGAATAAGATTCCTGTTTTCAGCTCTGACCTGACTTCACAGAGTTATCATTTCCAAGCTGTTTGTGCTGTGAATTTGCTCTTTGTATTTTTGTTTTCCGTTGATGTGCAAAGCTCAGGTGAGCTGATGGCCTTGGGGCCCATATGCGCCTTTCCAGTAACATTCCGATAGGGGGAGGGTTGGGTGCAATTTTGGAAATCCCTTAGCTATGATTTTGCCTTTCCAATGCTGTGCCACTCCCGAGGGGGTTGTTGGTCTCCCTGCTGCAAAATAACAAGTTGCTGGATCCGCATGGAATTTGTGCAGTCAGCCCCTAGGCGGCCATGTATGGTTACAAAACTGGAGGTGACAGCAGTGATAAATGCTGTGTCATTTGGCAGCAAAATGTGCGGAAGATCATGTGATGCAGCAGCAATCAGTGGGCAGCAGAGGCAGCTCGAGTAGGGATACAGCAGCCCCTGTGGGCAGTACACAGAGCAGGATGTTGTGGCTGTGTCATCGTCATCAGGCCAGTGGGGTTTGCTGCAGTTTCTTCAGCTGGTGGTTCACCTACTGGAGTTGCTTTTTCGTCTCATTGGCAGTTCTCCATTCCAAACGCTGGTTGGTAAGAATGAGGCAGTGATCCAGGGATCCCACAGTCTGTGTAATTCTCCAGTGAGGGGATGCAGTACCATTCCCAGTTAGGCAGCAGGCAGGGTCTCATAGCAAAGAACAGATACAGGTGAGGAGTCTTTACCTGCCTGAGCCCGAGGGGTTCCGTGCTTGTCCACCTGGGGAAGTTATTCTGAAATAAGGCAGGGGGTGGATTTAAAGCAGTAGAGCGTTCCAGAGTAGCTCCCCATGTGGACACTCTTGCTCTGGAATAGCTCCAGCGCTTTAAATTCACACCTTACCTTATTCTGGAATAACCCCCCGTGTAGACAAGCCCTAAGCTTGTCCCAGCCATTCACGTGATTGCTGTTTATACTAGTGGGGTCTGAGGAGTTGAAGGGTAGGGAGACTAGGAGAGGCACATTCGACAAGCACAGTCTCTTTCCTGCCCGCCCTTCCTGTTTTATTTGAAAGGCGCAAGAGATTAACATTGAAAGAAATTGACACATGAGGGCCGATGGTTTTCACACTCCCTGCTACTCTGGAAAGTGGGTGCTAGCCTCCCTCTGCTGTATACTGTGCTCCTGTCATGAGCTTCTGTGAGCGTGACACACACAGCTGTACACTCTTGATTCTGTGACTGCACCTGTTTTTTTTTTCTTAAAGTCTTCCCCTTCCCCCCCCCCCCCCCCCCCCCCCCAACCTCCAGGCAGTATGTCCCTGCTGCTGCCTGGAGGCATTAAGAAAGTCATGCAATTCCCTACCCTACTGCCTCCCCACAGAATGTACTCTCTAAGTGGTACTAGCAGTATGTTTATACTTCATGAAGTTTCCAGGCTCTGATTGTCCCTGGAGTAGGTTTCAGAAAACAGCACTGGGTCTCACTACCAAGCTAGAGTTGTGAAGGAGCAATGTGGAAAAGCTTGTGCTCCTACCAGAGGTTACCAGCTGCTCCATCGGTGTCTCTTGCAAGTAACACTGCACTTTGCTTTGGAGAAGGGCACGTTTCTGCCTTCCTAGTTAAAAATAAAGCACGAGTACTGCAGTCCACAAGTGAGAGGGCAGAGTGTATGGGGAAGGAAAGGGGTAGGGGAGCCTCAGGACTGCTCTGGGGCCAGCTGGAGCAAGTGACAACCAGTGATCAAAGAGGGTGGAAGGGCACCACAAAAACAAAATGTCACACTGAAAGGAACCAGCAGGAACTGCATCCCCAGAAAGACAGTCTGAGAGTCAGGAGCCATGAATTCAATTCCAGCTCTGCCACAGACTTCCTTTGTGCCCTTGGGCAAGTCATTTAACCTATCCCTGCTTCAGCCCCCTGGTTTCTGCTGATAATGGTCAGTGATCTCATAGGGAGACTGTGAAGCTAGTCTTATTTACCCATAAAGCACTTTGACACCCTGAGATGGAAGGCCCTATAGATGTGATCTGTAATCACCCAAGATGGCAACAAAAGAGTAACAGGCAGTGGAGGCAATGCAATAGAGAATAACGCTCGTTGCAGTAAATCAATTTAACACCAAAGGTATCCCACGGGTAGAGCTGACTTCAGGCCCTTCATTGAAGAAGGGCTTAAACTGGGTGGAGTTTTCATGATCGAAGAAGGGGTGCCAGGGCTCCTGTATCAGTGTTCATGAGGGATCCCCTGTGATCTTTGCCAGCCTTGTCCATAGCTGACTGCTTGTCAGAACATGGCATCAGTCTTGCAGTGGGCCAGAGAACTGCCTATTTCATTTGCTTAATGCTTTGTCCATGGTTCACTAAGAGTGGGGAGGGTAACTCTAAGGCACCATCTCCACTGCAACGGTCTGGGGATCTGGTACAATACAGTTCAAGGTAGTGTAGATGGGACCTAATTGTGTCCCTCTAAGTATGTTAGAGAGCTGGACTCTCAAGTCTTTAGCCTGGATACAGGGACATGGGCACATCCTGTTAGGAGTGCTAGTGCCAATGTAGGTGCCAGGCCTGTAGTTTGATCTAAAATAGTATTTTAAGTTTTGCTTGCCTGTTTGATTTTTAATATATATACTTTCTAACTAATATGTGTGAACAAAGGGATCCTTAATAAGAACAAAGACAGACACTGTATATGTTGCTTTTGCCTAAGCCAAATGGGTTTATTAGTATAATGGGGACAGATAAAAGCAGTGAAAGTGTTACTGGGCATGGTGGAAGTGTAATATATAAATGCACACTTAAAAACTGCCTCAAGTCCTTATCTCACGGCAAGGTCAAGCAACCAGTCAGAAGGGGCAAGGGGGATTGGGGGGAAAGGTAAAACACTAAAAGACCAAAAAAATGCCTGCCCCTGACTGTAGCATAACCTCACTCCTTACCCCTCCCCTGGGGTACACAAGGAGTGGAATAAAGACCCCAGACCTATGACCCCCCCAAAATGGAACATGACCATAAGTTGTAAGGGGTGGAACTGTAGGTGTGCATTACAGATATAATTATGCCTGCTAAGAAGAGGGAAGTGGGAAACACTGGAAAACAAGGCTCTGTGGCATCAAAGTTATGGGACACAGGTTTGCTGAAAACTAACCCCAATAAACATCGCATTGCCTGCACTTCGAACTTCTGGTCTTCTGCTTTCTGTCTGCATAACAAGAACCAGGGGAAAGACATCCCAACTTTATCATAGCAACATTTAACCAGATTGCAATTGGTTCCCTGACTCCACTACAGAGCCTCAAGGCTATTTAGGCACCTAACCCCGACTAAAATACCTTTGAGGATCGGGTTTTTGGTGCTTTAAGCTTTCTCCAGATCAGCTTTCCTCTTTGGCAGCGTGGTGGAGTAGAGAGATCACCGGGGAATGTGTCCCCTTTTGCTGTTGTCCTCCTTGTGTCCTGATGCCCCCTGTTTTCCCTTGCTAGTGCCGATTTGACTCAGTGCATCTTCTGTTCGCCTTTTGTCTCCTGAGAAATCCCTTCTGGTTTTGCACAGTTGCTCAAAGGCCTGGCACTAGTTCCTCACTCTAGAGTCCATGCACAATCGTGAATCGTGTCTCTTCTGTATCCCTACAGGTGGATGAAAGGAGAACAGTGGAGAGGAAGCGATCAGACACTGATAAGTATTCAGAGAGTGAGCACAACATAAAGGTGAGAGGGGTCCTTGGTGCTGATTGGTGTTCATGTGAAGGAGGTGGTGATGGAGTGAACCATAAGCCCTGATTGTCAGAGGGACTGACCATCCACAGCTGCCACTGAAGTTAATGGGAGCTTTGGGTGCTCAGCCTCGCTGGCAATCAGCCCTCACGGCATTCTTGGTAGTGCCTGTCTTCATTGCAATAGTGACTGCTCAGGTTGCCTTGGGTATGGAGTGGTACAGGGAGTCCTCTTCCTGACTGCCTCTTTCACCACTCACCTCATTGTGTGGAACAGCCCCATCCCAAAGGAATGGACAAGCTGGTTCATAAAACTATAGACCTTAGAGATGGAAAAGATGAACCGCGTCACCTGGCCCATCCCCCTATTGATGCAGGATTGTGCCCCAGGGTATTATCCAGAGCTTAATCCCGGCTGGCTTTAAATTATATGATCATGAGGAAAAATGCGAACTACTGAAGAACTGACATGCCTTTTAACTGTGTGGGTTGTTTGGGAGCATTAGTGCTGGAGCAGTTGTTAGCCTGCTATGCAGGGCCAAATGTACCTTCTCTCCAGTCACCAAAGGTTCCCCTGGCCTTTGTCCCTCTGCTGTGTCCAGTTCTCTGTGACAATGGGCAAAGTATAAATGCCTAGATTGACAGAAAGGTCCTGAAGCACGCAGCTTTGAGATGGCCACCCCAGTAGAGATTGGCTCCAGAGTGACATAAGGTGGATTTCTATAAAGAATCTCTGAATCGTGCTGAAGTCCTTTTCCTTAGTGATAAGTAAGACTACACATTTTTACTGCACCAGACAGGTTGACTTCAGCTCCATGACCTGAGATTCCTCCGAAGAATTGTACCGGGAAATAAAGCAACGTTTCCTAATTTTCCTTCTGCTGGGTTGGAAGGTCCTTTTGCCTCGTCTTCATTCTGGGATGCCTTTGGCCCTTTCCCCTTTCTCCCCATAGTCTTTTCTTTGTGATCACACTCACGTCAGACTGTGTGAAATGGAAATCCAGTGAGGGTTGAATCTTATCTCGGTGCTGTTCAGCAGAAGGGCCAGCAGAGGGTACTCTAAGAACAGCATGACCATAAACAAATGAACATCATTTTTTCACAGAGGCAGGGAACAAAAGGCAGAGGTGGCTGTCTAAGCCTAGCATGCCAGTGCTGCTGCCAGAATGCTTGCCCAGCCCCAGGACGAGTGCCATTGCATTAGCTGTTTTCTCTGTGGCTATCATTTGCTTGTAGGTTGAAAGATTCAGGCTGCATTAGCCACAGTCCGTTGCTTTAGCAGGAGCTGGCCAGGGTTGCGGTAAATTAAAGTTTGTGCCTTCCCGCTGGCTGTTTAATGCAAACCCTGGAGGAAGCACTGGCTCCCCTGATAGCAGACACTCTTAATTAATGGAGCACAAATTGAATAGCCCCCGGCCGTCCCCATGCGATTCATTAGGAGAACACAGATGGGCTCCTAAGCATCAATCCCAGTTGCACCCAGCAGAGTGGCAGAGGGCTGCCTGATTGGACTCCCGCTTGGTCCAGCAGACACAGCTGCGTCCAAGCTGAGCAGAGCCCTAGGTTGGTAAACAGCTCCTCACCCTTGCACTTGGCAGGGAGCAGATGTACATCTTCTCTTTATTTACCAGATAAACAGCACAGATACTCGGTGAGAAACACACCATCTGACAGCTGCAACACCTCTGTCATTCACTGGTTTGGAGCCACCAGCAATTTTGCTAGGGGATCCAGTGACAAGATGGACGAGGGCTCTGGCCTTTCACCTCTGCACAACCAGGATCAAGTCTTATTTTAGGTCTCCCATAGAAATTAATTTTCCAGATCTTGCCTAATCTTCATGGTGTGTGTGCCAGACGGCAGGGCTGTCAGTCTCTGCTCAGGAGAGGTGTCGGGGTCATAGGTTAGGTCTGAGAGGTGCATTGGCAGCTGGGGAAGCTTGCGCAGAGCCCGCCTGCCGCGTGTATGGCTCACGCTGCTGCTGCTCCCTGCTCTCCTGAGTACCGAACTCACTCCCCAGCCATGGCATGCCCCTTGGGATGTACATTAAGCAGTTAGGGGAGGGGCTGGAAGCTGCAGGGAGTGTTTCAGAACCACCTTCTTCTCAGTCTAAGAACATGCCTTCTAGGACCACAGCCTAGCATTCCTTTGCCCAAGAATGGAGGGCTGAGCATCTTTCCTCCCCTCTTGCTCCTGGCTGGACTTGCCGGGTCCCTGACTCTCTTTGGTAAAGAACTAATGAGCTGTTGCTCCCTCCCCCAGTCTCCCTGCACACACAGGTGGGTCTCCTTGGCAACAGGTTTTTCAGTCACTCCTTTTCCTCCAGTCTATTTTGATCTGCAGTGAAATGCCAGGGAGATTCATTCCTGTTTTGGAGAAGCGGGGAGGGAGAGGGTGGGCTTTGAAGGTGGGAAATGTGGAGTAGTGAATTATCCACCAAAAATTAACATCCCAGGACTCGCTTTGTGCTAAGCTATTCATTATACGACTCTACTTGATAGCAGGCCATGGTCAGTTGGTTCTCTCCTCCAGTACAAGGATGAAATTGGTTCCTTATTCCCAGGTCCTTAGGTGTGGTACCAGCTCCTTTTTCATGGGTCCCAGTTTCTTATTCAAAGGCCAAATCTATTCAAAATATATCAATGTAAGACTCAATTTTTAGAAATGTCGTCAAATGAATGTGTTTGAATGTGATAAAGAATTAAAATACTAATTACGTATTTATTAATTAAATAATCAAATAAGGAGCTCAGATTTGAGTGTCTGTACATGACAAAATAAGTCTTGGGTCACCTCAAATGACAAATCCCTGCAACCAACAGACTGTTCTGAAGGATCTGGGACATACTACTTGCGATCTGAAGCTTTGTTCCTGCGCATGCTGCCATCTGTTAGGTCCTGTCCCACTTCCATATTATACATAGAGCTTAAATACGGAAGAGGGTTTTGACAGACTGTACATGACATAATGCATCTTAGGTCACCCCATGTGCCATCCCATCCCCCTGTGACCATTATTTCATTATGAAGAGATGTTATGCCACTTCCTTTCTGATCTGATAAATATATTACCCCAGTTTTTATTTTGTCAGTTAACATAGAAAATGCATGTACAAATCAACAAAAAGCCATATGCAATCAGTTTGTTGCAAATCCAGCTATAATGTTTTCACAGAAATTATACGATAGTTAAAAATGAAGAAGTCTATAGGAACATTGGTTTGTTGTTAGATGAATTAAGAGGAGGAAAAATGGCTAAATTTATCAACATTTGTTTAACTGTGTTACAGATATAAAAGCATTTGTTGTTGTTTTGCTTATTACACAACAAATATAAAATGAACACAAGGCTTGAGCTCAGTGAGCTCCCAAATAATCTTGTTTATTAACTACATGTAAACATGCAAGGCCTACCTTAATGCATACTGCTGTTCTGAGTGGTTTCTGATAGCTTTTAAAATATAGAAAACAGTGAACACCATTAAAGCACTCACGAACCACTTAAAGGAATACTGCCCTATTCCTATATACTACAATTAGCTGATTCAGTCTTCAGTGTTGCTATGGGACTTGTACAACAGCAATGTGGCTTGGTACACTTTAGAAGAATTTGGAGAACTCTATCTGTGGCTAGAATATCTGCACCTCCTTTCCTTTTTAATTCCAAAACTCCAAACTAGAAATGCCAGACCTCTATTTGTCCAAGTTTGTGGAAACATATAAAATGTTGTATAACAGCAACTTCGTACCTATAATAGTAACACCTTTGTTTAAATAAACTCTACTGTTTATGCAAATAATGTTGCTGACTTCTGTTGAACTGATCAATATTTGAACATTATTTTAAATATTGTTATATTTAAGTTACATGGAAAAGTACTATAGAGAAGCAGGTGAAGGATTTTTCTGTGGTAGGGACATTTCCTTTTTTGCTGCAAATGGTATTGGAGAAGACATGAGTGACTATTTTGAGATGCAGCCACAAAAATGCATCTTGTTTTTTTCCAATTTATTTACTATCAGACCCAGAAATTTCTGATGGAAATAGCTGAGTGTCAAGTTTTTGATTATTTCTGTGATTAGACTTAATTGCAAATGAAAAGAATAAGATGCATGGTTCACCATTAAAGAAATGATGTGTACTCAATTGACATAGTATTTGCTCACTTTGACACTAAAACTGTAAAATAAGTAAAGAAGTTTCAATATATTATAATAAAAATACTTTACTTGAGCAATTGGTGCTGCTGCTAGTGCTGATCACTGGTGACCCCTGTATTTAAGCATTCCTAAGGATTTGTATGCTAAGACCCCTATTTTGCACAGGCGGGAAGTTTCTTCATTAATTTCTGCATAAAATTGCTGCAGCCATCACCAAATTATGCCTCTCCTTAAGGAGGTTTTTATGGTCTATAATCCTGACACAACCAACTACTGCATCAAACATCCACCTGGAGGAGGAAACTTTGATAAAGTTGCATGTGCCAAAGGGCCAATAGCAGCATTTCATAGATTCAGAGTTTTTCAGGTCAGAGAGGACCATTAGGTCATCTAGTCTGACCTCCTGTATATAACCATAGAATTTCATCCAGCTACCCTGGTACTGAGCCAAGTAACAATTTGTGTTGGACTAAAATAATGTTTTCTGGAATGGCATCCACGCTTGATTTGGAAACATCAAAAGCTGGAGAATCCATCACTTCCCTTGACCATTTGTTCCAATGGTTGATCACCCTCACTGTTAAAATTTTGTGCCTAATTTCTAATGTCAATGTGTCTGGCTTCAGCTTCCAGGCTGTGATAAATAAAGGGGGGGATAGCTCCCTGTGATGGACATCCAGCCAGCCAGTTAGCTGAAAAATCCCTCTTGGTAGCTGTTCTTTACTTGCTTTACCTGTAAAAGGTTAAAAAGTCCCCCAGGTAAAGAAAAAAAAGTGGGCACCTGACCAAAAGAGCCAATGGGAAGGTAGAACTTTTTAAAATTGGGAAAGAAACTTTCCCTTTGTCTGTTGCTCTCTGGACTGAAGAGACAGGGCAGCAGGAATGCTGTGTAAAGTTTGAACCAGGTATGATCATAAATCATCAGATCATGCCTAGAACTACTTATCTGAACTCCAAATGTGTAAGTAGATCAGAATGTTTAGCTAGACGCGATTAGGGTTATTTCTTATTGGTTTGTGGACCCTAGGGTGACCAGACGTCCCGATAAAATAGGGACTGTCCCGATATTTAGGCGGGCGTTTGTCCTGCGTCCCGACTGATGTGTGCTCAGGACGCAGTTTGTCCCGATATTTCGCACTGCGGGGTTTTTTTTGCTCCGCCGGTGGCACTCCCCATGTGTCCCGATATTTTCTTCCTCTCATCTGGTCACCCTAGTGGACCCCTCTGCGCTAACCCCAGATGCTTTTGTTTGCTTGTAACCTTTAAGCTGAAACCCCAAGAAAGCTATTTTGGGTGCTTGATTTTTGGAATTGCTCTTTTAAAATCTAGCAAAAGCCTAAGTTCCAGATATTTTTCCTTTCTTTTTGTTTTTAATAAAATTTGCCTTTTTTAAGAACAGGATTGGGTTTTTGGTGTCCTAAGAGGTTTGTGAATGTTGTTTGATTAGCTGGTAGCCACAGCTACCAAGTGCTCCTTCCTGGGTTCAGAGGGGGTTTTGTTGCATTTGGGTGGTGGCAGCGTTTACCAAGCCAAGGTCAGAGAAAAGCTGTAACCTTCGGAGTTTAATGCAAGCCTGGCAAGTATTAATTTTTAAAATCCTTGCGGGCCCCACTTCTGCACTCGGAGTGACAGAGTTGGGATTCAGTCTTGACATAGCCGTTGGTTCTTTTTCTGCCTTTCTCTACTAGATTAATGAGCCCTTCAGTAACCAGTATTTTGTCCACTTAAAAGATACTTATACGCTGTAATCAAGTCATGTCTCAACTTTTTTTTGTT
The DNA here is from genome assembly GCF_002925995.2 of Terrapene triunguis. Classification (NCBI taxonomy): domain Eukaryota; kingdom Metazoa; phylum Chordata; order Testudines; family Emydidae; genus Terrapene; species Terrapene triunguis. Next base: position 43,637,737 of record NW_020664447.1, read on the forward strand.
TTTTGGATAAGCTAAACAGATTGAGCTCTTTCACTCTCTCATGTCAGGCCTTTTCTCCAGCCCTCACATAATTTTTGTGGCTCTTTTCTTTGCCCTTTACAATTTTTCAACACCCTTTTAAGATATGGATGCCAGAACTGGATGCAGTAGTCTAGTATCAATCTCACCAAGGCCATAAACAGAGGTAAAAATCACCTCCTGCTCCTACTCCTTACTTCCATTTATACATCCAAGGATCACATTAGCCCTTTTTGCCACAGCATTGCGCTGGGAGCTCATGTTCAGTTGCTTGTCTCCTTCATTAATGATTTGGATAATGGAATGGAGAGTATGCTTATAAAATTTGCAGATGACACTGAGCTGGAAGGGTTTGCAAACACTTTGGAAGCCAGGATTAGAATTCAAAATGACCTTGACAAAGTGGATAGGGTTACCATACGTCCGGTTTTTCCCGGACATGTCCGGCTTTTTGGTAATCAAACCCCCGTCCGGGGGGATTGCTAAAAAGCCGAACATATCCAGGAAAATGCCGGCCGGGCACTTCCCCTCCCGCGGCTGCTCTGCTCCTCCCCTGACTCTTCGGCTCTGTTTAAGAGCCGAGCTGCCCAAGCGCTACCGGCTTCGGGCAGCCCCC
>NW_020664447.1:43638770-43660929 GCF_002925995.2 Terrapene triunguis
CTCCCCTGACTCTTCGGCTCTGTTTAAGAGCCGAGCGCTACCGGCTTCGGGCAGCCCCCATGCCTCCGGACCCTGCGCCGCCGGAGCCCGGGAGGGGAAGTGCCTGGCCGGGGGCACAGGGTCCGGAGGCATAGGGGCTGCCCGGAGCCCGAGCGCTACCGGCTTCACGGTTTGCCGAGCAGCCTCCAGACCCTGTGCCCCCGGCTGGGCGCTTCCCCTCCCGGGCTCCAGCTGCGCTGGGGAAGCGCCGGCCAGGGGCGCAGGGTCTGGGGGCTGCCCGGCAAACCTTGAAGCCGGTAGCGCTCGGGCAGCCCTTTTCGCGTGGCTGGGAGTGGGAGGGAGGAGGGGGTGGAGTCAGGGCGGGGAAGGGGTGGAGTTGGGGCGGGGCTGGGGGTGGGAAATGGGCGGGGCCAGGGCCTGTGGAGGGTCCTCATTTTTTATTTGTTAAATATGGTAACCCTAAAAGTGGAGAACTGGTTTGAAATCAGCAAGATGAAATTCAGTAAAGAAAAGTTCAACGTACTACACTTAGGGAGGAAAAATCAGACACACAAATGGGGAATAACTGGGTAGGTAGTAGTACTACAGAAAATGATCTCGGGGTTACAGTGGATCACAAACTGAATATGAGTCAATGTGATGCAGTTGCAAAAAAGACATATTCTGAGAGGTATTAACAAGTAGTGTCGTATGCAAGACATAATTGTTCTGCTCTACTCAGCACTGGTGTGATCTCAGCTGGAGTACTGTGTCCAGTTTTGGGCGCCACATTTTAAGAAGATGTGGACAAACTGGAAAGAATTTAGAAGAAAGCAATAAAAATGATATAAGGTTGAGAAAGCCTGCCCTAAGAGGAAAGGTTTTAAAAAACAGGCATGTTTAGACTTGTGAAAAGAAGATTGAGGGGGGACTTGATAGAAAGACTTCAAGCGTCTCAAAGATTATAACAAAGATGGTGTTCTGTTGTTCTCCATGTCCACTGAAGGTAGGAGTAGTAGTAATGGGCGTAATCTGAAGCAAAGAAGGTGTAGTTAGATATTAGGGGAAAATGTCCTAAGTATAAGGTAGTTAAGCTCTGGAAGAGACTAACAAGAGAGGGTATGGAATCCCCATCATTGGAGGTTTTTAAAACCAGGTAGACAAACACTTGTCTAGGTATACTTGCTGCTGGCTCAGCTCGGGGGGATGGAGAAGATGACTTTGGAGGTCCCTTCCAGGCCTACATTGCTATGATTCTGTGATCCCTAAATCCTTTTCAGAGTCAGTGCTTCTCAGGACACAGTCCCTCCTTTGGCCGATATGGCCTGCATTCCTTGTTCCCAGATGTGTTAAAACGTACTTAATTGGAATGCAGATTACTCTGAAGGACTGCTTTGTCCTCACCATTATTTACCACTCCTCCAATCCTTGTGTCAGCCACAAATTTTATCAGCAGTGATTTTATATTTATTTCCGGGATGTTGGTGAAAATGTTGAATAGCATCGGGCCCAGTATTGATCCTGGCAGACCCCACTAGAAACACACATGCTCAATGATAACTCCCCACTGGCACTGCTTTTTGAGACCTCTCACTTACCCATTTCTTACTCCATTTAACATGTGCTTTGTTGATATTGTAGAGTTCTAACTTTTAAAATCAGAATGTCATGTGGTATGAAGTCAAACGCCTTACAAAACTCTAAGTATTTTATATCTATTCTGTAGAGGTTCTTATGCCGAGCGTATCCGTTTTGGGGCACCTTCTGAGCATTAATGCACCTTCCCGTAGTGCATTAAGCAATGTGACTACACATCTGTCATGTGGTGCTTGTTCTCTCATCCTCTACCCAGGGATAGAAGCATGTGTAGTGGAGTGTCTTGTTTTGGCAGGGTTTTAGATTTATTTATTTAAATATGCATATTGCTGTGTGTGTGTTAGAGAAGGCACTGTCAAAGAAGTGAGCCTTGCACTTGGAGCAGAAGGTGGTGAGGTTTGTGATTGTCCTTAGTTCCTGGGGGAGTTTATTTGCACAGTATGGGACCCGCCCCCCTGAAAGCTCTGTCTACTGCCCAGACAGACTTTACCTTTATTGTAGAGAGTCCCGTTGTGCCTGAGGAGTGGAGTTGTCGATCACGGGTCTTTGTTCCGGAATTTAAGAAATCTTTTCAAGAACCTGGGCTCAGGCCATTCCATGCCTTGAAGATAAGGATGATACCTTGAACTTTATTTGAAATTCTGCGTGAAGCCAATATAGAGAGCAGAGGACAGGTGTGAAGTGTTCATGGTAACCTGTGTTGCTGAGGAGATGCGTTGAAGCAGTCTGTACTAAATGAAGTTTCCTAAATGCTGATGGGTTTCATGCCCAGGTGCAGCACAGTGCTTTCAGCCAGCCGAGAGGTAACGAAGGTGTGAATAACTTAGGCCAGGTTATTGTTCACCAGGATAGGAGAGAGTCAACCGGAGTCAACTGGCAGAAAGTATTACTCTTGGCTTCTGCTATGTGAGAGCTTAGCATCAGCAAGGAATCCAAGAATACTGTTGTATTAATTTAGATGGAATATATGGGCCCAGAGAATCAAAGTGTTAACGTGACCCTCTCTATCCAACATTAAGCAGTTATAAAAAGGTTGGGGGGTTGGTACACAGAGACCTCAGCCAGCTTAGTGCCATGAGAAACACACCATTAAAATGTTTTTTCTTTTAATTAAAGAAAAAGAAGGAAAAACAGTTAAAGCATTTGACAGTCTCCTGGATGGGATTAATGATGGTAGTAATTGTCCTTTTTGGGAAACAGAGAAGAAGTTAGTTGAAATGGACTAGAGCTGTTGTTGTTTTTGTAGCCTGACCCCATTTTCTAAAAGCCTGGACAAAACACATACAAAAGGGGAAAGAAAAGAACAGCAAAGATAATCTATGCAGCTTGTCTCTGGTGTTGATTCTCACTTGCAGCCTCACTGCTAGAGAAATACAGACTTGGCACACAGTCTTATTAGCCACCCCAAAACCTGGGAAACTTGTACCAGCACTGGGTTGTTTAGGGAATTGCTTTTATCTGACTCTCTCATCATGAATTTACAGCAGTGTTGAAAAATAAGCAGCCTTGGCCAACTAAGCCAGACTTTTATTAGACAGAAGGAAAAAGGAGAAGGATAGGAAAGAAAAGATGGGGAATGAAAAGGACACATGGGGGGAGGGGGGATGTGTGTGACAAAGTCTCACATCCTAGGGGAGAGTTAGCCAGAGCCAGTGGAGGTCTCAGCAAACCGGATGTTCAACAAATTGGTCTCTCTGCCTCCTGCATGAAGTCCGTGTCTCACTTATGGACACAAAAACATCTTTGTGCTGAGACAAATTTCAGGATCTATCTACATATTACCTGTTCTGCTATACAGGTCAGAAAGCTGGAACTTTTTACTGGCAAACTTGGAGTGGCTAGAAGCATTCCATATGCCCCATCAGTTCCAAATCCTGAGCATAGAGTGGTTTCACTTTGTGCAAAACGTCACAATCTCACAAAGATCATGTCTTCCTTGTCACTCAATATATTCAAAAGCAGCGTTGCATGCTCTTTGGCCAAGTCTCCAGGATGGACAAAAACACCCTGTGACAGGTTCCCCACACCTCCCAGGGTGCCACTTGGAACTGGGGTACCACTGAGCCCACCTGACCCACCTGTCTGGGCTCCCTTCACATGGTATTGCTGAGGCAAGTCAGTCATGCCCTCCCTCAGGCTTCAGACTGCATTTTACCAGCACACATGCAGGTAGGGACATACCCAGCTGCAGCTATGCACACAGATGCCGAGATCAGCTCTGCATGGGAAGGCTCCGCTAAGACACTGGCCAGTTACTCAAGTGCACCCCCCCCCCCGGAGTGTAAACCCAAAATTGTACCATCTTGCACTGCACAGAGAACGACTGTACAGCGTAAGCTCATGAAATTCGCCCCCTCCCTCAATGTGGACAGAGATATACACAGCTTTCTGCCCCAAGTTATGAATTCCATACATTGGGTTTTAGACAAAACAAAACAAGTTTATTAACTACAAAAGATAGAGTTTAAGTGATTATAAGGGATAGTAAACAGATCAGAGCAGATTAGCCAGCAAATAAAACAAAATGCAATTTCAGAACTAAAGAAATTGGTTACAAGTAGCAAATTCTCACCCTAAATGACGTTTTAGACAGATTACAGAGACTTGCTTGAAGCTTAAAACTCCAGATATTCCTTTCACAGATCAGACACCCTCTAGCCTGGGACCATCATTTCCCACAGTTCAGTCTTTATTCCTCAGATGTTTCCAGGCGTGTTGTCCAGGGAGAGTGAGGTACCCTCATGATGTCATTGTCCCCCTTTGATATCTTCTTTTCAATTGCTGGAAAGTTCTTTTGCTGTGACCTGGGTCAAACAGTTCCCATTATGTAGTGCTATCTCATAGAGAGGTTTCTATTGTACACATTTCCAGGAGTAATCCTTGTGGTTGTGTGCATTTCCTCAATTAGCCATTAGCATTGTTTGGCCTTTTTACTGTTGTACCTGAAAGGCTGCTTGTGGGTGTTTTCAACCTCACAACATGTTTCAGTAAAACATACATAGCCAAACTTCATAACTTCACATATGACGATAGCACATACAATCCAATGATATATTAATGTCTAGCAGATCAAGACTTTTAGAATGATACTTCACAAGGCATACTTTGTTCAAAACAGATCCTAATACATGACAGTGGTGAATATTGGGGTGCCAGGGTGTCACACACCCCAGCACACCATGCTCTCAAACTGTCCATGGACGGGTGAAAGGGGTTCATGCCCTGACCCTACCTGGCACCGCCCTCAGGGCTGTCCCAGAAATTTGTGTATTTGCAGGATCGAGTCAGATCTGGGAACTTCACTACATGAAGAGAAGAGTGGGGGGGGGGGAGATTTGATAGCAGCCTTCAACAACCTGAAGGGGGGTTCCAAAGAGGATGGAGCTAGGCTGTTCTCAGTGGTGGCAGATGACAGAACAAGAAGCAATGGTCTCAAGTTGCAGTGGGGGAGGTCTAGGTTGGATATTAGGAAACACTATTTCACTAGGAGGGTGGTGAAGCACTGGAATGGGTTACCTAGGGAGGTGGTGGAATCTTCATCCTTAGAGGTTTTTAAGGCCCGGCTTGACAAAGCCTTGGCTGGGATGATTTAGTTGGTGTTGGTCCTGCTTTGAGCAGGGGATTTGACTAGATGACCTCCTGAGGTCTCTTCCAACCATAATATTCTATGATTCTATGATGCCTAGAGTGACACCATCATCTGTGGTGGCAATGGTCCTTAGTAGACTGTGCATGTTTGATAAGCGGCGGTGAGGATGTCATCTGGGTCCCTTTCTTGGCCCAGTCGTCAGGACATCTCAGGATTAGGACGATGAATGCCCAGCAGAGTTACAGTAGATCCCGGGTTCCCAGGAGACGGTACTGGTGGCAGCCATGATGGTAAAGCTCAATCCTTCCCCTTCTTTCAGTCAACAATTGTCCCCCTTTGCTCTGCCATTGCTAATTTTCACCCCCCAAATTCTCTTTGAAAACCCCAAAAGGGAGTGATGGATGGAATAATTTATCCCCTCGTTATTTTGTCCACCTATTAGGCCTAATGTCCAACAAACCAAGTTTGGTCCATTGATTTCTGGTCCCTCACTTTTTTAGTTTACCAGGCATGATTTTAACACAGTTCTTGAGTTCTATCAGCAGGCTTTTTTGTTTGGACTAACTCAGGCTGTCTCCCTTTTGCATCTTTCCCCATCAATATTTATTGTTATAAGTTATTGTAACATTTAATGAACTTTCACTCACTTCTTACAATTGAATTTAAAATTGGGTAAATTTGTAGAACGAACTATTGCAACAGTAATCCTAAACTATAGCTCTAATTGACTAATTATGGGTGTGTCTCCTTCAATCAAAGGAGACTGCACTGTAGCTGAAAAGGCTTTACCTTTATCAATTAAGTTTGTAATGTCATTCTGTAGCAACTGAATCTGATATCAGCTTTTCCATATTTTTCCCTGGTATTAATATCAAGCTAAGTGTCTTATAGTTATCTAGTTCATACCGCTTGGACTTTCTGAATATTGGCACAACAGTAGTACTCTTCTGGTCTTTTGGAATTTCTCTGGGATGAAGATCTCCTTAGCCAACTCTTTTAGGACTCTTGGGTGCAAGTTATTAGGGCCTGCTGATGGGCTGGAAAGAAATTCATCAGCCTCATATCATACGAATACATCATCCTGCTTCTTTCCAAATACAGAACAGAAATATTTATTGAACACTTTTTACATCATTATTAACAATTTTACCATCTCCATCTAATAATGTACTTATATCCGTAGACTTATAGACTTTAAGGACAGAAGGGACCATCATTATCATCTAGTCTGACCTCTTGCACATCGCAGGCCACAGAACCACATCCACCCACTCCTGTAATAGACCCATAACCTCTGGCTGAGTTATTGAAATCCTCAAATCATGATTTAAAGACTTTGAGTTACAGAGACTCCACCATTTACCCCACACCATTGCTGGTATTTGTTTAGTTCTTAATATTCTTTAAAAGCTCCTTATTGTCCTTAGACTGTCCAGCCATGGAGTTTTCCCTGATGTCTTTAGCTTCCTTTATCCATTTTCTACACTTCATAAATTTTTATTTACATTGATTGCTCTGTACATTGATTGCTGCATGAGACCTCCAGCATGTCTCCCAAATTCAACTCCTCAATAAGAACACCATTTCTGTCAACACACTAAGCACCTATCTGTAAAGAATAACTCATTTCGTTTTCTGGTTTGATTCAGTGGCCTGTAACAGACCCCCCACCAGACCCCATCCTGGGCTTTGTTAGTCACCACGTTGATCCATATGTATTCAAGATCTTGAGGTTCTGAATTATCAACAGGGTCCTAGTTTTCCATGATAAAAAAACAAAATTCTACAATTAAAAAAAAATATAAAAATCCGTGTTTTTCTGCAATTAAAATAAACACTGAACTTTGGTTTCCCTAGCCACAAGATATATAGGTATCCACGGAACACAATGTTTTACTAATACAGTGGAACCCCGTTTATCTGATCTAATAGGGACCAGGGCCAGATTAGATAATCAACAATTCGGATAATCCGGAGAGCTTCAGCTGCCAGTGGCCAGGCATGGGCTGTCAGCCCTGGTTTGGTTAATACAGAGAGCCAGATAATGGAAGCTCAGACAAATGGGGTTCTATTGTACATGTTTTTATTTTTTCACAAAATGTAAAAACTAAAGATTCTCTTTAAAAATGCAAATTCTGTGTTTTTCCAGGGAAAACAGATTTCTAGGATCCCTGATTATCAATAATTGTAAAACAAGCAACAGTGACTAATGTAGAGTGCCCCCCCCCGACACACACGTGCACACACACCTTTTACCCACTCTATTCCTCCTGAAGAGGTGATAATCCATCATGTGAAATGTCCCACCAGGTTTCAGTATTGCCAATTGCATATATTTTTCTCGATGATAATTTCTTATTCCTCGTAGTTGTTAACCAGACTCCTAGCATTGGTATATAAGCAGCTGAAAAATGTCTTCTCTTCACATGTTTTGTCACATCAGTTCAATTTGTTTGTGATGTCTTGAGTTTTAGTTTTGTACAGCATTTGTCTCCGTAGCACCTCCTCTTGTGTAGGTAGCTCAATGCCATCCTAGATGCTCCAACTAGTCTTCTACAGAGAAGGTTAGCCCCCGATCTGTGAGATGCCAGCCATCCCATATGTACAGCCTTCACTCCCACTGGAATGTGGCCACAAAAACTACACCTTCAGCCTCACACCAGCTATGCAGCCAACAGTTCACCTCCTGTATTTTCTGCCTTCTCTTGCTCATTGGATTGGAAGGATCTCTGATGAGATCACTTGGACTTTTCTTTTCTTTTCTTCCACTCCCTTCCAAGGTGCCTGAGGTCTTCTCTAATTTGAACAGTTCCATGTGATGCTGTGTCATTGGCTCCAATGTGTATCATCATCAGTGGACAAACAACTTCATAATCTTGTCTAGTCATTCAGTTACTTCTCATATTTTCACTCCACAGAGACAGCACACGGTCTTATTGTCCCTGTGTCCCTTCTTCGTAATATTGAGTTACCAGTGATGATTGTCTGTATTCTTATTATGGTTGACGAACCTCACTTGGTTGCTGCTCATTTCATACTACAAGAACACCCATCAGGTATGTCCCCGGTAGCTTTTTCCATTCCTCTAGAGACAGGTTCTTCTGTAGCTGACTGGCTGAGCCTCTGAAAATGCTTTGATACTTCTGGTGAAGTTGTGAAGTTGAATGACTCTTGGCTCTCTTTCCCCTCTTGTTAAAAATCACCTGTCCACTTTGGATTCTACTCTCTCCAATTGCCTTATTGCTGATCCGTCTAGGGTGACCAGACAGCAAGTGTGAAAAATCGGGATGGGGGTGGAGGGTAATAGGAACCTATATAAGAGAAAGCCCCCAAAATTGGGACTGTCCCTATAAAATCAGGACATCTGGTCACCCTAGATCCGTCCCCTTGTGGCATCTGACAGTGGTTTCCAAATCTGGTTGTCCAAGAAGTCTTTGCTGTCTCAGATGCTGTACAATATTACAAATTATGCTTCCAGACAACATATCTTCTCCTCCAGTACAGCCACCAGCTTGCATTTCATACACCAGAAATCTATTCTGTCTTCTGGCAGAAAGTAAAACATAGCACATCCAAGGTGGATCACAGCACTTGTTCTCTTCTAAGCCATATCTGCTCTCTGGTGTAGAGCCAAACCTAAAACAGGAATCACACTCCCTCTCTAAACTCCCACCAAAACTCATCCAGTATACCATTTGCCTAGCAACTGACATATACCAAACCTCACTACTCAGCTCCCTCCCTCACAAACGAGGGAATAACCAGACAAATTTCAAAAACTCCGGGGAGGGCGCCGGGGGGGGAGGGCGGCCGGAGCCCCGGGGCAAGGGTGGCGAGCCCCGGTGGGGGCTCGGCTCTCCCCCCGGCGGCCGGGGGGAGGGAGCCGGAGGGGAGGGCGGCCGGAGCCCTGGGAGGAGGGCGGCGAGCCCCGGCGGGGGCTCGGCTCTACCCCCCCCCGGCGGCCAGAGCGCCGGGGGCAGGGTGGCGAGAGGGCGGCGAGCCCCGGCTGGGGCTCGGCTCTCCCCCCGGCGGCCGGGGGGAGGGCGGCCAGAGCACCGGGGGGAGGGCGGCGAGCCCAGCTGTGGCCCCGCTGCGGCCGGAGCGCCGCGCCGCCCCCCTCCAGGTGCCGCCCCAAGCACCAGCTTGGTTGCCTGGTGCCGGCCCTGGTCTCAGCCACAGCAGAACAGTTCAATGGTTGGGCTGACTGAGACTTATTTTATCACATACAGCCAGTCAAAACCCAGTTCAGTCACCATTTACAATATGGAAGTGGGGTGGCGGCATAACAGGTGACAGCATATTGCTCATAAACAGCTTTGGTCAGTAAGTGGCACGACCCAGTCCTTCAGAGCTGTCTGATGCTCGCAGGGATGTGTCACTTGGGGTAACCGAGACTTATTTCATCACATACAGTCACTCAAATCCCAGCTCCTCATTTGATTATTTAGTTAATAAGTAATTAAGGAATTAGCCATTTAATTTTTATCACATTAACTTATTGTAAGATTCCATTTTTAGAAATTTTATCGATTTAAAAAATATATAATTTTGGCCTTTGAATAAGGAACAGAGAACTCTGAGTAAGGAGCTGGTACCACAAATAAGGAACTGGGAAAAGGAACCAACTTCAGCCTCCTCCTCCAGTGGAGTCTATTAAGCTGTCACTGTGTTACACACATCTCCCTCTGATACACTCAGCTTTGTTTTGCACTGTCTCTTTGTTGAGAGTTTAAATATTTGAACAGCAACAGCACTCAGCTCTTACAACATGGCGGGGGCACAAGTGGGGAAAGTAAACAATCCCCTGCTCAAAGGATATTGTTCTGACTTATGCATGTGATGCTCATTATACAATGCACTCTGCACTAGGTGTCAGCATCAGCCAGTCCATCTTGAGTTACAGAGCACTCACCAATGGTTGCAAAGTGACTCTCTTCCCTACTCCCCAATGTTGGAGGGTGAAAGGGTTGGGGGAAAAGATTGTGCCTGTTACCTTGGACCCGTAAAGAATTCCAGGGTTTTTTGGAATTCTTATTCCCTGGCCTTCTGAATTCACATAATTTAGTTACTCAGAAATTGTTCTCTACAGAAAAAACATTGGAGAACTCTGTTCCAAGCACTTCTAGGACTAGCTAGATACACTAGATAACACTGGGCTGCTTTGGATGAGTGCCTTTTCTGGGAACAACAAGGGTGTGATTTTTTAACCTATTAAGCATGAAGTTGCGGAGACACAGTGCATGAATGACTACTGCCTAATTTATGCATCTAATTACTGGGACTTAATACAGAAATCAGGTAAATTGAACATGGGAATCAGATAACGGCCATTTGCACACACGAGCACAGTAACGTGTTTTCAAAATGGTTACAACTCAAGGCATATATCTAGCCAGAGAATATTTAGACAGAAAAGTCACATTTCAGAGCAGCTGCTACCAGTTTCTAAAAGCAAGTTGTTTACAAGGCTTCTAATAGAATTCGCACCGGCCTAATGCGGAAATCTTGTTGGACACAGTTTCTGGTTGATGGTATTGTATTAATGAGTTGCTCATTGGTTTCCACTAGGAGGGAGGGAAACCTCTCCAGAAGAGTCCAGGAGACATGGGTTTCACCATGACTGGACGGGAACGCTCAGAATACGTGCGATGGAAGAAAGAACGAGATCAGATCGACCTTGAGAGGCTAGCGCGCCACAAGAACGCAAAGGGCGAATGGCGACGGGCTTGGGATATAGAAAAGTCAGAGCACATGTAGGTCATCTACACCTCTGAGGTGCCTAGCATGCTACAGGCCCTATTACGGCGAATGATAGGTTCTGGCAGTAGGTCTGTATTCTGATGGGACATTGTGAGCTGGCAAACTGTGAAACATTAAATCCCAGTGGCTGATCAGCATGGGATCTACAGGGACTCTGAGAGCTGTAGAGGGGGTTGAATCACATCCCATTCTCTCTACCTCTATAGAGGGGTTAACCCCCAGCTAATTCCACTGGTCCTACACAACTTCAGGCATAGGGGACTAATGGAGGCAGGAAGAAGCTGGGGCCTAAAAGGGACAGCTGGGCAAATCCGCTTTGATATTTCAAACCTTGTCGTCCAGTCGTCATGATTTCTCCTTTTCATTTCCATAAAAAGCCAGCCCACCTACATCATCCTTACCTTATAAAGTAACCTCCTGCAGACATTCCAGTGTACTCTCTGTCATGGGCAGGGCCATCCTTTGTCAGATCAATGACCGGCACGGTGTATAGTACTGTGGGACGACTCTCATCATGGTATTGCAGAGTAATGAGGTAGCTTCCCTTCATTTACATTCTGCCTCTTTAGCAACCCGCCCGCAGCTGAAATGCACTGGCCAGGTGGCTTTTGGGAGTGGAACACACTGCACACACTGGCCCAAGGGCTTTGGAGTATGGCTCGTTACATGCACTGGATTGAAGATTCGTACCATTATATGCTCTAGACAGAGCGGTTTTCCTGGTGCCAGACTCACATCATGCACTATACAGAGGGCTTTTCCAGGACAGGTATGCGGGATGGTCCTTTGGTTAAGCGCTAGAATGGGTAGCTGGAAGATCTCAGTTCCGTTCCCACCTCTACCACAAACTTCCCATGTGATCTTGAGAAAGTCACTTAAAGCCTGATTTTTCAGAGATGCATTGGGAGTTGTGGGTTTATAGCACCTCTGAAAATATGGTTCTTAACCTTTCTGTACCTCAGTTTGCCCATTTGTAAAGCAGGGATAATACTTACCTAACTCACAGCCAGTTGGTGAGGCTCCATTTATTAACATTAGTAAAGTACTTTGAAAGCCTCAAACAGAAAGTTCTATGAAAGTGCATAAAGTTAATACTTATTACTTTATTTATTATATGTAATAGGTGGAGAGTTTCCGGGGGTGGAACTGTGCACAGGGTAGAAAGCTTTCGGCATGAAAGCTCCCACAGAGAAGTTTTTTACCATTCACTATTTCAGCAGCTGCCCTATATACACTGTAGAAAACCACATGATAAATTCATTTATCATGCACCCTTGACAATCTCACCTGTACTCTGCTCACTGATCCATCTCCCTGGGACTTGCTGTAATGTTCCAAATCACCAAACAGCTTCCAACAGGCTCCCACCTTTTTAAAATAAAGTCTCCCTGCCAGGATTAAAGAGATGGCTAGCAAATTTGTTACATTTTACCCCCGGAGGAGTTGGAAGACTCTTTTTACCTCTAAGATTTCAGTGATTATATTATTTCAGCTGTCTTGTGACACTGTCATGTAAGATGGAGGTCTTTAAAATGAAACAATTAAAAACAAACCCTCAATCTGCCATATATTTGTTTCCTCTGTCTCCCCCAAATGTGGAACTTCCACCCCAAAAATTACCCTGCCTTGAGGCCTAATTAATATTCAGACAGGTTGTAATGATGCTGCCAGTGGGAGCTAGCTGAGGTCACTCAATTAGGGTGAATTGCAAACAGAACGGGGCAGACAAACCCCAAAAGCTGGTGGATATTCCAATACTTAGATTTGCCAAGCCAGCACAAAACAGCTTCTGTATTACCTCACTGGTTACTCAGAAGTCCAAACAACGCAGTTCCCTTAAAGTGCCCAGTCTCAGGCCTCCATCCAGACACCCATGTCAAACATATTATGATGATTACTGAAAATCTTATCTCATCATATAAAAGAAAAGGTTCTTCTGATCCCAAAAGACCAGCCACAGCCCTAGGTCAATATAAAACTTAGATCTTATCCCAAATACACACTTATAGCCAATCCTTAATAACTAAACTAAAATGTATTAAAAAAGAAAAGAGAGAGTGTGTTGGTTAAAAGATCAATATACATACAGACTTGAATTCAATTCTTGAGGTTCAGATACATAGCAGAGGTGAGCTTGTAGTTGCCAAAAGTCCTTTTAGAAATAGTCCATAGGTTATAGTCCAATGTCCATATTCAGGGTGACTCCAGTCAGTGACTGGGGATCTCAGTCCTTATGGCTTAGGGTTTTCCCTTCTTGAAACCCAAAGCAGATCTGAGATGAAGAAGGATCGTGTCCCAGGGTTTTTATACCTTTCCTGCAGCCTTTTGGCCTGAGAAAACAATAGGCTTAACTCTCCTTCTCCCAAACATTGTGGCAATTAGCACAGGATAACTTATCCATTAAATAGTTCAGATACAGGTTACCACAACCTTCAAAGAAACATATAGACAATAATACTGTTTCACTCAAGTGTCTTCCTAAATATTACTACTCCTTTATTGATCTTTGAATCAAAGCCATGGTAATAGACAAGACTTGTTTGCTTACATCACAAGACCTGAGCAAACATCTACCCTTCTATCTCTAACAATGCAGGCTTGCATTTCAAAGCTCTATTCATTTACATATCTTCCTAACCAGTCGCTAAAGTTCGGCCATGGGTCAGGTCAGTCTGTGAGTTAATTAATTCTTTCTGGCCCTGTCACCTTTCAATGAGATATTATATTACACTCATAACGTCACACAGGTCAATAATAGGTTTTCTATACATAAAGATATCACAGCTTTAATGTCCGGTATCTTGCAGCTGTATGGGGATAGAATCGGGTACTTTATACCAATGGAAAGGGGAAATTCCCAGCTTCCTAATTGGAGGCACCGCCAGGAGGAGCCCACGATATTGTAACCTTTTAAATTTATTGTCAGAGACAGACTATTGAACTAGATGGGCCACTTCTCTGATCTAGTATGACAAATCCTATGTTCCTAGAGAAAAGCGATTTTAGGTCATTTTTAGTGGTTTGTGTGGCTCCCCCCTGCACCTTGCATAATTGGACTCATGGGAATAAGGGCACCTGGCTTTACAGGTGGACGATACAAAAAATAATCCTGATTAAAAAATCTTGACATCTCCAGAAGATTCCTAAAATAGTTTCCCTGTAATACATGTGGCATATACAGAATACAAGATGGTCTGTTGTGGGAATAAAAGCTTTAGAAGGTCTCCTTTGGGGTAAGTAACATGCTCAGTAAAATGTGCCTTTAGAAGGTCTCCTTTGTAGTGGAAGTATATGTGACTGGTGGATATGGCTTCTCTAGGAGTTAGTCGACACTTGCAGCTGAGCTGCTGAAGCATTTCAGTACTTCAGTGTAGCCACTCACTACAGTGACGGGCGGGATGCTCATAGACTTTAAGGTCTGTCAGCTCCTTCCCAACAGAGGGAAGCTAGGTCAACAGAAGAATTAGGGGGATAGGCCATCTTAATTATGCCACTCAGGTTTGGATTTTTCATACCTCTGAGCAACGTAGCTGGGTTGACTTCACTTTTGAGCATAGACCTGCCTGCTGCTTGCTTATTGAAGTGAATGGGTTTGTATCTGACAATGCCCGGTTTTTACCTGCAGGTTTGAGGAGGACTTTACTAAGGATGGGGAGCCAGTCTTGGATAATCTCAGCAGTAAGAAAGGTGAGAAAGGGAGACACCGGTCCTATTTTGACATTTGTTAGCCATGAACATGTGGCTCACTGGTCCATGTCAGGTGTGAAAGATCCAGTCCTGGGATGCTTTGCTATCCATCAGGCCTGCACAGAAATGGCTCTAAAATCAGTACATAGGTCTTAGCACTCTCTGCTTTGCAGAGTGCTCAGTGGATCTAAATTGTGTGCGTAGTATCACTACTCTCCGTTCCCCAAAGTGCAGCCGTGACTAATTCAATAACTTGGGCCCAGATTCTCAATGGGAGTTGAGCACCGAAATGCCTTTGAGGATCTAGGCCTTGAACTCTCTGCTCTTTATGATGTTATAGGATATAGAGAAGCTTAGAATTGGCTCCTTTCCCAAGCGCTGGTTTCACAAGGAGTCATATTGCAGAGCTCTCCTGCAGCTCATCATCTGTGCTCCCAGGGGCACATGCCAGCTTCTTAATTAGGATAAATCCACCACAGTTCCCGTTCTCAGGAGATGTACTGAGGGAGTGAGGCTTTGCTGCTAGAACACATCACATGAACAACATGCTCTCCGTTGTGCTTTCATTATATAACCCTACTGCCTTTTTGTGCGTGCTGTGTCTGTTCAGGGGGAAGAAATGCCAGGAAATTCCAGCACAGGTCCTTTCCTTCTGAAGGGAGAGGTGAGTAGAGCCCGTGAATGGCCTTAAGTTGAACTACTGGGCGCTCGCTCTCATTACACCATGCTGTGGTCCAGGGTCTCACATACACTGACCAGTGAGGGAGTTCTATGCAGATGGGAGTTGGGGCTGGAGTACCGTCTCAATAGTGGACATGTTGGATATAAGGAGACCTGGGAATATAAGGTCCATGCATGCTTCAGGTTGCATTTTCCTAGTGGCTGCCTCCTTTAGCCATGTTCCTTACCCCTCTCTGTAATGGGACTGATACCTGCAGAAGGATCCTGGGGGGCAGTGTGGTAGCTAAGTGACACTGAACTGAAACAGAGATAATGGGGGATTGTGGTCAGGGGGAATTTTGGCTTTGCAGCTTTATATTTTCCTCCCCTCCCACACAGCCCCCTTCTTTAGGAAATACATTCACAAACTCTAGTGATAAAATGAGTCTGGCCCCCACCTCAATGAGTACAGAGCATAAAACCACCAGACAGATCTTACTGTTATGACTTTCTGCTGTCCCTTAGCTCAATGCCAGGCGGCAGAGCTGTAGGAGGAGAGGTGCTAGGACAGCGCCAGTTTCCAGCACAAACCCACTGCTGGATATACTAGCCCCAAGCTCTTTGTACATCATGTCTTTCAGGTGGAGGACAAAGCACTACGAACACAAGTGAGTCTGCTTCCAAAACAGTACCAGTTGTGAGCAGTAAAGCCAGAGGAAAGGATAGACTGACTGGCAGAGCCAGAAGGTAAGAGGACAGTAAGCAGGACATTATGGAAACCATTTTGTAACCATTGCTAGAGGTCTTGCTGTGCAGTTCCTTGCTTCATTTGGAATGTCTGAGCTGCTACGATCCATAGGGAGTGCTTCAGGCCAAGGATTACATCATTAGAATTGCATCCCCATTTTTGTGACAGAGCCTGGTGGGACATCCAGTTAGAGACTTGGGCTCCCTGTAGAAGGATTATGTCCCCCTCACACGCCAGCTGCACAATCTTCATTGATGGGGCACAAATAACTGATGGATCAGACAAACGAGTCCTGACAGACTGGGCGATACGTGCCCACTCCCAACCCCCAGCCTGCTGAACATGTCCTCTCCTGTTTTCAGGCTTTGCTGGCCCAGGGAGCAGGCCTCCTGAGATTGTTCCCAAGGGAGCAGCTAGTAATTAGAATGACTGACTCCTTCTAGAGACCTTCCCTCTAGCACTCAGCAACTTTTATGAATATGTATATATATGTTGTATGTAAAAATATTGAGAGGGACTCTCCCCTCAGCTCAGCCCCACCCCCTGTATGTGACTGGAGTGGTGTAAAGGGACCATAAAAGCCCTGATTGAGCCAAGGCAGAATTCTCCAGCACAGGCACATTGGGCTTGTCTACAAGGAGACTTAGTGCACAGCCAGCCAGGGTGTAAATCTACAGTGCACTAACCTGCCTCATACTAAGTTGCCCTGGGGTCCTGCTACTGGGCACTACAAGTTCCATAGTGTGCTTTGGCATACTGCTGTTTGAAACAACCTCTGTTAGTAAAACAAGCCGGGGTGTTCTAAGGATAGGGAGGGAGCCCAGCTGTGTGAAGGGCATGTTGGGAGAGGCAGGGCCATACTACGTAGCACTGTAAAGATTTCAGATAGTGCTGCTACCCATAAACACCTCACAGGGCACTGCCCCAAGCCGCAGAAATCCTCAAAATCAAAAAGGGCATGAAGCTGCTTACAGCTATCTTAGCCCCTACTCCCCCTGGGTTGCAAGTTTTTCCTGAGCTTCTTAGAGGTACAACACAAAATGGTACCCATCAAGAAGACATTGCTTCTAACTGCAGAGTTAAGATCGCATTGAGATAAGCAGGACTAAAATCCCTGGGCCTTATTTGCCTATTTCAACAGTTTTGCTCTGATCTAATTCCACTGACTTCAGCGAAACATCTATTGATTACACTGGTGTAAGGGAGAGGAGAATCCAGCTAGCCACTTCTGTTTTATACTTTAATGATTCAGTTTAGCTTCCAAATTTGGCACACTTCAAGGCAAACTCCAGCCTTCCAATGCTACACTACCTAACGGTTTAATAACAATTCTAATCTTCAAACTACAATCATACTGTGTACCAGCCAACAAGAGTAGTCTAAGTTGATTCTATACCCAAAACTTAACACATCAAGACCACAAACAAAATTCTACTATATGTTTACAGTGTGTTTTTAAAATAATCAGGTCAGTCATGCAACAAACACACAGCTACACTGATGCATAAAGAGATATGTTTCCTATCTACATCTACAATATGTTACAGAACGTTGGTAAGCTGGTACCTTGCTGTGTAGTATTAGTTTCTTGATATATGCACTGAAGGTGACAGCACTCTTGAATTGAAATTGAATGTGTTAGAGAGGCTGATCATGTGAAGTATGGTGACATGTCATGATGGCAGTGGGACTGGCATTGTCTTATATATGGCTGTTTTAACTTACGATTTCCTTGCTTTTTAGTTTCTGCATTGTGAGGAAAGACATTTGAGCAACCTTACTCTATGTTAATTACATTTTGTGTTGGAATACATTTATAACAGAGAGATGGGTCCTGTTATGTCTCCTCAAATCCAATCAGCTAATCACATCTTAAGTTAATTACAAAACATTAATTGGGTAAGAATAACATCAACAGCAAAAAATAATCAAGTTATCACAGTCTTTGTTTATAAGCTACATTAAGCCCCACTTCATTTTGACGTTCCATCTCCAGTCAGCCACAGTAGCAGCTGTTTCCAAAAGAAAAGGTGCCATGCAGCTCTGCCACACAGACAGTTCTTGACCTCAAAAGGGAAAGTAACTACCCAATGTCACCCCAGTTCCTAATACTCTAGCCCCCACAGGCCCAAACCAGATTCCCAGATCTGAACAACTCCAAACTTGAAGTTTGTGATTTAGGGCCATCTGTAATATATGCACAGGAATTACTTCACCCAATGAACTGCAGCCACCTCTGGGGTGGACTACCCAACACTGTATAACAGGAAGCAAAGGACAATACTGTATCCATCTGAAACTACTGGGGGAATTTAGAGAGGTCAAATGTAGTATCCAGCTGACAAGGGCACTGGGGCTAGCGCCCCTGCTGTTGTGAGAATGAAGGTACTATGGACTTATAACCACAGGTGGTCAGGACCTTAGTTTTCCATCTCATATGAAAGACAGCACTTTCACAACACAGTGTCCCCAATACCATACTGGGGTTAGGATGACCACCCATCCCGATGGGTGGGACAGTCTAGAAAGGCAGAGTTCAGGTGCCGGTCCTGGGCTGAATGACTCCAGGACAGCATTTGTCCTGGATTCCCTGTGGTGCTGCTCCGTGCCTGCCTGAGGCTCAGCCTCATCCCAGTGTGGGTGGGGGGTGAGGTGGGCATTTCCCCAACCACCATGAAGCCCCGCCCCTGCTTCTCCTTCCTCCCCCCCCCCCCAAACCATGCCCCCTGGCCAGGTCGGAAGCTGGAGCTGGGCCATGGTAAGATCTGCCCAGGGAGTCCAGGGGTGGCCTCAGGGAAAGAGGAGAGGAGGGGCAGGGGCAGGGCCATGGCGGGGACAGGGCTCCTGTATGTGTCCTGCTTTTGCCTTTTGAAAAGGTGGTCACTCTAACTGGGTTGTAGGTTCAGCCCTGAATCAGAGGAAAGACTACCAGCTCCAGAATCACCATCACTGGTTCCTCCAGCACTTCAGCAGTTAAGTTAGTATCACCGCTCAGAACTGCACGCCAAGCCGAGTGTCCAAAACTCGTTTTATAATGGACCGTGTTCCATTCCTTGAAAATAAACACACTAACAGTCCCCACCTCTGGAGAGTTTGCTGGACAACTTCTTGTTCCAAGAACAGGCTGTGTCTTGCTAAGGGAGATGCACATAAGTCCCCCAAGAGCAGCTACTCTAGGAAACCGAACAGAACAAACAAATTGTATTTTCCATGGCTGGGCTGCCCTGGGAATGTGAGATGAGCCATTATAAAGATGATTTTCTTTTATTCCTCCTTCCCTTTAGAGTCTGCTAGTTTTCATGACTTTTCATGGGGGGGACAGATAGCTCAGTGGTTTGAGCATTGGCCTGCTAAACCCAGGGTTGTGAGTTCAATCCTTGAGGGGGCCACTTGGGGATCTGGGGCAAAATCAGTACTTGGTCCTGCTAGTGAAGGCAGGGGGCTGGACTCGATGACCTTTCAAGGTCCCTTCCAGTTCTAGGAGATGGGATACCTCCATTAATTTCTATTTTTGGGAGGACGGGGTTGCGGGTGGGTAATTTAAGGTTGCCGAGCATGCAGTAGCTGTGAATTCTGCTTCAGCTTGGGTCTCCCACCCTATTCTCTAGAATGATGTCCGCTAAGAGGTGCTGGGGTGGGAGTGGGCTTGGGGTACTTTCTTAGGAATGACATCTGCTTGGGACAAGTGCCTCAAAGAGTCACATAAAAGACCCCTGATAACTGCTCTGGAGCTCATATTCTGGACGATTGGCTGGGAAGGATGAATTGCAGGTGCACTTTGGCTTTTGAAACAGTCTAATTCCTCATGAATAAAATGCTGTATTGCTGCTGCTCCTAAGGGCCTGGAGATACAGAGGGGCAGAATGGCTTCCTAAACAGCTTCATACATAGGGAAGGGTGGTTTATTTTGGTCAAAGCTCAATTTCACATCTTTGGCTCTGCACCACTTTTCCCATGGAGTGAAGGCTAGGACATGCCTCTGGGCCCTTCTGGGAAAGGCAAATGCAGCCAAGATGATGGGAACCATGAAGTAAATTTATCAGCAAGTGATCTATCTGCCAAGTGTTGGCTGCTCTGATTCTGGTCCATGCCCTCTCTGTGCTCTTTCCCTGCTCCCAATCAGTGGGATATAAGGAGCTGGTTTAGGAAGAATGACGATGTTAGAAAACCCTAACAACATTAGGCCTCATCCCCTCCAAATGTTTAATCTTTAATACAGCCTAATTCTAGTTGGTTCCTAGGCAGTGAGCTAAGTAGTTGATGTATTCTTGTTTTATAGATATTTTAGCTATAAAATTAGGCTCTGTATAATTAGTTTTGTGTGTAATTATCATTAAAATGCTATGCACTAAAAAGCAGTCCAAGTTCTTGAGCTGCTTATTGGAATTAACAAGGAGAGTTGTTTGTTTCCCTTCAAGATAGGGCAGACTGACAACAGCATATTACACAATGCTCCGTGCTGGCCGGAACATAGCAATTGCCATACTGCAGTAGGCACAGGTGGGATAATCTGCCCCCCACCCCGCTGTAGAACTCCTCTTGATCTCTGATAGTTGGAAGAGACTGGCTTTAGCTCTGAAGCATGAGGTTTGAAATTCAAGGTGCTGGTTAGTAACCATAAAGCTTTAACTGGTTCCTGGACCATTTAGTTTAGAGATAGTGTCTTTTGTTTGCCATTCAATCAGGACTGTGCTCAGAAGGAATGCTGTGGCTATCTGTCACAAGGCTAAAGTTCACGGAAGCAAGGGTGTTCCCAGTGTCAAGCCCTTATCTCTGGAATCTTATCCTGGTGCATATACATCTGAGCCTGAAATTGGCCAGTTTTAGAGTGAGCTGCAGAACATCTTTGTTCTTGTTTCCCACCAACAGCAAGCCTGGGAATCTCCTCACACCGGAGCTGGCTTTTTGCCTCTTTTGATGCTCCCAAGGAAGATGGGTCAGTTTTTGCAGAGGACATGCTCCCTGCTTTGGGAACATGATGCATGGTACCATTCTTAGCTATGTAAAGTTGTACCAGGTGACAGGTACCTTATAAAGGCTTGTAAAAATATAACATTAACTTGCGCTACCAGAGCCCCACTTATGAACACGGGTCCAAACAAGCTAAGATCCTTTGTGCCTTGGACATCTCCTATGATGGTCTCACTGTGCTTTTTAGAAGTCCACTACCACTGCTTTGGTCTTAAGGAAATAATTATTCCTGCTATACCTGATGCGGTCACTGGTGGGTGTGTAACGCCTGCACACTGCTGGGTCTTCCTTTCGCGGCAGCCCAGGCCTTCTGAGCATTGAAACGTCAGTTTGTCATTCCTGAGCATTGGGCTTCAACCAGTTTGCACATTCACACAGACTCAGCTCAATCAGTGGCAGAGTCAAAACAAGCCTTTTTTGTGGGAAGGTTTTAAAGCAAAAAGATCTTCCCTGTGGAGATAGCATTCCCCATAAACCCTTCTTTGTTTCTCTGCCCCACCCTCCTTTTTGGGCCTCCAAACCTCAGCTAATCAGTTTATGCAGCACAGTTTTTAGAACCTTCTGATGAAGGGTTCAAAGCATGTGCTTCAAGAAGTATATTTGGCCTGTCATTATTATTCCTTTTTTGTATTATCGTAGAAGCTAGGACCCCTAGTCATGGGCCAGGACACCATTGTGGTAGGTATCGTCAGACGCTACCGGTGTGGTGCTCTGCTCTATTCAATGTTGATATCAGTCAGCTGCGTGCGTGTGTTCCCTCTGTGTGCTGCCCCGGCTCTGCGCAGATAGCTGACACAGCAGACCCCGAGAGAACCCACAATGACCACAGACTCTCTTAAGGTACGAAGGCACCCGGGCCAGGTTTATCGTCGAAGAGAAACACAGTCTCTAGCTCCCTGGATTAGATATGCAAGGTGCTGCTAGCTAGTACATATGTGCGTCCTGGCAATGGACCGGCTCAGTCAGTGGCGGGACTTTCCACTGCCCCCTAGGCCAGACAAAGACACCGCCCCAGGGATGCATTCTTGTACACAGGTACAAACAAGTTACACATCACTCCTGATGTAGTGAGGTGCAACCCCTCTATGTAGCAAGGTGTCGCCTCTCACCTTGTACATGTTGGTTCGAACAAAACAACTCTATCCAGGGCTGGGTCTAGGCACCAGCAT
>NW_020664447.1:43661029-43669479 GCF_002925995.2 Terrapene triunguis
TTTTTTTTTTTTTTTTGCTTGGGGCAGCAAAAAACCTGGAGCCGGCCCTGACTCTATCCATCATATTACTCTTTTGGCCCTGTCATTGGGATGAGTCAGCCTGTTCCTTGTTATCTGTGTGGAATGTAGAAGTATGTGAATGTTCTGATATCTGGTGTCCAGTACCTTTTAGGTCTGTCTTTTTTTTTTTTTGCAGCATCAGCCCTTTCCTTGCCAGCTTCTGTGAGCAGGGCCTGCTTATAGATCAGGAAACTGAGGCAGAGAGGTTACAGACCAAAATTTCCAAGGGTTACCTACAGTTTTTGGTGGCCATCTTTAGAACTTAAGGCCAGATTTTCAGAGATGCTGAGGACACTGTGACAATCAGATCACAGGTGTCCAAAGATGGCCACCAAAAGCTAGAGGTCACACTTAAATTTGGTCTTTAATCTCACTGCCTCGGTTTCCCCATATATAAAATGGGGATGAAAGCTACCTACACAGCTGCTTCCAAATTAGGGGTCGTTTTTTAAAATGTGTGCCTTAGGGATTTATGTGAGGCCACACAGCAAGCCAGTGGGAGAGCTAGTATTAGAATCCAGTACTTAGCATTCCCTGGCCTGTGCGCTAAGTACTAGATCAGATGGCCTCTCAGTGTTGTATGGGATGATTCAATTTACAGTCAAGTATTTAAAGGATGGATGTAACTCTGATGAAAAATTGGATGCATCTACATTTCCCACTTAGTTCCATTAGGGTCTGATTCGAAACCATCTAAGGCATCAGATTCAGTGCTTTTAAGTGCATTGCCACATTACCATCTGTGTGCTGTGACATTTAGGGTATGTCGTCACTAGCAACATTAAAGTACTGCCGCGGCAGCGCTTTAACATGGCTGTGTAGTCGCGGTACGGTGCTGGGAGAGAGCTTTCCCAGTGCTGTAAAAAACCACCTCCACGAGGGGCGCGGCTCCCAGTGCTGGGAGTGAGGCTCCCAGTGCTGGTGCACTGTCTAACGCTGCCACTTTACAGTGCTGAAACCTGCAGTGCTCAGGGGTTGTGTTTTTTTCACACCCCTGAGCGAGAGAGTTGCAGCACTGTAAAGTGGCAGTGTAGACAAGGCAGCGTAAACAAGGGAAGAGATAGCTCAGTGTTTGAGCATTGGCCTGCTAAACCCAGCATTGTGAGCTCAATCCTTGAGGGGGGCCATTTAGGGAAGAGGGATAAAAATCTATCTGGGGATTGGTCCTCCTCTGAGCAGGGGGTTGGACTAGGTGACCTCCTAAGGTCCCTTCCAACCCTGATATTCTGTGATTTAATCTCAGCAAAATCCACATTGGGACAGTAACTCAATAGCTGCTGAGAAGTCACCCTTTATGGTTGCACCATGGTAACTTTATGACCGTTTCACTAATATTATGACAAGTAGGTGCCATGCATAGCAAACGCATGAGAGAAAAGTAGTCAGTGAAAGCTTACATCCAGCCAGAGGCATGGTTCGCATAAATGACACAAATTTTCTTGGTCATTGTTTTTACAGCTGTGCTCTCCCTAAGAGAGAAATTAAACTACCATTTTAGGCTCAAACGTGTGAGACTGCTTAGTTCTGGTCCTCATTTACATTAAGGCCACTTTACACTACTCTAGTTCTGCAAGAATGCCTTAAAGTGGGTATAAATATAATTGACTTCCCTTTAAGGCCTCTTCACGCCATGGCTCACCCACTTAGCATCCAAGCCCCTCCCCCACCCCAGCTCTGCTCTGGCCTGAGCACTTGCCCCACTCCACCCACCTGCCCGGCATAGGCACGGGAACTAAGGGTGCGGGGGGTGCTGCAGCACCCCCAGGTTTTATGCGGAGCTCTGCTCCCGGGATCCCTGCTGCCAGCCCCACACCCGCCTCCAGCTGTAGTCCCAGCATCAGCCCCCTTACCCCTGTCCAGGTCCCCCCCTCCTGGAGACACAGCCCTTCTCCTGGCCCCAGCTCTGGGGGGGGAAGGGGTAAGAGGGCTGTCTTTCAGCACCCCCACTATTAAAAGTGTTCCAGCACCACTGCTGCCCGGCGCGCCTGCCGGGGAGTGGGGTTGGGGCATGGGGGCTTGTCCCGCTCCACCCGCCCGGCGCTCCAGCCAGGAAGAGGGGTCAAGGCACAGGGTCTTGCCCCAACCCCATGCCCCGGCTGGAGAACCAGACGGGCAGGCGGAGCGGAGCAAGTCCCTGTGTCCAGATCCCACTCCCAAGATGGAGCGACAGGCGGGTGAGCAAAGTGGAGCAAGCCCCCATGCTCCCACCTAATCTGCCACTGGGAGGAGGGCGAGCAAATGGGCGGCCGTAGCGGAGATCTTCAAAAAGGATAGGCCCACTGCCTGGGGGAGCCAGGCCCGGTGTGGGGTGGTGGGACCTGGAAGGGAGCCAGGAGCGCAGGAGAGCAGCATCTCCTCCCAGAGCTGGGTGTGCATCCGAGGCCTCGGGGAGCCCCTGGCCAGAGGGTCCATCTATCGCCCCCTGCAAGGCCAGCTGCAGGGGGTGGGGGAGGTGGGCCCCCATCCATCCTGCCCTCCCAGCCGCCCCCCTTTCCTCCCCGGTAATTGCCCTCCCACCCAAAGTCAGGGCCCACCCAAATATCCCATGCTGGCTTCGCCAATGCTTCACGCTGCCAGAGTACTGTAAAGTGGCTTTAGTTTAACTGAGGGTCAGGGTCCCTGAGCATAATTTGCTCACACAATTATCTTGACTGCACACACAGTCACTATAATTGTGCACATGCACTTTTGAAAATTTGGGACTCTGCAAGTCCTAAAAAAATGCCTTTCAAATGTTCGTATTTTGGCCCAAATTTATCGAGAGACCAAGCAGCTAGAGGCTTTATTGACCCCAGTAGAGTTACATCAGGGATGAATGAAGTCAGTGTGCATACTTCCCCTCTTTTTTCTAAATGGGGGGAGGGGGCAGCAGACCCTGCATTTCTATTAAAAATTGAAACTAAATTAACAAATAATTCCAGCAGTAACTACTAATTTCTACAGTTATCGAAAGCCTAGACTATCCAATTACCAAGCTGTGCTGCTCTCTAGCAGAAAACCTTAGAAAATAAAAGCAAAGACTACATGGTAGGTCTTCTAGTCCATCCCCAACTGATGCAGGATAATTACTCTATAAATTCCCTCTGATATATATGCAGAGCTTCACCCAGTCTCGTCTGAAATGATTCATTAAGGGGGTACGTACTTGCTCTCTAGAAATACAGAATTAGACTTTTCACCACATACAAATGTTGCCTATTTTTGAATGCTAGAGGCCAATGTCACTTATTTCATAAGCATATCTCCTTATTCGTTGGTCTAGCCCTGAGTAATCTGGGCTTTCACCTTCTCCCTCCATATATGTAGTAGCTGGCAGAGTTCTGAAACATATGGGCCCTATCAGTGTTAGTACAGTAAAGCTGAGACAGTGGCAGACATCAGAAGAAACAACTGGTACATGTGATTAGTCTAGCTTAATGACAGGTGTCTGTACTAGAAACTGGATTGTATGATTTCATTAGATTAGAATGTTTAGATTTAGTGGCCTCAGAAGAGTTCCTCCTTGTCAGGAGAAGTGCTTTGTAGGTGTCATCAATATACAAGCAAGTATGGGAGCAAGTCAGGTGAATCTGAGCCTATTTAGAAGAAAAATTGCTAGAAGGGCTAGTAACTTCAGAAGATGGCTGGTTCCCCACCCCCCAAATCAGTATTAAACAATCGCACCATTCATCATCATCTGCTTTATCAAGATGCTTTCCCACAGTGATTTGTACCAGAGTGAGTCTGCATCCTTGCCAGATGACCAGTCACATTTTCCTTTCCTACTAAATAGTTATTCTCAAAGGGATGGCCTAGTGGCCTGGACCAGACCTCTGAGTTACGTAGTAGATCTGGTGTGGGGGTGCGGTGTTTGGATGGAATGAGAGTCTGAGTCCCAAATACAGTGTTCTGTTCCTCAGGCCAGCTGGACTCAGGTATTTTGTAGACATAAGATTTGCAAGTTGTGACAAGGTTCACCTCCATGTGGCCCAACAGGGCCCTACTCACCCTGTCATGGGGTCTCGGTTGGTTGCCACCTCTCACAGGTCCAGTGCAATGGTGCTTTAGTCCCCTGGCTAAGACACACTTGAGTCCCAGGCCCTGAGGGGTATTAAAGTCCAAAACTACAGGAATGCTACAAGCTCAAAAAAAGGTCATCCAATGAGTCTTCAGGGAAGACCCCATCTGCCTACTCAGGGCCTGTCTTCATGCAGCCGGCGCTTTTTGTCAGTCTCCCTGTGCCCAGTGATCCCGCCACTGGGAGGCTTGTCCAATCCCAGCTGAAACCAGGCTTCCCTCACTGAGGGAGAAGCAGAGCTCCGCTCTCCTTCCTGGCTAGCCTCAGGCTCCCCTCTCCACTCCTGACATCTGTTGTATGTGTAGCAGGATGGAGTCAATTTGCTCCAAAGGCCCTCATTAACCTTCTCCTTGCCAGTGCGGGGCCTGTATGCCCCATCACACAAACCCAGATTAGCAATTTGAACCATTGCTGTTGAAGGAGTAAAAGCCCACTGGGGATAAGGAGCCCTTTTCTTCCATCACAGACCAGATGCCATAGCCTCCTGGGAGGACTGGGATCACACCTGATGGAGTATCTACATAGCCTTATCAAGAAGGAGGGACTGGATGGGTGGCAGGTAGGAATGTTAAGGCAGGAAAAACTTTGTGCCCCAATCAGCACAATAAACTCTAAAACCGAATGGGCCTTGGATCTGTGTCCAAGCCTGCCAAAGCACTAGTACAGCAAGAAGCGTTTGGGAGGGAGAAGAAGTGTGTAGAGTATGTGTGTGTGTGTGGGGGGGGGGCTCCAGGCAGTGCCGGCTCCAGCATTTTTGCCGCCCCAAGCAGCGAAAAAAAAGCACCGCGATCGGCGGCACTTCGGCGGCAATTCAGCAGCAGGTCCTTCCCTCTGAGAGGGACTGAGGGACCCGCCGCCGAAGACTCAGACGTGCTGCCCCTTTCCATTGGCCGCCCCAAGCACCTGCTTGCTGCGCTGGTGCCTGGAGCCGGCCCTGCCTCCAGGATAGAAGGAAGGGGAAATGTCCTCCTTCCCTTGCCATAACAAAAAAAATCCCACTTCTGTGTGCGAGCAGTAGGTTGAAGAGCTGCCTGGTCATATATCGCATGCTCTATGTTTGATCAGGAATTATGAGGACAAAAGATCGACAGGTACTGTAGTTAGTTGAGGCCCACCCCTACTATTTCCTTGGAAGCAAAGTCTTATGAGTCAGTTTTCTCCTGGGCTATGAATTTAGAGGTGAGCCAACAGAAGGAAGTCAGCATCTCAATCCCCTAGAAAGGTTCTGAAACACTTCCTGTATTGACTCAGCAAAGGTAACCAGGAAACACTGTAAAGTCATACTTTGTGGGCGGCATTTTATTTAATAAATGAATCCACTGGATGAGTGACTATTGCTCTTCCCTGCCATAGAGCTACGTTCATTCAGCTTCCAGTCTGTGTGTCTTGTTCCCTGGCTCAGGAGCAGCAGTTCATCCCTTTGAGCACTTATTGACTCTGTAGGGATTCCTGTCTATGCCTCAGGATGGAAGGGGTGCTTTGTCATTTGAAGAGCTGACGGAACCAAGTTCTGTGTTTTATTTTGACAGATGGGATGCGAAGGAAGGTGAAGACATGCCCTTTCTAAAGGAAGACCCTGATAACCAGGTGAGTTTAAAGAAAATCTGCTCAATTCTTGCAGTTAGTCCTGAATAAAAACTTGCAGTCTCAGGTAAATTGGGATCTATTGGTTAGAGCACAGAATTGAGAGACAGGGAGACTTGGGAGGTACATCTAACTCAGTCACAGACCTTCCCACTCCCCCCCACCCCCACTTTGACCTAGGATAAGTCCTTAAACTTCTCTATGGTTCAGTTTCACCCTCTGAAAATAATACTTATTTAGCTTTGGGAAATGTATGTCTTCAGAGGAGAAGTACAATATAATTGCATATTGATATTTTAAATAAACTGAACTAAATGGTTCTCGTTCTCTCTTTTCTCACTCCAGAGATCCACCAGTGCTGACACACTGAAAAGCCAAGTTCCAGCTGGCAGGGAGGTGACGGAACAGAATTGCACAGCAGATCAGGAAGTGAACATGGAGCAGCAAAGGCCCCAAGACCCTGGTTTCTTCTCATCACAAGGGGAGAGAGGTGGAAAGGTTCTGTGTGCACAGGACAATCAGAGGGAGAAACAGCAGGCAGGGAAGTGCCTCAGCAAGGAAGTGGCAGTGTCCAGTGTGGGTGACTCAGAGCCAGAATCCAAGCTAAGTCAGGAAGGAATTCTGGAAGCTAACACTGGGAAGCCTAGCACTACCAATCTCTCCCAGCAGGGCAGCTGCATGAACAGCAGCACTTCCCAAATCATCACTACAAGCACTATGCAAGCTGCTGGCCCTGGCAGTAAGGGGAGCACGTCAACACCCCTGGGAAATGGCTTAGAGAAAAATGCTCCGTCAGAAAGAGAACCCATTGAGGACTCTTCAGAAAGCCTCAGCGGAAAGCTAGAAGAGGCAGCACGTGGTAGATGTGATGGAGCCAAAGGACTGTCACTGAGGAGAGTGGATGAGGTGACCCAATACACTGGTTCTGAGGGGCAAAAAGTCACAATGAAAGGAGGCGAGGTAGCCACATGCCTTGAACATAGAGGGGATCCTGCATCCCCGAGGAAAGACGTCTCAGCCAAGATTGGGGTCTCACAGAACAGGAAAGGTGACCCGCCTGAGAAGTGCAGTTACAAAAACAGTGGGGACAGTCAGAACTCAAGGAGAATACACTGGATTGCAAGAGATTGAAGGTGAGTGCACGGTCCATAGCTCACTCTGAGGTATTTTAATAATCCCAGGTGCACTTAATTGAGTGCAGACTTGAGACAGGTCCACAGCTCAGCTTTTTGGGGGTCAGCAGGGCAATTTACTAAATATTTGCCCAAATATGCTCATGAATTTTAACACTGAGCAGACAGCATCTGCACCCAACTTGTCCCATCCCCATGGTTCCAAATTACACGAATCAACTGTGAAAATCTAAATCTCCACACCACAATTACCTGCCCCTGGAATACAGTAAAGAGAGAAACCTTAGAAGGTTTCCCCATGGCTGTTTCCTGCTGGTGACATGTAGTACTCAACAATTCAGGGGGCTCAGACTTTGAAATTGGATACTTGTTTCAGATAGTCTCTGAAATTCCAGGAAGAAGTGGCAACCTCTTGCGTGGACCTTTCCTTCTGACTATGCAGTGATCACAGGTAGAAAAATTAGTGGCCCATTGAGTGCCGTTCCAACAACATCTTTCTTCGTATTATAGACCCCTCTTGTCTGCAATAGTTTGAACATCAGGCTAGAGGATCAGGAGGATCATGTGATTCTCTCCCCAGCACACGAAGTGCAAACAAACGGATAATATAATTATTTATATGGCAACACTAACATATATGGCACTTTACAAACATAAAGGATGACAACGTTCCTTCTCCAGAGACCTTTTAATTGAAACAGAAGGCAGAAAAAATCCACTCTGGTTAAATTGAAAAGCTCAGGATATTATTTAAGCCAACTACGCATCTTCCAAAAAAACCTGAAATCCCGCCCAAGTGATGACAGTAGAAAAGAATATAAACTATGTCAGGCAAAAACAAGATGTAAATTAGGAGGCAGGGCTTAGAGGGAATTTGAAGAGCTAAAGACATAAAACAAAATAATAAGAAATTCCTTCAGTAGCTCAGAAGCAGGCAGCCTGTGAGAGATTCCGTGGGTCCCCATGACTACCAGGAAGTGAAGGGAGCAGATAGAGAAGATAAGGACATTGCATAGAAGCAAAATGATTTCTTTGCATCAGTGTTCACCACAGAGGCTGTCAGGGGAGATCTGCTCTTTTCAGGTAATAAGGATGAGGCATTGTCATAGATTGGTGTGTCAACAGAGAAGGTGCTAGAACAAACTGATAAATTAGGGCCTGATCCTGAAGCCCCAATCCACAACACCCAACTTTTATGTGTCTGGAAAGTCACTGGAATAACAGTGTGATCCACAAAGCCTGAGTGGAGCACCTAGGCTCCCTATACAATGCCTAGGGAGAGTTAGATGCCTTACAGTGAGACCCACAAAGCCAGCATGCTAGGCAGGGGGACACCTAAACTAACCAACAGAAGATGCAGATGAGGGGGGTGCGTGCCAAGTCCCATCCCGCTCTCAGCTTTCTCCAGACTTCAGGGAGGTGCCTATCTCTGCTTGTGATTCATGAACTGGGGCCGCCTAAGTCACATGTAGGGCTTGATCGGTAGTCATGCTTAGAGGCTGTCTAGTGCCACACAAAACTGCTGGGTGTGGGAGGAAGAGGACTTCCCTTATAACTTTTAGCCCAGGGGTGGGCAAACTACAACCCTCGGGTGTGGGATCTGGGGCTTGCCCTGC
>NW_020664447.1:43669489-43677144 GCF_002925995.2 Terrapene triunguis
ATATTTGTTCCCGGTGTAGGTACTGGGAGGGGGACGGGGTCACCCTTCCCCCTGCTCCTCTTCGCCCCCCCCCCCCCCCCCCGCTCTCCAGCTGCCCAGGCTACCCCCATTTTGTCATGGGTATTTTTAGTAAAAGTCAAGGACAGGTCATAGGCTTCTGTGAATTTTTCATATTGCCTGTGACCCGTCCGTGACTTTTACTAAAAATATCCGTGACAAAAACGTAGCCTGTCATAGACACAAGGAGCTCAATCTATTTAGCTTGACAAAGAGAAGGTTAAGGGGTGAAATGGTCAGCCTCTGAGTACCTACATGGGGAACAAATATTTGATAATGGGCTAGCAGACAGAAGTATAACAAGCTCCAATGGCTGGATATTGAAGTTAGACAAATTCAGTTTGGAAATGAGCTATGCTATTTTTTTAAACAGTGAGGGTAATTAACCTTTGGAACAATTTACCCAGGGTCATGGTGGATTCTCCATTGCTAGCAAATTTTAAGTCAAGATTAGATTTTTTTAAAACAGATATGTTCTAGTTCAAAAGGAAATATTTAGTTCTGCGGTCTGAGTTATACATAAGGTCAGAGTAGATGGTCACAATGGTCCCTTCTGGCCTTGGAATCCATATGAAAGGCAAATTGGTTGATACAATCATTAAAAATAGACTTAGAAAACATCTAGAGGTACATGACATGAGAAACATAAACCAGCATGGCTCAGTAGATAAAGGAGAAGCAGCTGACATACTTTATTCAGCCTTTCAGAAGTCTTGCACAAAGTCCCACGCAAGAGGTTATTAAGGAAACTAAGTTGCCATGGGGTGAGAAAAAGTACATTCATGGATTAGACACTGGCAAAGAGGAAACAAAGAGTGGGAAATATCTATTTTTTTCAAGGCAACTGGTTAGCAGTAGATTCACTTAAATACATCCGTGATGCCATCCCTCTTCGGCAAAGTACTTAAGCAAAAGTTTAAAGTTAAGCACCTCATTAAGTCCCACTGAAGTCAATGGGAAATCAGTGGGACTTAAGCACGTACTTATATGCTTTGCTGAACTGGGACATAAGAAAAGTATTGTTCGATATACATAATATATTTATGATTTGGACACAGGCAAATGTAGTGATGTGGCAATATTTGCACAAAACAAAGTTATTTAGGTTATTCAAGGCTTAGGAAGACTAAGTAATTTCAGAGGGGCCTAACAAAGATAGGAGACCTGGCAGCACAATGGCAGGAGACATTCAGTGTTGACAAATTCAAGGTAATGCACATTTGAAGTAACAATTTGAAGTACAACTACACATTGCTAGGTTCTAAACTAACTGTAACCATTCAGGAAAAAGACCCAAGTATCACTGCATGTAGCTCTATAAAAATCTCTCCTCAATGCAGTCAGAAAAGCAAACAAAACATTTGGATGATAACCAGTCTGATAGAAAATAACACTGAAAAGAACATATTGCCATTATACAAATCAGAGGTGTGATTTTAATCGAGAATACTAAACTCACTTCCTCTGAATCAGAGTCACCTGACATGTATAAAAACAATTTGTCATTGAACTCCATAAATCTAATTAATTGCCAGATTGGAATGGTGATCTTGGATACACAAAAAAGAGAGATCAAGTGTCATGTTGCAGTGTATCTTTCTCTCATCCAGGCTTGCCATTTCTACTATTGGGACTTGAACGTCAGTGACACCCCAAGGGGTTGGCCTTACATAACTGTTTATATTTTGAAAGGCCATTTTGTTTCATGGCTTGTTGGGGTGTCACAGCACGCAGTTCTCTCCTCCCAAAGGCTGACTCCACCAAGGTCCATTCATCTAGCTTGTAGTGACTGGCTAACGTGTGAGTGTGACATTGTACACTTCCTTATAGGATCCAGACAATTTCTCAGCCTGAGAAGTCAATCAAGCCTTAGTTGGATGAGTTTATTTGTGCTGCAGGAGTTTAATCTTTTGTTTCTTTTGCTTCTTTAAAAACACATTATTTTAATCAATTCCTGCTGAATGATGCAGGACAAGCTGAGCACTTGACTTTCTACATGCTTGAATTCTCACCAGATAGATCTCAACACCTCTGTGGACAGCCAGCACGTGAGTTTTAAATAGGCTTTTCCTGTGCTCTGTAGAGGAGGAAGTAGCAGGTGTGGAAACTGTGCCACTTCAGTGGGCAGGAAGGCTGGTTTTCCTGATGGGGAATTAAACCCTTTGCTTGGTGACTGACGGGTCTAGTAGGAATGAAGAGCCTGGATAGTAGAGAGAACAAGGGGACTTTCAAAAGGCAACAGATGAAATCCTGGCTCCATTGAAATCAATAGCAAACCTACCACAGACTTCAGAAGGGCCAGGATTTCTCCCTGCATATTTAAAAGGGGTAAAGGGACATTTTAATGCAGTGCATAATTGGCTCTGGGACTCTCGATGGCAAGAGCCAAGTAGGGCTCAGAAAAGGATCAGACATTTATATGCATAACAGGAACACTCACAGTCATCTCAGACAAGATGGAAATACAATGTCTTAAAATCAGGAGCATAAACCCTCACGTTTCAGGGCATGAGCCTATAACTAACTCACTACAGAGTCATGAAGAAACTTTTCCTCTTTGCAAATTATTCAATAGTTGTTCAGTATGGAGTTTCTTGCCCCTATCCCGGAGCATCCGGCAGTGGGTGCTGTCAGAGTCAGGATGCCTGACTGGCAGGGGCACAGGTCTGAGCCCATATGGCAATCCCAGTGTTCCTTAGCACAGGTTATTTGTTTTTATCTTTTAAATTAAAACAGTGTTTAACTAAATTATTTTTGATTACTTGGAACTGACAATTGCTTGACTGTACTTCTTTAGTGACTTAGTAGACCTGTGATAGTGACACCTCAGACTAGTCACATGTCACTAGTGAGACTCAGCACACATTGTTCTGTCTTTGTCCCAGCATCCATGAATGTAGATCCCCTGTCAGGGACAGATTTCCCATTTGCAGGCAGTGTAATGTTTTGCCATGGTTTAGTTAGGGTGGGGAAAGCACAGAAGCCAGAGAGAGAGAGTTCTGCCTTTAACTCTGTTTCTCAGTTCTGAATCATCAGTAACAAATCTTGCAGGGAGAGCAGGGCCGCCCAGGGTGGGGGGGCAAGTGGGGCAATTTGCCCCAGGGCCTGGGACCCGCAGGGGCCCCCACAAGAGTTTTCAGGGGCCCCTACAAGAGTTTTTTGGCGGGTCTTTGGCGGCAGGTCCTTCAGTGCCACCGAACACACCCGGAGCGAGTGAAGGACCTGCTGCCGAAGACCCGGAGCATCTTCTGCTCTGCGGTCTTCGGCAGCAATTCGGCAGTGAGGGCATCTTCCGCTCCGGGTCTTCGGTGGCAATTTGGCGGCAGGTCCTTCACTCGCTCCAGGACCCGCCGTCGAAGTGCCCCGAAGACCCGGAGCGGAAGGACCCCTGCCGCCGAAGACCCCAGGCCCCCTGAATCCTCTGGGCGGCCCTGAGGGAGAGAGATGTAATTAGCCAGCCAGTATGTATTTCTAACATCTAACTCAGCAGAATTAGAATTGCTTCTCTGCATATCATGGTACAGATGCTGGTAGGAGTTTAAAAACAAGTCTTTACTGAAATGGTCGGCAGTCAATGCATTTGGAGCAAGAAGGTTTCAGTTCTACTCCTGCTGTTGCTTTCAAAGTTCCTATATCAACATGGTGTGCAGAGTAATGACAGCCCTGGCATCCCTAGAACAATCATGTGCTGGTTGCAGTAGCTTCCCTGCTCCCCCCAGCCTCTGTTTTTCGGTGGTCTGCACACAAATGATTTGCTAGACCACATTACACAAAGCTCTGCAAAATTCAATTTTATTTCCACAGGAGTTTGGGCAAAGTTCTGTTGTTTCACACAAGCAGCATACTCCAGGCTTTCCCTGATTAGCAGGTTGCACAACAGGATTATTTTTGCCTTTAAAAAGAAAAAAAGAGGACATTTTGCATGTTTTCAGTGGAAAGCCTTGTGCAGTGAACAAACTGGTCAGGTTTTGCTCAGAAGCTGGCCCAGTTTTGCTTGAAAACAGACCCATTATTTGTTGGAAAATAGCCCTGCTTTTGCTCCAACAATCATATGCCTCATCCAAATTTCCTGCAGGAATGGGCCCATTTCCAATTTGTAATCAAATGCAAAAACCCCAAGGATTTCTGCATTTTATCTGTCACATACTCGGGCAATTACAAAATGTTATTACCATGGGTACTCGGCTATAAAACCTTTAGTTTCTGTGACTTCTCTCCCTTCTAGGGACTTCATATCATTGGTACCTTGGTCAATGATGTTTAAAATGCTATTAACAGAGATGCCAAGATAATGTGGCTCCTTTTACATAGGAGCATGGACCAAGATTTTCAATACTGACTAGGGATTCTGGATCCTCAGTTTGAGACACCTTTAAAGGGGACTGATTTTCTGAAAGTGTTAAGGAGCCACCCTCTGAAAAAAATCAGCCCTCTTTAAGGTTATCTCTGGTAGGGCACCAAAACTCAATAGACGATTTTGAAAATTTAGGCCAAAGAATCTACCCTATTGAGCTTGCAGGGAGAGAGATGTAACAAGCCATCCAGAGCTTGTCCTGGCAAGGGCTGGCTCTAGGTTTTTTGCCACCCCAAGCAAAAAATTTTTTGGCTGCCTCCCACCCCAGCACTGGGCTCTCCCCCCCCACCCGCACCTCCTGCCGCCCCAACTCTGGGCTCTCCCCCCCCACCCCACCCACACTCCCTGCCACCCCAGTGCTGGGCTTCCCCCCACTAGTGCTGACACCGCCCACTCCCTCCTCCCCTCCAGCTGGTCTGGCGCTGGCAGGGTCGGGGTAAGCAGCTGGGCTCCCAGGCCGCACCTCAGCTCAGGGTCCCTCCAGCCGGGGCTCCTGCCTCCAGGACTGGCCGGGACCCGGGAGGGCAGAGCCGGGGGACCGCCCCGCAGAGGGCTGAGGAACCGGGGCAGGGCAGCCCCAGAGGGAGCGGAGCCCCAGAGAGCAGGACGCGGGCCCCGCACGGCAGCACCCCGGGCACCGGTCCCCACTATGGCCCCGCTGCTGCTGCTGCTCCTGGCCGCCCTGCCACAGTCCCTGGGTGGCTTGGGCCGCTTCGCCCAGCCCCGGCTGCGGCGCTGGGGGGCAGCCGCCCTGGGGCACCTGCAGGCGGCTCCGTGTGCCCCGTGGGGCAGCCCCCAGCCCGAGTGTCCCACACTCGGAGCCCGGCCGGCCATAAGGTGCGGGCGCTGCTCCCCCATGCGAATCGCAGCGGCCCCAGGGCGCCCCCTATGCAGGACGCGCTGCTGCTGCGAGGGCCAGTTCTAGGCTTTTGCCGCTCAAGCGCAAAAAAAAAAAAAAAAAAAGGCTGGCTGAAATGCCGCCCCTGAAAATGTGCCGCCCCAAGCACCTGCTTGGTTTGCTGGTGCCTGGAGCTGGCCCTGCTGGCAAGGCTGGTATCCTGCCTCTAGCAGTAGCTAGTTCAGAGAAAGGCAACCCCCTCCCACAAAAAAAGCCACCACATAACCTATAACAAAACTAGCCAGGTGTGGATTACTAGTGAATTTGCCTCTCTCACTAGGAGTCTGCTAAAAGATCCAGCTTTACTTCATGGGTTTCTGCAATAGCTAAGGTCAGAGAATTGTTCAAGCAACCAAAAGAGTGATAATCACCTCAGCTATTACATCAAACAAAGAGTGGCATTTCCCATTCTTTTATTATGATGTAAAATTAAATGTCCAGTGTCCAGGGGCACCTTTACCAGCCACTGCTTTCTCATGGCCATGCATGGTGTTGTGGCAACTCTGCCTCAGTTCCCTCCCGACAACAGTCCTTTGTCTCTGTGCGAGATGGCTGCTGCTTCTTAGGATTCCAGCCAGGTTGTTAATAGCCTCTCCCTTTCCAGGGCAATAAAGAGTCCAATAGACCAGGATTCCTATGACCCTAGCAAAAAGGCAACAATCCCAGACCCAATCATTCTTCTGGGTTCCAGCCCAGGGACCCTGCGTTAAGCTGCCAGAACTGGTTTGTCCCAATCCCTGGCTGCTTCCCTGCACCTGGCTGCTTCCCTGCACCCCCTGTTGCCTCTCTAGTAGCCCTTTTCCTAGGCTCACCCTCGCTGAGTCTCTTTCTCTGGAAGTCCTGGGAGGCTTCCTACCAGTCTGCTATTGAAAGACTTTCCTCATGGTAGTCTCTGTGGCAGCCGCTCCTCTCCTCTCATCTGCAGACTTCTAATGACCCGGTTGTTACTGAGCCAGCAATTAGCAGCAGCTGAGGAGATAGCTAAGCTAACTGTCAACCCCTGAGTGGCTGTGGTCTGATGGGGTTTATATTTCCCATGACATCCAGTTATTTCTCCAGTTTGTAGACCATAAATCCTGATGCCGAAACTGCCTTGATCATTTGCCTCCTCTTACTATTTGAAGAATTGGCAGCCCTGAGTGAATGGACCATAATGCATTCCAGGGACTGAAGGCTGGTGCCTTGTGAATAGTTTTGAACAGTTTATGTTTACATTGTCTTGCTGACGTCAATGCATAATTTTATTGATCCTACGTCAGGCCAACACAATTACAAGGTTATCCTTTTACCACAGGGAGACGGGGTGTTTTTCACCGTCTGGTGTATCAACAGCAACAGAGTGTGTACTTTTTAACACAAAAGATTTTATTCTTTAAATGGGCAGCAATTATACAAGTAACTGTCTCCTTGCGAAGGCAGTCATACAGTCTTGGTGACTCCAGCCTGGCCCAGCAGGAAGCTTCTATTATGTTCTGCATCGGTGTTTAGCACCAGGAATCACAGGTGCTGGCACTAGGGAATTTAGTCAGAAGGTTGATTTGATAATGCACCCAGAGTCACACATGGGTTTGAATACTTTGCTGCGGAGGACCGGATTTCAAGCATAAGGCAACACTGGAAAAGGAATGTGCTATTAGAAAAACTGTCAGAAGTTTTGAGACCTGCAATACTCAGGATACCAAAGGGGTATGAGCGAGGGCGGGTGGGGGATCTTAGAATGTAGCGGAAGAGGAGGAGTGCAGTAGTGAAGTGGGAAGGTAACCAGTGTAACAGGGAAGGCAGTATGGGGTACGAACTGCATTAAAGGGGGCAATCTGCATAGGGCGTAATCCTGTGGACTAATGATAGTTCTCTAAACTGCTATACTTCAGACTCAAATTCTTTTTACCAGTCTCTCACCCCATTCCCTGGTCACAGGTATTGTGCTCAGAAGTTGAAGAGGCAAGGTCCTGCTTAGACTTGGTCAGAAATTTTCCAATGGAATATCTTTTCTGTCAGAAAATGCTGATTCGTCAAAAGTAAACATTTATTTTGACAGAATTTCATTTAGGAAAAGAAGTGGAATGGAGCATTCCAATCAGGTCAAAATAGAACGGTTCAACCTTTTCAGAATGGAACATTTTGATTTTCTGCTTTGAAATCACTTTTCATTTCAATGTTTTTTAATATAATCCAATATAAAAATTTTAAAAAGTCAAAATCAGAACATAGTATTTTGACTGCATTGAAATGAAACATTCCAATTGACCCAAAGCGAACTCTTCTTCAGAATTTCATTTCCTATGTTCTGTTTCTGTTCCATTTCGGAATGGAAAAAATGTTGAACTCACGGAATTCCCAGCAAAA
>NW_020664447.1:43677544-43701771 GCF_002925995.2 Terrapene triunguis
TAGATCCTACTTGAAAGCACAGGAAATCAAGGGGCTTTCAAAATGGCTGGGTTTGTTTGTTTGTAACTGACTAATTGGATATAATCATCTGTTAAATTACTAAAAATTGTCAAAAGAAAGAGCTAGAACTTACGTATCGCAAACACAACTATGAAAATCTGATTTCCAACCCTTTCCAATAGGAGCCAAGTTCTCCACCTTTATGCCTGGCCTCTGCTGGGAAGCACACTGCTGCATCATTTAAAGTGGCATCCCCATTGTGAGAAAGAGAGAGACCAACCCAACTCACTGAATGTAGATACGGGAACAGTGACAAGTGTTTGCAAGAACTGTTTTGAAAATTCTGATTAGATTTAGTAACTGTTTATTTCCGTATCTAAGGTATTATTACAAATCACTGACGTGTAGCCTCTTATCCAGTGTGCATGACTATGTTCTTAAATGCTTCTCAGTGTCTTTCCCTTTTTTGTCTGAAGGCTATTTCTCTCCTTCTTTCATGGTACTTCACATGCCTGTCTCCTTTTATATCCATCGTCTGTCATCCCCACTCTGTCTTGTGCACACTGGGTGTTGAAATCTGCATCAGCAAAATGCAGGTCCATGGATTTAAACACAGATGCCTGAAAATGCTAATTCAGTAACTCTGATGGGCACTGGAGCAGCCAGTGAAGGAAAAGAAAAACTGTCTTTCCTTGTTAAAATCAATGTATCTAGGTCTGGAAGCTGCTACAGGGCAAAGGTCCAGCACATGGGAAATACCAGGCTATGTCCAGTAAAGAGCTGATATACCCCTCCTCATCTACACTTGTTGCTTCAACACCAAGCCACATGAACCTCATGGGATCAAATTTATTATTATTTACTATTTATATTACAGTAGTGCCCAGGGGCTCCAATCCCCATTGTACAAGGTGCTGTACAAGTACATACAAAGACATAGTCCCTGTAGTGAAGATATTTAGCTCTTGCTGGTCAAGACAAAAAGGTAGGGTATTATCGGAAAGAGAGGAGGATTCAGTCTCTATGTTTTATCTAGACATTTACACCACACTTATCCCCCTGGTGTCTGCTGCTGCCATTAGATCTAGAAGCTAAGCCTCCAGGTAGATTAGGCTTAAACTTGACAGGATTAGATATTTTTATATATATAATTTCAACACATAATACTGACATTTATTTATAAGCATCTTTTCTATTTTTATCTATTTCAGTTTTCACAGTTGTGGGAAATTATGCAGAGGTCAGACAATAACTATTTAATGATAGTAAACAGATTCAAAAAGTTAAAACTTTATAACCATTAAAATTCAAATTGTCAACATCAAATGTCAAAATATACAAAGTAAACATCCTTAAATCAGACTCTAATAAGTTCTCAAGCAGCATTTTTCATACTTTGCCTATTTGTAAATTTTTATTATTGATGGAAATATTTTTTTAATTGGTTTGTGTATGTACAGTGAAATTGACATTTACTGACATTTCCCAATAAACTCTAATCCTTCCCAGTTTACTTATGCTGGAATCCTGTGGACATCCTATCTATGCAGGAAGATCACATTAGCACTCAGTAGACACTTTAATTTGCTGCTCAGCAATTCCCTGCAGGCTGATAATTCTGGCATTTTTTGTTTTGATTTTCCAGGACAAAGTGCTAAGGGGTGGTTGATGAGAAAGGAAGCTGAGCACAATCTTCTCCTCACTCTCAGAGCTTGTATGAAATCAGCTTTGGGCACCAGGCCTTCACCTGTCATCATCCAATATCAACATTCATCACAAACTAGATCTCACTGGTCAGTAGCCATTCACCTCCCTGAAACTGACTGGTCACCATTTTGGCATCACCTCTCAGTACCTGTCTCTGTGCCAAATGACAGAGAAACCTACAAATCAAATTGCCAGAGGGGAGAGAAGATGAAACACTGTCACTTTTATTTTGTATTTGTTTTTCTTACATTGTGAGTGTGTGGCAAGCCATGATTTATATACTGTATGCACTTTATTTTATTTAATAACCAATTCTATTTAAAACTGAGGTTTGGTTTTCAGCGCCTCCCTCCTGCTTAAGGGCTGACAGGATACTGCACCCTCCAGGAAAGGGTGATAGAAGTGTTTAAGGGTTTATGGGGAGCGCTTATCTTGTAGCTTTGTAGTTAATGGGCAACTGCCAGATTAGAAGGTATTAGGGTGGGGGTTCCTGTCTCCTCATGAGAAATGGTGACAGAAGAGATGGGTTTTTTGGGGAGGTGTTAAAGTGTAGTTTTGTAGGTGGTTGAGAAATTGAAGGTTGTTGGGTAAGGCGGATTATACTAGAGCCTCAAAATGGCTGAAGAGTTGGCAGGGATGCAAGGATGTACTGTCGTACGGTCATCCTGTAGACAACAGGGCATTGAGGAGGTAGAGTGTTAAGGAGTTACACTGTGGTTCATGAATAATTTTGAAAGGCTCAGAACGACTCATTGGTGCTACTATGTTATTAAGGAGGTCACCATTTCCTCCTTTTGGATTTAGCAGGCACAAGTGGCAGGCAGCACATTAACTCTGTGGAGATTAGGCTTTCCTGAGTAGGATACTGGATTGAATGGATATGAGTGCCACTTGAAGGGATCCTGGCAAAGCATCAGGTCCACTTCTTAAAACCCAGTAGCAACTGGCACCTACTTGGTCAAGTGAGCTAATGGCACCTAAAATCACATGCACCAGGCCGGGTTAGGAGGGGTGTTCAAACATGGTAATCCTCCTTCTCTACCCAACCCACCAAGAATTTGCTAGCACATGTGAGGATATTTGTGGAAAGACTTCTGGGCTAGTTAGAGTTGAACATCCAGGTTTCCTCTGAGATCCTTTCACTTTCCTAACCATGCCCTCTGCTCTCGAAACCTTCCAAAGCCTTCTGCTTGCATAAGGTGGTACAGTAGTGACTTCCCAGGAATCTGCCACATTGGGTTCTTTTGTTTTAGCCTTACGACGAGACACCTTTCATAAGGACTTGACTAATCCTTTACTAGGGTAAATCAGAATAGCTTCATTGATTTCAATGGAAACATGCTAATTTACATCAAGGACCTGGCTCAAAAATGTCATCCAATTAAAGAAAAGATGGGAAGTAGGCTTGAGAGATAACATTACATATTTTCAGCTGCTGACTTACAGAGAAGGGGGACTGTCCTCATTTTCAAACCTGGCCTGAGACGTGAAGCAGTTTCATCCTCTCCATTGAAGGGAGATGTGAACGTGTGTGTGGATGTGTGCCTGTGGGCATGGAGATTTATTTAGTTTCCCCTCAAGAAGTGTTGCTAACCTAAATGGCAGACTGCTTTACTGAGGAGGTTGGCATGAGTGCACTGGAATGCTGTTTTAATAAACTAATATTCGCACAAAGAGATGTTCTGGTTTTCCCCGTAATTCAGAGCCAATGAATTCAGCTGGCTTTCACTCAAGAGGACAGAGTTAGGCAATCTCTTGTGTATACCAAATTTGTGATAGTTCAATGACCCACCCTGAGGCTGTTAGCAAGAGAAGCAGCAGAAGATAAAACATGATTATAGCGTGCTATTAGAAACAATTTTCCTGCGGTTTAGAGCTAAAGTTACAGATGAAGTGGGTTATAAAACTGCTTCAAGCCTGGAAGTTCTTCTAGCTCATTAAAGGGTGAATTTCCACATCCCATAAGATACTGGGTTGGAGGAGCAGCTGGATCAGGGGACCAGTAATTAGTTACAAACTCATTTATATCTAGCACCCTGACCTCACTCTGAACCAGATTGGAATTTTAAAGTAATTAGCAGTATATAGCTTTATAGTTTGGTAGCCTATGTAAAAAGGAGATGGTAATCTCAGTCCAATTCCCAAAAGGTTCACAACCAAAATATTCCCTTTGTCCTGGAGGTTGTTCCTCCAAGTCAGAATTAAGGCACCATGGATGGGGTAGTATGCAAAATGTTTCACTGCCACATGACCTCAGGTCTACAGCTAAAGAGAGGAGTTCAA
Source organism: Terrapene triunguis (assembly GCF_002925995.2). Lineage (NCBI taxonomy): Eukaryota > Metazoa > Chordata > Testudines > Emydidae > Terrapene > Terrapene triunguis. Next base: position 43,681,535 of record NW_020664447.1, read on the forward strand.
TTTCAATTGCGGTACACTTAGCATCTTGTGCTAGGCTAAATTCAGCATCAGGAAAAACTGCTGCTTAATTCCCCCTCTTCCCCACAAGCTCATGTAATAAGTAGTGCATAAGGAGGAACATGATTATGGACTTCATGGAAGGTACAGTACAGATGGTCCATGCTATTAATGTTAAGTTTCCTTAATTAAGGACAGGCTGTTCATTCTGTTTGAAAACAGTTTGTTCCAATTGTTGGAGAATCATGACTACTATTTATTTCTTCTGTGCAAGGGTTATATATAGGGGAAGGTTGAGGTGATTGAAAAATTGAAGTGTAAGGATTATTTTTGTTAAATAAAAGTTGTAAGGAGGAAAAGAAAGCTCCAATTTGTTATCATTTCTCTCTCTTGAGGATGGCTGGAAAGGTCTTTAAAAGGGAGTCGTAATATGAATTTTATTTCTTGTCCTCCACCTTAGTCTTCCCAAATCCACCCTACTCTTAGTAGGAATGTTAACGCCATCCCATTTAACAGACTCATCAACCTCACTGTTAATCACTATGAAGAATTTGGTCCATGTCTACAAGTTCTACCCTGCTGAACCTTGCAAGTCAAGGCTCTATTTAAAAACAGAACTTACATATTTTAAGGAAATATACAAGCCATCACACTCCTCTGTGCTCTGACTTAGCTAACCTGGCCTATGGGAAGTTTGCAGGGATTACCTAGCCTAATATCTACTTAGTAAACTGAGGCTGGATCCTTTACAGGCTGATGACAACGGCCATTCATTTCTGTTTGCAAGAATAGTAGCACAAATATAATAGATTTCAGAGTGGTAGCCATGTTAATCTGTATCAGCAAAAAGAACAGGAGTACTTGTGGCACCTTAGAGACTAACAAATTTATTTGGGCATAAATACAATAGAAGCCTGTGAAGGGCAGTCAGTCAGTCTAAGTCAGCTGCTTACAGAGGTATTTGTTTTCTCTCAACACTGGCTGACAGTCCTGTGATTCCTTCACATTGGACTTTGGGACTTCCAGTTAGAAGGAAAGCAGCAAGGACTCTTTCAGATGGAGTACAGTCTTGCTACCAAGAGAACAGCTTGTTTGTGGATAGTTATTTCCACAATTTGAAAGATTTAGCACCAGCCTGGTGAGCTAAGCACTGCAGTTAAAACCAGTACTGAAAATGATCTCAGGTTTCGGTGGACTGAAGTCTTGCCTCCAAGATCTGCTGACAAAGAAAACTAGGGGTGGCAATGGTGAAACAGTCCATAGAGAAAGACACCCCCAAACACAGCTCAACTGGAATGGTCAGGTGGTCGTTCTAAACCCTTTCTGCTCCGTTAGCGCAGGGGAAACAAATGAGAATGCTAGACAGCAGCTCAAGCTCAGTAGGCCCAGCTGTAATGAAGTTAATAGCCATGCAGTATACCTCTGAAATAGGTTAGTTAGAACAATGCCCCAGACACATGCGGAGTATTATTTAAAAGGGGAAGTATTTCATAGTAAAAAGGAGCATTACTGATTTTCCACACCAGTTCTCTGCCCTGGACAAACTGGCTGTAATTGGTTTATGAGCCTGAACCAAAAATGCCAGTCAATGAAAAACATTTTTATGTTTAAAGTACAAAATGTAAGAGCTAACAGTGTTTTATACGGTAGGGGAGCTATGTACAGCTAATTACAAGCACAGAGCTAGTGCGGAGTATGGAAATATTGTACTGTTTAAAAAGCTGCCAATAGTCTTCCTTAACAGACTCTGAACAATGATGGGTTAAACAATTCACCTATAGAGATAACTCCCCTCACACTGTTACTGCATACAAACCCATCATCGACTTCAAATAGGGATTTCTACAGCCGTTACACAAGGTTATTGTAATAAGCAGGTGAGGTTAGATTCAAAAAAGGATTCAGGTGCCTGACACTTTAGGCACCTAAATCCCAGAATCAGGCCCCACTGAGATTCACAACCCTGACTCCCACTCTGCTGTTGCCAACTGCAGTAGGTGCCTAACTCCACTAGGAGTGTCCAAACCTCACCCACTAAAACTGGCCCCTATAGGTGAGGAGCAGCAACCACCACAGCTCATAACTTTTAGCCCACTGGTCAGGATACTTCCCAGCGATGTGGGAGACACCCCATTTGAGTGTCCCCGCTCCACCTGAGGGGAAGAAGGAATTTGAACTGGGGTCTGCCACCTCTCAGGTGAGTGCTCTAGCCACCAGGTTATGGGATATTCTGATGTGGGACTCCCTCCATCTCTGATGTGAAGGCTTGTACTCGCCTATGAATTTCACCAAGTGACCATGTTGATTATTTTAGTTTTGCCAGCTGCTTTTGATACAGCTGACCAGGCTGTAGGCCATGTCAGGCATTGACAGAGTTGTGTCTCGGTGGCTCCATTTCTTTCCCTGGAAGAGAACCATGAGTAGTAGTAGTAGTAGTAGTAGTAGTAGTAGTAAGTGATTCCTCTTTCAGAATTCTCTCACATAGTAGAAAAGGATCGCAGCTCTAGTCCACAAAACACAATATAGTCAGAATTAAGGGCTAAAGCAACGTGGCCTGATGTTGTCTCTGAAAACAAAAGTGTTAATATGGTCTAGAAGAGCAATTTAGAGGCAACTTGGTATTTGTTCAGGGCCAGCTCCAGGCACCAGCGAAGGAAGCAGGTGTTTGGGGCGGCCAATGGAAAGGGGCAGCAGGTCTGGGTCTTCGGCGGCGACTCCTTCACTCTGAGAGGGACTGAGGGACCCGCCGCCCAATTGCCACCAAAGAATGAAGTGGCGCGGTAGAGCTGCTGCTGAAGTGCCACCGATTGCAGCTTTATCTCCCCCCCCCCCACACCCCTGCTTCGCTGCTTGGGGTGGCAAAAAAGCTTGAGCCAGCCCTGTATTTGTTTATTCTCCCTCAGCAGTCACCATATCAAATTTACTCTTTATAAATGCATCTTTCAGCATCAAGCTAGACTTGATACAATAAAAAAAAAAAAATGTTCTCTGTTCCAAACAGCAATAAAACATTCTTTGATCAGAACAAAGTTGATAGTTAGGTTCTTAAAACAAGAGGAAGACTAAAATAAAGCTTTAATCTCTACAGCTGTATTAGTATTGCAGGCCCATCAGTAACCAACAGCAGCAAAGTCAGATGGCTATGCTGTAGCTATGGTAGTGCACAGAATGGACTTTCATCTTGAATGGTCCCTTGCAAGTCTTCTTCCTGCAGCAAGCATCCGTAAGGGTGGATTTAGGCTTTTTAGATGCCTCAAAATTGCATCTTACAACCTCATTCAGCGTTGGCCTCATGCTCTGCTTTCTTCAACCTCAGCTCTATATACCTTCTGAATAAGCATACCTTCTTCTTCTGCACACTGGACATGACACCACTGCAGTCATCTTGTTCTCAACTGGGGCAAGACTGCAACTCGGTGGGATTATCTAAGCATCTCCTAGTTTGAGACAAAAATCAAGCCAACGTATGATAAGAACGTGCTGTAACTTTTGACACAGAAAATTGTTTAGTTTCCTCTCCTGAGCGGTTTTTAACACTACCATGTTGAATGTGTCAGTAACCAACACTCAATAAATTAAAAATCACAACAGGATTTGTCAGAAGATATAGCAGTCCCATTCTTAGAACCACATTTTTAAAAGGGGACACTGCAAGGTAAAAGGCTGTTTGGGAAGATTGTTAGCTATACCACATTTGATTATTAAAACAAAGCATTTTAATATTTAACTTAGCAGAATGGGTGAAATGTTTACTCTTTGAAATTCAGTTTGGGCAATGAAGATAAGACTACTCACTTCCACTCTTGGATTTGCATACATTAGAATTTAAACAGAAAGCTGGCCTTAACCTTTACAGCAAAGATGGTGCTCTGCTATAATACCACTTCAGTGTTTGGGCTGGAAATAGTGCACAGAAATGTCTATTTAAAGAAACTGATTCCATTGGACTTTCTAAAAAAAATTTAAAGGAACTATTTCTCAGGAATTTAGGATTTGTAATATTTTTCCCCCTCAGATGTAAACAAGTCTGAGGTCAAATCTGACCTGCTAGTGTTCCTTTAACCAGCATGGTTCTTTTCTAATTTGCGCAACTGATTTCCCCCCCCCCCTCCCCTTTATTTAATGGCTGGGAAGGGAAAGGTTGAAATGCATTATAATGGGCCAGAGTCAGTGCTGTGCAGATCATCATTTGGCAATGTAGCATGGATTTAAAAAATAAAATAAAAATCTGTCAAATTGAGCAAGCTAGTGCATATGCCAAGTAGTTAAGGAATTAAAATGAGATTCTAGACACAGATGACTCAGCTTCAGCCCAAAGACAGCACAGCATGGCTATAAATCCAGAGATTCATGACCCAATATATTAGCAATCCAGCTTTTACACCTTGTGCAGTAAGCCCATTTCCTAAGAAATCCATAAAATTCCAGATGAAAATGTTAGTGCACATAGAAACCAATTATGACAAGTCATTTCAGTTATTATAAGTATTCTTAAGTGTACCTAGTAAGAAAATACCTTATTTCTTAAACTCTCAGACACCAAAAGCAGTACGAGGACAGACAGACTTACGAACTTGCTCATTCCTGCATTGCATTGCATTCCCAGATGAAGAAGCCATTGCATCCTGCATACCACCTGATAACTTCTAAATCTGGTATCTGGAGTCCTTGCTCCTGTCTGAAGATTTTTCAAACATCTATAAGGCTTTTTAAAAAGCCAAATGAATGTATTAAAGCTACTAAAATTGCCATGACAATCATGACCAGTCTCTTGGAAATCTTCTATGAGAAGGCTGAATCTGAGCAGCTGCTTTGGAAGCTTTAAACGCCACATTTTCTCTTTGTACATTTGGTAGCATAGCAGTAAAGTTAATGGAATGCTCCAATAACCATTTGTAACAGCTTCAGAGATAAAGGTCTCTGCTTTGCCTCAGCCTTATTCCATCAGCAAGCAGGACATCACTGGAACAAACTCTTTGTACAAGAACAAACTGCATTCACACTTCATGCAAGGATGCTGAAGATGGTTTTGTCCTATTTATTACGATAGCAATTCAACCATATTCAGCACCAGTTCAGGGGAGCTGAGTTGTCAGCAATGGGTCAATTTTCATAGAGCAGATGGAGTTTACCATGTCAAATTACTACTGTACTATACTCGAGACACTTTCACATAAATGCCTCTGAACAGATGAAAAGCTTTAAGTTGTCAACATTGAGTACAGGGCATCTCTCCACAGTAACAGGACAGGTTGGAAAGTGGCCACAAAGGAGGGGAAGTGAATTGAATTAAATGGGCTGCTATACTGAACAGTGCTTTATTAATCTTCAGAGAGCAATTGTTTTTAAAGAGGAAAATACTAAGTGTATGTATCTCCCAAATACATTCCTTGTTTCACGTGAGACCTCCACCACAATTTCTGATCAGAGCAGCAGCCAGACATGCCCTATTAGTGAAGTTCAGATCTATGTAGAGGTCCATCTAGTCCTTGTTTTTTGCCTCTGGAGTTTTTTTTATAAATTAAAAACCAAATTTCCTAACACCAGCCTTGCCAAACTGGCCCGCTTTTAGTGACAAATCCCAGGAACAGTCTAAACTCTACTGGCACCAAGGAATGAGTCTGTTTTTTCTCTTCCACACCCATCTCCCTTAGAATACTGAAGACAAATCCCAGATCAAACTAGCACACAGGCAGCATTTCAAATAATCATCATTCCCAACCCTATGGAGAGCTGTAATTTCTAATAGAGGCCACCCCTGGTCAGTGAGAACTATAACTGGGAAGAATTACAAGTGTCTCCCTCCCCAGGATTTGGAGCATACATCTCTGGGTTTGCCTGCAGGATGGATAATACAATCCTCATGTCCAGTTATAGGTCAAGTGGTCCAGCAAATGAAAACAGCCGAACTGTGGAACCAATGCAATCGGAACTAAAAGCCACATCTCAGAGCGGTTTGTCTAAAGTGTTGCTGCCAGACCCTCTGCTACCCCATCTCCTCATCCCCACAGCCCATACAAAATTAGAAATAATTGTTCTTTGCTAGTTTAATTGTCCATTCACAGGGTCAGGCATATTGTGATAGCATTGCTCTGAGGATAATTATGGAGTTCTATTCCCAGATGCTTACCAACCACAGGCAAGTTTAACCTCTGTGCCTGGTCTCCTCCCCACCAAAAACCATTATACTCTCCCTCTTCTGTCAAGTGCCATTCAAGGCACAAGCATTCCCATCTCTCCCCGGTCCAGAGGTAAGTTAAATACAATGCCCTTTCCCACCCATTTTCACCTACCCCGCATGGACCACAAGGAAAGTCAATCTCCTTCACTATGTTAGTTAAGTCTCTTTCCTCTATTCCTAATCTTCACTCATGTTCTCAAAAAGTTTGAGAAGATCAGTCTAAAGCATACAAGTTTAGGCAGAAATCTCAATGTATTTTTGTTCCCCTTAATTTTTTTCCTAAATATACAGGTCTTTTGAATACAGATATAGTTTACATGGCAGAATTATATAGACAATATCAGAGCACATTTACATCTTTAAACTTAGCAGCTGAAAACTCCGTTCCAGTGGCAGCTTCACAAGAGCTTAGTGGCTCCACAGCCTAACATTTAAATGGTTTGTCAAGTTCTTTTGTTTGCAAGGTGACGAGCTGACAGTTCAGGACACTACAAAATGTCATACATTTGCTCGTCTGCGTTTGGAAGGCTCATGAGCAATCAGATTTAAATTTACAACTTGTTAATAAGAGACTAGTAAGCACTAAGTTTCAAGTTCTTTTTGCTATTTGCTAAACCTAGGCATTTCAGAGTTTCTCAAAATGGCCCCACGGAGTTACTGACACACCAAGAGAGGTCTAAAGAAAGTCTACTCAACATGCCTGGCCCATCACAGGTTAGTTGTCACCAGACTACATCAATCAACTTTGAAAGTTCTGCTGTTTGGCCATAAGATGAGGCTACACTGCAATTACTGGCCTGTAAGCTTGGTTAGTTTCAAGCTGGCAAGGGAACAGGCCCTGGGGCTTCCACTGACACAGCATTTCAGCTGCCTTATGTAGCAAGTTCTCAAATGGAAACTCATCTCTCATCACTGCATACAGGGAGTTAAGCTCCCAAATCAGTGGCGATTTCACCATCCCCAGCCAAAGTAGCACATATGTAGTTTTCACTTATGTTCCTCCCAATATTCCCCCTCCCCCCAAAAAAACAAAATGCCATATTGGAGAGAGACTTTAATATGCAAAAAATATTTTAATATAGTAAACAAGTCAATTTACCTTTCACATGTTTTAAATAAGTTTGTTCATTAGTAAACAAAGCTATTTTTCCAAAACAATGGAACACAGCCTCTAAATTCATATTCTGCTCTCAGTTGATCCTATAAGTGGTGAAAAATTTGAACACCAGTATCATTTCACAGGTAACAGAGTGGCATAAATAGAAGAACAGAGCATCAACAGAGAGTCAAAGGGAAAAGCTGACCCTGGTGATGGGGAATATTAAGCCACAGAATTCTCTTGAAGGAAAGACTAAAAATACTAGCTAAGAGTCTATTGGTAGAAGTGTTCTCTTTCCATGCCTACCACTCATGTTTGCCTTGAGAGTTAAAGTTCCCTAAGCCATGCCTAAATTAAGGGAAAAGGTGCTATAAAAAAACCAAGCTAGGAAACTGATTGACAACCGTATTTAACTCAAATGCAGACACCGCTGTACAATTCATTTTTTTTGTAAACCAGATCAAAAAGTAGATTTAAACATATTCACTTATTAGTACATTTGTGTTAAATAGGGTTTTCAATTGAAGTAATCTAGCCGGAATGAAAAAACCCACCCTGTCCCCTAATCTAAACCAGGCCCTACTGAAGCATACAAGGAGACCCAAAACCATAGATCTGGAGATGCTAATCAGAAGAAGACAGCCCTCTGGAATCACTCTTGATGAGCATAGCAAATAAGAGAATATGCTGCATTCTTTCCCTCCCCCAGCCTAGAAATCCAACACAGCATGGAGTTTTCTTTACTAAAAGAAACTTAGTAAAGCTGGGGGTCACATGCACTCTTCTGACGGGGTCTGTATGGCTTTAGGCATCCTTTAGCCACCAGGATCATTGCAACTTTCGAGCTTGGTTTCCTGCGATAGCCCTTTAAAACCAGTCAGGGTGTGCTCATTGTGTAGTTTACATAGCATATCTCTCACTTCTATACAGTTCTCGTCTGAGTGTATATATCTACAAATACATACACAGATATAAACGAAATGCATCTGGGTACATTTCAGCTAGGCTGACATACCTGAGCTCCACTCTCTGTGGCTTCCCAGTACCGTTTACACCGTATTAAAACTAATAATTACAATTCGCTCTGCCCGAGTCCAGCGCAAACCGATGGACGGGCAAACAGAGCATCTAGCTGCGTGTCCGCGCCACCGTCCGCAAGGAGCAGACGCCGGAGCGAGGGGCGATGGTCCCGTGGCCTCCGGGCGGAGGCGAAGCCGAGTCAGGGTCGGTGGAGGGCAGTAGCTTGCCGAGGGAGCCGCCGTGCCCCTGTCCGGGTGGGGTCTCTGGGCTGCGCCATGTCCCGAGCTCGGCCCCCGCTTCCCCGCGATCAGTGGCTCCGATGCACCCGCTGCAGCACCGTGGGGTCGGGGGCTGGGCCGGGCTCGCTCCTCGGCGGCGACGTTGTCGAGGTGGCAGCGCGCTCAGTCCCGGCCGCCCCTTGGCCGGAACCCGGCCGCGTAAGCGGCTCCGTGGGGCTGGCTCCCCCGTGCCGCTCCGTGTGGGGCCCGTGCGTCGTCCGGCCGGGGGTGCTGGGCCCTGTCGGCTGGCGCACCGGCTGCCAGATGAGGCTGTAGTAGACGGCGAGCACGATGGCAGCCAGCGAGACGGAGAGCACGTAGGCCAGCACCGTGGCCAGGCGCACCCACTTCTTGTTGGTCTTGGCCGCCATCCGCGCCTTCTTGTCCCCGGTGTAGGTGGCGGGCTTGCCCCGCTCCGCCGGCGGCTCCTTCTCCTTCATGGGGGCCCGGCCCTTGGCCCGCTGCTCCACCGCCCCCTCCGTGGTGGGGGCTCCGCGCCGAGCCGGCCCCGCTCAGGACATGCCGGGGGCCCCGGCGCGGGGGAGGGGCTGGCGGCCCCGCGGCTGCCCGCCTGGATGCGGGGCCCGGCGGCTGCGACCCAAGCGGCCGCCGGGGCAGGAGGCGCCGTCTCCGCCGAGATCCCCGCGCTTCGCGCCGCTCCGGGGCCCGCGCGCTCCGTGTCTCCTGGCAGTGGTGCCGGTGGTCGCTTCGCAGCGCGGAACACGCGCGGGAGGGGGAGGAGTAGCGACGGGCGGCTCTTAAAGGGGCAACAGGGAGGAGGGAGTGTCCTTAAAGGGGCAATGCCCGCCCGCCCGGGCAGCCACCTGCTAGCGCCGAGCAGGGCAGACCGCTGTCTCGGCCCCGCCCGCCCCGAATCCACCAATGGGCACTGATCTGTCAACAGCGCCACGTGCCACGCTGCTCCGGGCCCCGCACAGACCCGCGGCGGCGCGCGGCCCTACCCACGTGGCTGGCTGGTGCTGGCCATGTCCCGCTCTGCGCAGTAGGCCCGCAGCGCTTCCCTGCGACTGTCAGCACGGCCCGGGAATGGCGCCTGACCGGGATAATATCAGCTGGCAGGACGAGCAGGGCTGAGGCGGCTGTGCAGGCGGGAGTCGCCGGGTTCAGCACCGTGTCAGCTAAGCCCTGCTGGCACAGAGTGTCCTCACGCTCATATTTATAACACGTGTCATCACCCACCCCAACCTACCAAGCTTTGCCCAGGGCAGTGCAACACCACAGAGATATAGAACTAGATGGGAGGCAGGGGGGAAGAAGCAGACCACAGCTGTCCAGCACTGGAGAAGGGAGGCAGAGGTGAGAAATACCTACCACATGGGTTTCCTTGTCAGGGGATGGATGACTTTATAGTGCCTCAATGGCAATGGGGGTGTGGCCCAGCTTGCAATCCCAGCAAATGCTAGAGGAAATTGCAGCTAACCTGGCAGTCATGGGAATTTGGTGAGAGGCAATTATGGCACCCTTCTACTGGGGGCTGACACCGAATAAAACTCTTATATAGAGCTTATTATCCCTACATCCCAAAGAGCTCTAAAGGAGATCAGCAGGACTTAAATTCAGCAGGAGCTGTCCGGAGCAGAGCCCAGGTAAATATTTTCAAATCCGTGGGGCAGAAGCCCCAGCCCGGCTCCTCCAGGAAATACTCTATGAGAATTTAAGCCCTGGAGATCAGTGTGATTATCCTAATTTCATATGAGAAAACGGATGCATAGAGAGAGGAAGTGACTTGCTTAAGGTCATCCTGCAAGCCAGTGGTAGACCCAGGGCCGGCTCCAGGGTTTTGGCCACCCCAAGCAGCCAAAAAAAAAAAAAAGCCGCGATCGCAATCTGCGGTGGCAATTCGGCGGGAGGTCCTTCGCTCCGAGCGGGAGTGAGGGACCGTCCGCCAAATTGCCGCCGAATAGCTGGACGTGCCGCCCCTCTCCAGAGCGGTCGCCCCAAGCACCTGCTTGCCAGGCTGGTGCCTGGAGCCGGCCCTGGGTAGACTCAGAAATAAAGCCCATTCCTCATGCAGGCCCAGCCAATGCTCTATCTCCAGAGCCATGCTGCCCTCAGTGAGGCTTCCCATTGACTCCAATAGGCTTTGGATCAACGATCAACCTGTCACATTTAAACTCTTGTAAAGTCAAACTCAGTTGCATAAGGTCCTCCAAAGACCGCTGAGACCTTAGATGGCTTTAAGCAAAACAAAACAAAGTACAGATTTGCCTAATCTGAGTTTTTGTTGGGAGGGATTTTCTCAGTCAATTAAGAGTAACGCCCCCTGAAATCTTCCCTCCTTCGGATGTGTTGCCACTGTAGGTGCAATGGCTACAGATATTGCAACTGTGAAAGGGATGAAAATGACATGAAATGGTATAGAGCAGTGATTCTCAACCTTTTTTCATTTGCCGACACCTAAACAATTTTAAATGGAGAAGGGAAACCCTTTGGAAAACTTAGACATAGTCTGTGGACCTCCAGGGGTTTGCAGACCACAGGTTGAGAACCACTGGTATAGAGGGAGCTAGAGAAACTAGTGGTGCCCTGGCAGGCCATGAAGAAATTAGCACCCATGTGAGATTACCTTTCTGGAAAAATAATTTAAGAGAATTAAGGTTACAAAATATTTAATTTTTTTAACTGAAAAGTGTTAAAAGTTTTGAAAACTCTTAAAATTGTTTTTTTCAAAATTCTTTGCAAAAATTGACTTGTTTTGACCGGAAAGCTCAGCTAATAATTTGCATAGCAAGCCACCCCCACCCCAACTCTTCTTTCCATCCTTCCCCCTTATAAATCCTAGACAGGCTACTGGGAAAGGAAACAACCTTCTGGTGTCCAAGGGGTAAAGAGAATCTTCTTAAAAGGGCAATGAAACCCCAGTGCTGAGCTGGACAGGGGGATCCAGTAGATTCTTCTTAAAAGGGCAACGTTAATTCATTTAGGAGGCACCTGAAGCTGTCAGCCAGTTCTGATCACCATGCAGCTGCCTAAACAGTCTGGCTATTGGCAGTAGAATTCACTCTCGCTTTCCCAAAGCAGACCATTTTGAGGGGCACCTATATAGATTTGGGAAGTTCTGGACCCCGATCCTGCATCTGTGCAGCAGAAATAACAGTGATCTGAGAGAGGCACAGGGTGACTTCTAGCGGAGGCAATTGACATCATAGTAGAGGAAGTGTTCCCCTTTCTGTTCAAGACTCATCTGTAGTAATATGCAACATGGATTTACAAGTCCAAATACTGGATAGCAGATTCCACTGTGGTTCAGCACAAGACCCCCAGCTGGCAAGGACAACAAAAAAATCATCATCTAATTTGGGGCAGAGTGCTCAAGATCAGTCCAGTCAAACTTAAAGGTACACTTGAAACAGACAATATAAAACCATATTTTATACTGTACTTGCTTTTTTATATTATTTTATTTTTGTATTACTAGTAACAGCATTTTAGAAACTGGGAAATGAAATATTTGTTCTTTTCCATTTGGCAAACAATGAGTATTTTTATTGTGCTCTGAAAGGAGCAAAAAATTAACAGGACTGTTCTTTAACATAGACAACTTGCTAAACTTCAACTTATGACATGCCTTATCATTTCGAAATATTATTTCTTGGAACGCCAGCATCACCCACAATGTCAGTTTATATCTGTGGAAAATATGTGTTAATGGCTGTTACATCTTCATACAAGCACCTATTCTATTCTATTCTATTCTAGTTTTTATACTACACCTGTCACTGTGGTACCTGAGCACTTTGCCCTAACTGAAGTCAGGTTCCAGGGATCTGAATAATTATAAGATCTGATTTACAATAGTAAACCTTTCATGAACTGGAGAAATAAGTTGTCGTTGTTTTAGAAATTCTGTAACACACAAGGGTTTTCCTGGTTCATAGACTTTGAGTTTAAGTAGATGGAAGCAATTTCTCAATTCCAACAAAATAAATTTTTAATTGACCCTAGTTCTCACAAAAGCAGAGTTTTGACTAATTCTTCCTGGCTGGTTTCTCTTAACATTTAATGATAAACTCATCCCCGTTTCTTTTTTTTTTATTCAACTTCTCAGTGGCTTTCAATCCTGTCAACCACTTTGTCCTTCTTTAGCACCTCAAGCAAAAAATCAGACACACCAGCATACTCTTCTCCTGCTTTGAATATATCTTTCTGACTCCTCATTTTAGAAGGAGGCTTTACAATTTCTCATCAGTCCCTCTGTTACAGAGTGTCTCAAGGCTCTGTCTTCGGACCTCTTCTCTTCTCCACCTATCTCCTACCTTTGAGACATTTTATTGCTATCTTCAGTCTTGGATATCACTTCTATACAGGAGACACCCACATTTGTATCTCCCTCAGCTTACTCACTGATCCCTCTATCTCCCATCTATCTCCCCATTGTGAGTCAGCTCTTGGCTACACCGTAACTTCCTACTATTGAATGCTACAAAGGCTGAGGTCCTTCTTCTGGGGAAAAAAGTCTTCTTGATCCCCTATCAATCTCAGTTTAATGCCTAACTTCCTTCTGAGTTTATATATCTAGGAATTAGTCTGCCCCAAATTTATAAATTCTTCTTAGTCACCCTCTTCTTGCATTACCATCATTCAGATTACTATCATCTTGCCTCTTGTGAATACTGGTTTGTACCCAAATGACTTACTATCTCAGTTCTTGTAATTCATAAAGTGCTTCCTTAAGCCCTGCTCTCTAAATTTCAGGGTGTAAAGACTGACAAAGCTGGTCTACTCACTCCCTGCAGGATGGGGAACCATTTCATCCCCAATCTCTCGTCTTTCCAACGGATTCCTCTCCAACATTGTCTTCATCTTCAAAACTCCCCACACATGCACTCCCTCCGACTTTATGATTATTGATTTTGTATTCTGGTGGTGCCTAGGGTCCATTATGCTAGGCACTACACATCACGGGCCAGGGCTCAAGTCCTGATGTCACGTTCAGGAACACCATTCAAGCACTTACTTTCAGAGCTGGAGCAGCGTTCCAGTCCTGTCAATTAGTGATAGTACCGGAAGTGTGTTTCAACACTTCTGTTTTTAGGACTTAAGCACTGTTAGACGCACATATAACAAAAAGCAGTCGCTGCTGCCATGATTTTACAATCTACATATAAGAGATAACAGGTGGATACATCTAAGAGGTAGTGGGAGCACAAGGTAACAGTGAGATGGTTATGATTAGTGTAATAAGAAGCAGTCACAGCTGCCTAACGTAATCCTACTTCCCTGATATCAAATCCACCTACTTCCCAGCAGCCCATTCCACTCCTCCTCTTGGTTTCTGTCCTGTTCCACTTCTGACTCTCCACAGTTGATGGCTACTCCTTCCCTGGCGCTGCCCCATCTATCTGGAACAATCTTCCCATCTTTCCTCTGAACCACTGAGTCAAATCCTTTTTTAAAATCTCATCTTAAACCATCCCTTTTCCTTTCAGTTTTGGATTGACTTCTTGCAGCGCATTTTATGAGATTGTGTGTTACACAGATGCTCTGCAGAAACACAATCGACTACCATGCCAAAAGGGATTTTTAAAACTGTCACAACTAAAGGTTAATTGAAAGAAAATAACTCCACCAAAATGTTGAGAGGAATTAGATGTTGTTAAAGGTTGCCCTCCCCCATGCCAAGGCCTGGCTGCCTCCGTGCTTGATATGACGAGCTCAATTAATTACATAAGAAATTGTTGACGTGTGCACCAGTCAGGCATAAGCTTTTCTTTTCACCACCAGCAAATCAGTGTGGTTTTCTCTTGATGTCCCTTTGTTAGAGTGCAGCCAGCTAGCTGAAGGGGTGTTCCCTGTGTTCCTAATCTCTTTAGTACCCTGTTAATAACAACTTTTAAAGCAACACACTCAGACAAATGAGAGCCAGGAAGCCAGATCTACCTTAATGATACTTTCTTTTTATCCCTGGCATTTTAGGAAAAGGGTCAAACTGTGCATTGAATAGTCTCCCATAGCTCGAGGGAAGAGCTGCAGGGGTGGAGAGAAAGCAGAGGTATTTTATAGCCAATGAACATGTCAGGCACGCAAACAGAATGTAGCTTACTGGGTTGCCACTGTCACACACTGTGGTGTGGGCAGTACACTCTAGTGGTCAGAGAAAGACTCAGGCCTAATGGTCAGAGCAGAGCTAGAAGGTGGAACTGGAGTCAGGAGACAAGCCAATGGCCGGAGGCAGGAATTTTAGAGAAAGGTAGAGACTAGGGCTGGAACAGGAGCAGATGTGGGTTGGAGTAAGGATCAGTACAGGAAGCAGGTCTGGCACAGCTGCAGAAATAGAATGCATTGAACAGCCACTGTGCTGCTGTTGCTACAAGGCTTAAATGATGATCTGCTGGCTCTTCTGTCCACTCTGGGAGCAGCAGGGTTGCCAGGCAATGGTGCCAAGAGGCAGCTGAGTTCTAGACAGCCACCTGATACTTGCTAAGTGTCCTCAATGCCCACGGAAGACATTAGGAGTTGAGGGTGCTCAGCACCTCACAGAATTGGACCCTCTATAAATATAAGAAGGAGCGAGACCCTTGAAATCCTTTGGCCTTTATGGCATTCTCTGCCATCTGTTTATTTTTAACAGAGAGCTATACTCTCCCTTTGAGACCATACTGTTCATTAGCTGCTGCTTGCTGAGCTCCACTCTTTCTTGGGCTTCTGCTTCCTCTAGAGCAGCGGTTCTCAAACTGTGGGTCGGGATCCCAAAGTGGGTTGCAACCCTGTTTTAATGGGGTCGCCAGGGCTGGTGTTAACTTGCTGGGGCTCGGAGCCGAAGCCCTGGGGCGGCAGGGCTCAGGCTTAGGCTTTCCCTCCCTCCTACCCCCTACCCGGAGCGGGCTCAGCCTTCGCCCCACCTTGGGATCAGAAGGGGGTTGCGGTGCAATGAAGTTTGAGAACCCCTGCTCTAGAGCCTGGCCCAGTCAAATGGGTCCTACTAATTTCCTTGCCTTTAGGATTAGTTTTAATTCCTGGTTGCTAACATCGACTCAGCCTCAAACCTGCATTTTAGAATCCTGTTGCTTAGACCTGGCTGTTGTCTATGGTCCTGAGAGGTTTTAGTCTGCTCTTTTAAGTGCCCCGTAAGAATGCAGTTGACAGACTGACTCATACCATTGACCTCATACCAAGTTCTGAGTCTGGTAATGGATAGTATTTGGTGCTTGCATGCAGCCACCTTCCCGGTCCTCCTCCACATAAGCCACATAAGCCCTAGCCCTCTCCACATATGCAATGCATCTCTCTAATTGTGCAGTGTTGAACACAGGAAGAATATTCTTTGTGACCCCCGCAGGTGATCAGCTTTTACCCCAAGCTATGAGTTTTGATTACCCTTATTATCGTAGCTTGCATAGTTGCAAATGTTATTCATTACTATAAAATTATACAATCCTTTTTTAAATCTAGCCACAGTTTTGTCTCGATGCCCTCCTGCCGTGGTGTGACTTCTACAGGCTGATTACAGACTCTGTAAAGAATCATTAATTTTTATTGGTTACACTTGTGCTGCCTTTAAATTTCACACTGTCCCCTTGTTCTTGTATTATGGATCAGGATTTTAAAAAAGAAGAGACTGATGGTTTTCACTATGTGCTTCCTAATCTTAAACAAGTCTAGCCCATCCCTTTACATTCATCTCCTTTCTAGGTGGAAGAGACCTTGAGTAAATACTTGCTTGCTTAGCCTTGAGCTTTTTGTCATATCACCCCAAGATCCCTAGGCCCTTCATGGTACAGGTAGGATTTCTGACTCTTTCCCTTATTATGAAGCATTCCTCATTTCATCCTCTGATTCCCTCCTCCCACTCCAGTCCTGGAGATGGAGCCTGCTCCCTCCCTCCCCAGCCATTTCTCCTATTCATTATAGGGACATTTTCATACATGCTCTGGCATCGCCTGTGGCTCATGTGGGAAGACCTTGTCTCTGTTTCTCCCAAGTGTCCCTTGTCAACTTAATTGAAGGATAGGTGGTCTTTTAATCTTCTTTGTTTCTGATTAAGCTGCTGTGACAGCAGTTTGCACAACACAGGGAAGATTCTCTACTGCTTTACATTCTGTGCAATCCCCGAAGATGTATTTTTCCAAAGGCAGTACCCTCCGATGGAGACAGCCCTCTGTTGCTCAGGGCACTGATGCCTCAGCAGCCTCCATGTCATTATGGCACATTAGAACATGGTTTTTTTATTTACATCTTGCAGAAGATCCACAGAATGAGAGTGTATTCTACTGCAGTGTGTGTGTAGAAGAAAAACACTGCCAGGGGTCCAGAGGGAGGTGGGAGACAGTGACAGCTACTCTGTGCTGTGAGGCACTATTCTGGTGAATTTGTTCTGAAGAGATTTTTAAAGCATTTTTGAAATGCATACAAATGGAAGAAGGTTGAGGGTGAGTCCAGGCTCTGTAGTGACTGAAAACAGTCTAGCTGGGTTTATATAAGGTAAAGTTCACACAGCTTGGGAAACCCTGTTTTATTTTGGAATCAGCTGGGGGTTTGGCACAATGTCAGGTAGGGGCAGAAGCCACAGAGCTTCCCAAAGAATTTTCCACAAACGCAAACACACACACACAAAATGAGGAACAGCAGGAAATGAATTATACTAAATAAACAAGAGATTGAAGAATCTCTTACCAAAAAAAAAAAAAGGACTGAAGAGATTTTTCAGATCAGAAAGGGATGACAGAGATTGCTTGGCAGTCCCCTTCAGCAGTCAGTGGGAAAAAGAGCTTTGCCAAATGCTGTAGTGAAAAAACTCGCTCTAATCTCCACTTGTGCTTCACACATCAAAATATTTAAAAGAAAGTTGCACCTACCTTGGTAATTGCCATCTTCTGATAGTCACATGGTTGAATGCAAAGTATTTCTCATAGGGTGTGAATCTGAGAGTTGCATTCATAGTCATCTGTGACACCCGCATTGCAGGGACCTGGTGTCAGAAATCAGAAAGCAGCTGCTTCAGCAGAAGTTTCATAAGCAGGAAACAAAAAGAACATTGCTGTTGAGCATCCAAAGACACTCTGAATTCAATTTCAGCTGGGCTTATATTTATTTAGCTGAAGTTTAGTCCTTACTAAATTTAGCTGAATCAATATAAATGAGGTTTAAATTGAATGCAGAGTGCCCACACAGAGTTTTGCACCAGTTTAACAAAATTGGTTTAAAATAGAACCTTTCGTTACACTGGTGCAACACTGAATGCAGACAAGGCCTCACAGCAGTAAAATCGCAATTGAAATAGAGTGGACTTTTATTTATAGACAAATTTTCAAAAGTGGCTACTGACTGGGTTTTTCCATTTCTGTGCACCAAATCAGTTACCAGTTTAGAAAACTCTGGCCTTAGATTTGATACTTGACTCACATTAACACTGACCAGGTCCCTGTTCAGCACTGCAGTTTAGAGATGAGCAAACTACCTCACACAAAATACTCCCCTGAAATGTCTTCCAAGGCTCCACTTGAGCTGAACCTTTTTATTTACTCATTAAGGTTTGCCTCTGTTTTTGACTTTCACACTCCTCAGCACTTTCTGGTTCTGTATGTAACTGGAAATGGAAGCTGCCTAAATCCCAGGAGAAAACGCAACAAATCCCTATTCTCATGGCATTTCAAGCTTTAGCAAGAACAGGAAGTTAAGGACAACTCAAGAGAAAGCCCACTGCCACTGTGTTGTCCCTCACAGAAGAGAAGAGACAGGGCTTGGTTGTAATCAATATAAAAGGGCTATTTTATTAAGATTACTACAAACTCCTGGCCACACTACTCTCAAAAAATTCCTTCCGTATCAAAGATGTTCAGTGAAGCATCCAGTGTGTTGGGTGTCAATCTAAACCAAACCAGACTTCTGAACTGCTTCAGGTGCATCCATCGGTAATCCCGTGGCCACCAGCAGAAGGTTCCTAAATTTTAATTATATATATAGTTGGTGATCAGTCTTCTCCCTTGTGAAGTTTCCCTGCATTGAGCAAAAGCCCCATCTCAAAGATGAAGAATACAAGAATGTCATAATTATTAAGGCTATGTTTTAGTCACGGGTATTTTTAGTAAAAGTCATGGACAAGTCATGGGCAGTAAACAAAAATTCACAGCCTGTGACCTGTCCATGACTTTTACTATATATTACTAACTAAAACTTGGTCCGGGGGGCCACGAGTGCTCTGGGGGGGTGATCCGGGGACGCTCCGGGTGCTGGGGGGTGGTGGCCCGGGACTGGTGCTGGGTGGGGGCGGGTAGAGGCGCATGGCCCAGGACTACTGCTGGTGCTGGGGAGGGGGGGAGCGGTGCAGGTGGTGGTGCGCGGCCCAGGGCCTATTCTGGTACTAGGGGAGAGAGGGTTGGTGGGACTGGCAAGCTCCCTACCCAGTCCCAACCAGCATCGGTCCCTGCAGCTCCTAGCGGGAGGGGCGGTCAGGTGGGCTCCGTGTGCTGCTCCTGCCACAAGCGCCAGCTCCGCAGCTCCCATTGGCCGGGAACTGCAGCCAATGGGAGCTGCGGGGGCGGCACCTGTGGGCGCAGGCAGCACACGGAGCCCCCTGGTCCCTTTGTCTAGGAGCTGCAGGGACATGCTGGTGGGAGCCAGGTAGCCCCCAACAGGTAAGTGCCGCCCCGCACCCCAACATCCTGCCCCAGCCCTGAGCCCCCACCCACACACCCAAACCTGCTGCTGCTGGCCCCAGCCACTGCAGAAGTCACAGAGGTCATGGAAAGTCATGGAATCCGTAACTTCCGTGACAAACACGCAGCCTGAATTATTATTGATATTACTGTAGCATCTAGGAGCCCTAGTCCTGGGCTAGGATCCCATTATGCTAGGTGCTTCACAAACACAGAACAAAAAGATTGTCCCTGCCTCAGAAAGAGGCTAGAAGGACCAGGAGACATGCAGCATCTTGGGTGAAGTGTCTTGCTGTCATTTTGATAGAGGGACCATCCGAGGGATATTAATATGTAAGTTTTTACTGTACTGCATAGGGAACCAACACAGAAATTCCAGTCACCAATATTTGGGTTGGGTGGAGAAGCAGGTCTTTACTCAGTGCGGTGGGAATTGCCTCTCTTAACCCCACAGCATGCGTCATGTAACAGTACAGTTGAAACAAATTCCCTTACCTTGCACTTGACAGTGTGGTTTATGAAAATGCCATGCTTTTCAATTGCTCTCCAGCACCATGAGCACCAGAGAACTTTCTAATAAAGGATCAGGCAAGCGTCCCTGTACTCCCACAGCAACCCCTTTTCACTTTGCTGCTTCCCTTAAATCCTGTGTTTAGCTAAGGAACCCAAAGGAGGTGACTGCAGTCATATGCAATATTGAGCTGTTGCTTTTGGGGACTGTTTTCCAAAAATCTCTGCTAGTAATTTTCTTGTGCACTGGTTTCAGAGTAGCAGCCGTTTAATCTGTATCCGCAAAAAGAACAGGAGTACTTGTGGCACCTTAGAGACTAACAAATTTATTTGAGCATAAGCTTTCATGGGCTACAGCCCACTTCTTCGGATGCATAGAATGGAACATATATTGAGGAGATATATATACACATACAGAGAGCATGAAAAGGTGGGAGTTGTCTTACCAACTCTGAGAGGCCAATTAAGTAAGAGAAAAAAACTTTTGAAGTGATAATCAAGATAGCCCAGTACAGACAGTTTGATAAGAAGTGTGA
>NW_020664447.1:43731771-43743552 GCF_002925995.2 Terrapene triunguis
GCCAGCTGTCAAACGGAGCTTTCAAAGGGCATATCCAAAACAATGACAAGAGTGGCCACTTGACTCAAGGGGATTATGGGACGTTTCTGGAGGCTGATCAGAGCGCAGTAATGCAATACCTCGTTCACACTGACGCTGGGGCGCTCCAGCAGGGGCGCATCAAATGTTATTCTACTCGCCGAGGTGGAGTACCAGGAGCACTCTAGCTGTGGAGTCAGAGCGCTCTAGGTGCCTTGCCAGTGTGGACGGGTAGTGAGCTAGTGCGTCCGGGGCTCCTTTAATGCACTGTAATGCGCAAGTGTAGCCAAGCCCTGAGGCTACTTAGAATCAAAACACTTTGAGATACAAATACATAGCCAATATTCATAACTTCAACTACAAAAATGATACACACATATAGACATCGTAATCATACCCAGCAAATCATAACCTTTCCATAGACACCTTACACGACAACCTTTGTACAATATTTGCTGCAAATCTATAATAGTGGTTGCAACAATGATCTATACGGTCACAGGATATGTCAGTAACGTCACACCCCTTACTAAAACTTAGTGGGAGGTTTTGATTGGCTAGCTCCCAGTACCAAAAGAAAGGGGAAGGATCGATGGGAAATCAGGCCCCTGAGACTGACAGTCCCCAAGAACAATGGGGAGAGGCCAATGCTCCAGGTCAGCCTGATTGACAGGTGGGCAGGCTAATGAGGGAGTCAGGAGGTTCTATCCTCCATGAGAGCTGGAATTGCCTGGAACAGACATACCGACAGAATGGGGCCGAGCTAAGGAGAAAGCAGGAGCCCGAGCTGAGCTGGAGAGCAGGGTCACGCCGGCCAGAGAGAACCAGAGAAGTAGTCCAGAGAGCAGACCTGTGCTGGGAGGAGAGCTGCAGCAACCAGAGCCAGGGGGGCCAGAGAAGCAGCCCAGGGGGCTGGAGGCAGAGCAGCAGCAGTGCCGAGGCAGAGTGGAGCTGGGGCTGGAGCTGGAGCAGTCCAGAGTGGAGTGCAGTGAGCAACTCGGAAGAACGACAGGGGAGCTGGGCAGCGGGTCCAGCGCAGGGAGACACCCCAGCCAAGGGGCCCTACAGTCCAGACTTGGAGGGGGATCATAACCCCGACAGGGGGCTGACACTGGGAAGAAGGGTCCTGCCACCTAGAGCCTGAAGGCTGGCCACCGCCAGAGCAAGTGTCCAACCCGCAGCAGCCCTGTAGCACAGCCAGGGCCTGAGAAGGAGGCCTGGGACGTGTGAGGAACAGACTGTGGACTTCTCTTACATTCCAGAGATGCTGTTTGTGATGTCCCCTTCCCACAGAGCGGGGTGACATGTTTTCCTTTAACCTTTCCCATTTTTCCTTATTTTTTCTTGCTGTTTAATAAATTGTATTTGCTTTGAACTGTATGGAATGATCAGTGGGTCATGGAAGCATCCAGAGCAGAGAGAGCATCCAGGAGTGTGGACACCCTAGACCCTGACCTAAGTGACCACGACAAGGTTGGGGATTTGAGCCCTAGGAATCCTGGGCCCCGCCTTGTTGGGGTTACAAGGACTCTGCCACACAGGAGAGTGGAAGGAGAGCCCTCGAGCTCAGGCAGGCCTCTGAATAAAGGGAGTGGGAGCAAGGACTCAGATCTTTTCGCTAGCCCGTTTCACCAGGGTAGTGTATAAGCGAGGAAAGTGCCCCACAATAGCGGGACCATTCCCCTGCTTACACATGCACAAAAACCCTAACCCTGGCTAAGAGGGTGCTTTAAGCCTAAGCTAGCAAGCACAGCTGAGGGCATAGCTTTGATCTTGGGTTTTGCTTCAGCCTGGGCTGGCAGCCCACCCTACTTTGTGGTGAAAATACAGGATAATCAAGCACTGGTGCTGGTAGACCTCCAATCCTATCCCACAGCTCTACCTGGGATGTACTTTCTGGTCTATCTTCTCCCTTCTTCTGCACTGGCTTTTTTGACCTCACGTTTGCCTGCTTTGTTTCTGCTGCACTTCCACAGCATTTGAATGGAGGTGCTGTCCAAGAAGCCCTCCTCTTGTGCTGCCAGTTGGCCAGAAGATGTGATGTCAGTAAGACCCATAATTTGGGGGAATTTGTATGCTTAATGGATAAGAAAGAAAAAGAGAAAGAAAGAGCAGTCCCAGTCAGGTGCACTACAAATCACTTTGAAGTTTGCAGACTGAATTCCTTAATGACATTCTCATTAAAAATTCTTGCAGCCAAATGCTGTTTGCTTTTGCCTTCAAAGCTATCTGCAGTAATGAGGATTATTTCCCCTTGGAAATTATTTACCTAAAGCATTGTTCTCATGTTCTTCCTACAGACAGCACTCCATGCTAGGTAAGAGAGAGCACCAGGCAAATGAATTAATAGAGTGGTCCAGTTTAATGTATCACTAAGAACTATAGGATAGCACACCAGAAATTCATCCCAGTACATGGACTAGTACAGCACCAGTGTGGATGCAGTTACATGGGTAGCACTTAGCATGGACGGAGCATCCCCACTGCAAAGCTAGCCACACCAGGGTAGGCTAGCTTGGGCTTACTGTGAGGTGAAGACATAGAATCATAGAATCATAGGACTGGAAGGGACCTTGAGAGGTCATCTAGTCCAGCCCTCTGCACTCATGGCAGGACTAAGTATTATCTAGACCATCCCTGACAGGTGTTTGTCTAACCTGCTCTTAAAAATCTCCAATGATGGAGATTCCACAACCTCCCTAGGTAATTTATTCCAGTGCTTAACCACCCTGACAGTTAGGAAGTTTTTCCTAATGTTCAACCTAAACCTTCCTTGCTGCAATTTAAGCCCATTGCTTCTTGTCCTATCCTCGGAGGTTAAGAAGAACAATTCTTCTCCCTCCTCCTTTTAACAACCTTTTATGTACTTGAAAACTGTTATCATGTCCCCTCTTAGTCTTCTCTTCTCCAGACTGAACAAACCCAATTTTTTCAATCTTCCTTCATAGGTTATGTTTTGTAGACCTTTAATCATTTTTGTTCCTCTTCTCTGGACTTTCTCCAATTTGTCCACATCTTTCCTGAAATGTGGCACCCAGAATTGGACACAATACTCCAGCTGAGGCCTAATCAGAGTGGAGTAGAGCGGAAGAATTACTTCTTGTGTCTTGCTCACAACACACCTGTTAATACATCCCAGAATGATGTTTGCTTTTTTTGCAACAGCGTTACACTGTTGACTCATATTTAGCTTGAGGTCCACTATGATCTCCAGCTCCCTTTCTGCAGTACTCCTTCCTAGGCAGTCATTTCCCATTTTGTATGTGAGCAACTGATTGTACCTTACTTGGGCCAAATTCAGAGGTGAGTGAAAGTGATTCTAAGAGACTGCCACTTACACTTTCCTCAGCTTGTAAGTTACACTAGTGTAGACTCAGTCTCCCTTATACCTACACCCACTAGACATCACCTCTGAATCTGGCCCTGAATCTGGTAGTGAATTAGAAGTTTAGCTGCACATATGCAGCAAGAAGTCTTTGGGCCCGCTTCTGCTCCCACTGAAGTCAATGGCAGTGACTTGCTATTGACTTCAAGAGGGGCAGGATCAGGCCCTTTGTTTGGTTTTGGCTGGAGGATTACATTTATATAGTGAATTTAATGCACTTCTTTCATGATTTGTGAATGTTACTTATTTCATTGTAAATGGTACCCAGCACCTCAGCACCTTACATTTGGGAGATTTTACATGGTGATGAAGAAAATTAATGAAAAATAATTCTACAAAGATTCTGTAAAAAATGACATGTATTATCCCTAATGTGATCCAGTAATGAAATGCATATTACACCAATCAGATAAGGTCTATACTTGTCTAACTCAGGCTCTGGTGGACCACAGATGGGGCGGGAGGAGGATGGAGGGAAGGCAGGTTCCAGAAGTGAGGGGCTCTGACACTCATGTTACAGAGGGACCAAGTCCAGGAACTGGCAGCAAGTGTGACTCAAGCGATCGCAACTACTGGCACAAGACACAGGGAGAGAGTCCATCTTTCAGATAACTGGGTCCTAGACCATGCAGGGCTTTAAAGATCATAACTAACACTTCCAACTGCACTGGGAAGAGATGATGTTATGGTGATGCTGGAGTAAGGCGTACAGCAGTAATCTAGCCTTAAGGCTGTCATGTGATGGCGACAAGCAGCCTGGCTCTAATAAGCTCAGGAACCCTGCTTCAGTAGTGTCTGTCACCTTATTCCATATGTTACAACATCTGCAATGTCTGCAAATTTGGACTGGAGATAGGGTTGCCAGGTGTCCGGTTTTCGACCGGAACACCCAGTCGAAAAGGGACCCTGGCGGCTCCAGTCAGCACTGCTGACCGGGCCGTTAAAAGTCCGGTTGGTGTGGGGCTGGCAGGCTACCTACCTGGCTCTGCGTGGCTCCAAGGAAGCGGTCAGCATGTCCCTCTGGCTCCTAGGCATAGGGGCGGCCACCGGGACTCCATGCCCTGCCCCAAGCGCCAGCTCCGGAGCTCCCATTGGCCAGGAATCACTGCCAATGGGAGCTGCCAGGGCGGTACCTGTGGGCAGGGGCAGCACACAGAGCCACCTGGCTGTGCCTCCGCTTAGGAGCTGGAGGGACATGCCGGCCGCTTCCTTGGAGCCGCCTGAGCTAAGTACCACCTGAAGCCCACACCCCAAATCCCCTCCCGCACCCGAACCCCATGCCCCAGTCCTGAGCCCCCTCCCACACCTCAAACCCATCATCCCCGGCCCTACTCCAGAGCCCACATCCCCAGCCGGAGCCCTCACCCTCCCCACACCCCAACCCCCTACCCCAGCCCGGAGCCCCCTCCTGCACCCTGAACCTCTCATTTCTGGCTCCACCCTGGAGCACACACCCCCAGCCCAGAGCCTGTATGCCCTCCCACACCCCAACCCCCTACCCCAGCTTGGTGAAAATGAGCAAGTGAGGGTAGGGGAGAGCGAGCAATGGAGGGAGGGGGGATAAAATTAGCAGGGGCGGGGCCTCAGAGAAGGGGTGGGGCAGGGGTGGGGCCTTGGGGAAGGGGTGGAGCAAGGGTGTTCAGTTTTTTGAGATTAGAAAGTTGGCAACCCTAACTGGAGATCTTGCAAGAAGAAAGTGTCTCCTGAGATCTCTTGGTCAGATCAGGAATGCCAGGCTGCTCTAGTACTTCTTCACATTCCCACTGGACCCAGGAAGTACAGGAGCCCACAGTGAAAATGAATAATATAAAAAGTTTTTTAAAAACTTTTTCCAGCTTCCATAAAGGTTGAATGGAAATTTGGATAAAGGTTTGGGTTGGGTCTTGTTTTCCTGGTGTCAGTTTACCCATCCCCCTTCATTAGTACCTTGTTTCCCTTTGCAGAGCCAGAAGCTCCGAGAGGTTTTTAACTTGGATTTCCCAGACAACAACTTCCTGCTCAAGACTCTGACTGTTGTGACCGGCACTGATATGGTGGATCTCACATTCCACAACTTTGTCTCCTACAAAGAGAGAGTTGGCAAGGTATCCGAGACCTCAGGGGAATGGACCACCAGGGACGTCTAGGAATCGTGGTATAAGCGGAAAGAGGGAGGGTGGGAATTCTAAATCTCTGATTCTTGAGCATGACTGACAAGCTCGCCGGCTGCAAGGGACAGGAATCCAGTTCCAAAAGAGAGGGGGGTACAGTGCCTTTGAGCCCCTGCAAGCAGAAGGAGGGAACTGATGTGCTGCTGCTGTTCACTTCATCCTCCTCCTCCTGCAGTTAAAGTGGACAAAGAGAAGGAGAGGAGGGTAAGTGCAAGGTCCCACTGTAAGCAGGTGTAGAAATAGGAGCTCAAGATTAGGCAGGTGGAGGGACCGGAGGGTGTGCACTGCTCCTCAATGTAGCCAGGCTGCGAGGATGGGATGGGAGGTCAGCGCCATTCAGCGTGCAGATGCCATGTCCTGATTGGTGCCACTTTTCTAACCTCTGATTGCATTTATTTTGTTCCCAGAGCTGGGCTGAGGATATCATGGCCATCGTTAGAAACCCACTGACATTCAATGCATCTCGCTACACTTTCCTGGAGAAAATGTAAGTGGTTTCCAATTAATGTTCCTCTTTAAAACTCCAACCCATTGCTCTCCCTGCCTGTCTCCATAGGGAATGATGCCAGGGTGGGCTCCTTGGGAGCAAAGGGCTTCTGCAATTCAGCAACAAACCTTGTCTAAACTCAGTTGCCCATAACAACAGGTGCAATGCCGGT
Source organism: Terrapene triunguis (assembly GCF_002925995.2). Classification (NCBI taxonomy): domain Eukaryota; kingdom Metazoa; phylum Chordata; order Testudines; family Emydidae; genus Terrapene; species Terrapene triunguis. The sequence goes on from NW_020664447.1 coordinate 43,737,984, forward strand.
ATCTGGGCTGTATGTCACTTTGGGTGCATGTACACTGCACCCTTCCTTTAGCGGTGTGTAGGGTGCATACATGCGTAGTCTCCGTAGAATGGGTATAAATAACAGTGTAAACACTGAAGCCTGGCTTAGGCGAGCAGAGTAAAGACATGCTTGAAGGGTGTGGGTACATACCCGAGTACATGCCCTAGATGGTTCTCTACTCACCCAAGCCATGCCTACCCATTTACACTGCTGTTTTTAGCAATGTAGCGTCCTGTTGCCTCCCCATTGATGGAGCCCTTCCCCCACTGAAGGAAAGGCTCTGGCAGTGGTGAAAGGGTGTCCATTACTTGCAGTGATTGGCTGTGGTCAGTTTGGAATCCCTGAGTCGTCTTCTTCTGCATCTGCCATCTGTAGTTTGCTCTGTTGATTGTTCTTTCTGAGAAACAAGCTGTAGATGTTGATGGTTTCTGTTGAAGTCTCCACTGTTGGTCTCAATCACATATGATCTGGGTGCTGAATTCTTTTTCTTTATGACAGCTGGAGTTGTCCATTCTTTTTCCCCATCCAGTTTGACGTGAACATGGTCACCAGGTTCTAGACCTGGCAGTTCTCTAACTGAGTGACATCTGTTGTAAAAGTGTTCATAAGCTTTGTTAGCCTTTTTATCCAATTTGGCTACTCTCTTCATCCTCGCCACTTTGGAAATAGGTTCTTTTCCAAAGTTGGAATAGTAGTTCTGAGTTGTCTTCCCATCAGGATTTGTGCTAAACTATATCCAGTAGCGGCTATTGGTGTTGATCTGTAACACAGAAAAGCAAGGAAAGGCTCTTCCTGCTGTAAGATTTTCTTAGCCATCTGTACAGCTCTTTCAGCCTCTCCATTTGCTTCTGGGTAACACCGGCTGCTAGTAATATAGTCAAAATCATATTTCGTTTGGAATGACTTAAACTCTGCTGCAGTGAATTGTGGTCCATTGTCCATCACTAGTTGTTCTGGAATACCAAAGTGATCAAAAATGGACTTCAGTTTCTCAATAACACTGGGGCATATTATGTCTTTCAAATACACTATTTCTACGTATGTGGAAAAATAGTCCATGACGACTAGGCAATGATGTCCTCTGAATTTATATAAATCTGCAGCGAGTCTCTTCCAAGGTCCGTCTGGTAGAGGTGCTGTTATTAAAGGTTCCTTGTATTGTGTTGGTCTGTTAGTTTTGCAATGTTCATGTGCAGATACTTTATTCTTTATGTCCTTGCTGATGCCTGGCCACCTGACTGACTGGTTGGCCTGTTCATGGCATTTAATTAATCCTTGATGTCCTTCATGGATGAGGTATAGGATTTCCCCACTCATTTGTTTGGAATTACGATGCAAATTGCCTTTAATCACAAGTCCATTTGACTCACTTAATTGTCCACGCACCACAAAGTAGTCTCTTATCACTTCCTTAGTGTCCTTTAGATACTCGAGTCAGTTGCCTCATATGTAACTTAGAACTTCCTGAAGCTGAATGTCTGTCGAGGTTGGGCTTTTTTAGCTGTAGGAGTCCCTTTTCTTACACTGGTTTGTATGCATCCACAGCATCCACATATGCCATTATATCATCTTCAAGCTCACAGGTAGCTGAGTGCGATGCTGGGTTCTTTGATAGAGTGTCTGCTACCACCAGATTTTTCCTAGGAACATATTTTGCAACGAGGTTAAATTGCATTAACTTTAGCAGTAGATGTTGGCATCAGAGCGGTGCTTGATCCAGGTCTTTTCCACTGATGAGGGTTACAAGCTGTTTCTTGTCTGCTATCAGTCCACACAGAGCTCTGTAGAAGTTCTCACATGCTCATATGCTTGCCAGGCACTCTTTTTCAATCTGTGCATATAATTTTTCTGCTTCTGTAAGTGTGTGAGAGCAAAATGCAACTGGCCTCCACTCAGAGCCATGTTGTTGCAACAATGCCCCACCTAGGCACTGACCCTTGTGGGCAGGGCCGGCTTTAGCAAGCGCGGGGCCCGATTCCCGGGGCGGCACTTTGGATTGCCGGCTGGGGGAGGGAGGGCCGCGGGGCTTGCCGCGCTTCGGCCGGCGCTCCGGCCGGGAGAACGGGGCTGCTGCGCTCCGGCCGGAGGTCCGGCCAGGAGAGCGGGGCTGCCGCGCTCCAGCCGGCAGTCCGGCCAGGGTTGCGGAGCTGCGGGGCTGCCTGCCGCGCTCCAGCCGGAGGTCCGGCCGGGGTCGTGGGACCGTGGGGCAGCCACGCTCCGGCCGGGGTCGTGGGGCCACGGGGCTGCTGCGCTCTGGCCGGAGCTCCATCCAGGGGAGCGGGGCCCCCGAAGATGACCACCACCGGGGTCTTCTTAGGCGTGGGGCCCGATTCCGGGGAATCGGGCGAATCGGCCTAAAGCTGGCCCTGCTTGTGGGTTTGTTCACATTAAAGTACTGGAGAAATGGAGCTGTTGAGATCAATCCTTTTACCTTTTTGAAGAAAATGTCTTGATTTGGCCCCATAGCTAAGATGTGTTGGACTTTAAGGGTATGTCTACGCTGCAGCTAAACATCTGTGGCTGGCCCTTGACAGCTGACATGGACTCAGGCTGCAGGGTTGTTTAAGCAGTGTAGACATTTGGGCTTGGGCTGGAGCCTGGGTTCAGGGACCCTCTCCCTTCATGGGGTCCAGGAGTCTGGTCTCTAGCCTTAGCCTGAATGTCTACACCACAATTTAACAGCCATGCAGCCCAAGCTCCATGAGCCTAAGTCAAGTGACATGGGCCAGCCACGGGTGTTTAGTTGCAGTGTAGATATACTCCAACAATTCATTCAGTGGTTTTGTCACTGTAGAAAGGTCTTGTAGGCATTGACCAAGGTAATTTACTAGCTCAGTATATATCTCAGTTCTGGTTCATTAGTTGGTGCATTCCATTTTCAAATTGCTTTCACTTTCTCAGGGCTAGGACTGATTCCATCCATCTCTGTTTATGGTCTGTCTCAAAAACAAAATTTGGGATAGGCAGAAATGCATTTTCCCTTGTTTAGCATCAGTCCGGACTGATTAGGCTTAGGACTTCATTGAGGATTTTGTTGTGTCGAAGATCCATATATCAGAATATCATCCATGAAAACTGTAACTTCATTTGTGTTCATTAACAATTCTGCCATCTTCATTTGGAAAACTTCAGGTGCTCTGGTAATTCCAAAAGGTAATCTTTGAAAGCAAAATCTCCCAAAGGGTGTGATAAATGTAGCACTTGCTTTAGCTAAAGAAATTTGCCAGTTATCCGCCTGAGGCATCCCTTTCACTTTGGGGAGGAAGTCTTCCAGTGTTGGGAGGATATATTTTTCTTTCACAACTGCTTCATTTAGTCTTTTAAGATCTACAGAGTCACATTTTTCCATTTTTCTTTATAACTGGTACCATTGGCACACACCAGGCTGTTGGCTCAGAAATTTTCTCGAATATGCCAATCCACTCCCTTCTCTTTAACTCAGTTTCCACTTTATGATGTAATGGGGTAGGAATCCTTCGAGGTGTATGTATGTATGTATGGTTCAGCATTGTCTCTTAAGGTTATTTGTACTGGATCTCCTTTCAAAAGTCCAATATGACCAAATATTCCATCGAGTTCTTCCACTTGTCTCACTAGGCCCATCATGGCTGCCACACTGCAGCTGAGAAGGCTGCTGGTCTGTGGTCCTTAGATCACATACAAAGACAAAAGCTATGCATCCAGAGTGTAAGTTATTTTTGTAGTAAACTGGCCCATGCAGGTTAGAATACTGCCAGAGCTGCCTCAGGTAACTTCAGCTTTGGGAAGGGTTGAAGGTGATTGTAAGTCCTTCTGAGATGACTGTGAGGTCAGCTCCTGCGTCAATTTTAAAGGCAATAGTCTTGCCATGAATATTCAGTTTCACTCTCCAGGCAGGCTCTCTGTCATCACAAGTGACAGATCCCAGAAACAATGGCTCTTGATTGTCTGTAATGTGAGTCAACTTCCTGATTGTTTTGGTGCAGCAAACAGCTGCAAAATGTTCATATTTCATGCATGCATTATGCTGTTTGCCTGTGACTGGACATGCATAATTTCTTGGGATATGACTTTTTCCACCCCTTGTGCACGTAGGTTGGAATTTGTCTCTCTTGGGGTATGTCTACACTGCCCATGTTACAGCGCGGCCGCACTGTGGCGTGGCAGTATAGACATGCTTTATCGCCGGGGGAGAGCTCTCCTGGCGATAAAAAAAAACCCCACCCCGAACAGCGGTGCTAGCTGTATCACTGGGAGTGCTGTCTATACTGGCGCTTTTCAGCACAAAAACTTTTGTCGCTCAGAGGGGTGTTTTTTTCACACCCCTGAATGATGAAAGTTTTAGCGCTGAAAGTGGCAGTGTAGATACAGCTTTAGCCTCAGCATTCCCTCTCCTTGCCTCAGGGGTTTTATGACAATGACTTTTAACACTCAAGTGTCTGTTTATAGCTTAGCTAGCTTCAGGGTTTTCAAATTGCTCCTACCTTTTGTTATATTGTTTGACTAATTCTGACTCTTTTGCTATCTGCATAGCTGTCGCTAGTGTTAAATCTCTCTTCAATTGTTGCTGCTGTGAAAGGTTTTTATCTTCTAACCCAGTAATTACTAGCCTGTCTCTGATATTTTCATGTTTTGCATTCCCAAAAATCAGTTTTCAGCATGTATGCAGAGCTCTTATAAAACATTCATTATTTTCCCCCTGGTTCTTGAAGTGTCTGGTGAAAACATGCTCTTTTATAAACCACATTTCTGAGATATAAAGAATGCATCGAACATAGCCAGAACCCTTTCGTAGTCATCAAAAGTTTTTTTTCTCTTACTTAATTGGCCTCTCAGAGTTGGTAAGACAACTCCCACCTGTTCATGCTCTCTGTATGTGTGTATATATATCTCCTCAATATATGTTTCACTCTATATGCATCCGAAGAAGTGGGTTGTAGCCCACGAAAGCTTATGCTCTAATAAATTTGTTAGTCTCTAAGGTGCCACAAATACTCCTGTTCTTTTTGTAGTCATCTCTGTGACTGTCTTCAGTAAAGTCAAAGGATTTAAAGATATGCTCTGTCTGCTTCCCTGTAGCATATATTAGAGAAGATGGCTACATATCTCCACTTGCTTTGTGGAGTTTTTTGCAATTCAAAATCTTGCAAAATATTGCTTCCATTCTGTCCACTGGGAAAGCTGAAGTTCTCTGGGGCACTGAAGAGTGGCATATTGATGAGATCCTGGAACCTTTGTTGCTGTTCCTTTTGTCTGCAACATCTGTTGCTGTTTTCCTTTTGTTTCTGTTCTTAGTTTACTATTGACACCATGTCATGCTCCTGTACCAGATGTGGACTGGTCACAGGACTTGCTTATACATACCAGCTATGTTCATCATAAGATCCCTTAATGCTCTGCCGGGTATGATTGAGGGTTGTTAAAAAAGGGATTTTTATGCACAGTGTCACCTAGTGGCTGAACAGTATAATACAATTTAATTTAGCGTGCCCATTACAGCGGGGAAAGGCTCTGTCAGCTCCGTGCCTTTACTGGCAGCGGGGAAAGGCTCCAGCAGCAGGGAAAGACT
>NW_020664447.1:43743952-43776211 GCF_002925995.2 Terrapene triunguis
CGGGCTGTAGTTTGCCCTTCCTTGTCCTATAGGGTCCCCAGCAGAAACTAAAGTTACCCTTGGTTGGGGAAACCTCTGAATTGAAGCAGCAGTGGTATTTATGTATTGATATCAATGGGAGTTAGGCCCCTAAATACTTTTAAGCATTTTGTACATAACATCTCTCCACGTATCTGTTCTCTTTCTCTCTGTGACCAAGTTTTGCATGCACCCTTTTGTCCCTCTCTCTGATTGTAGCTCCCCACTACCCCACCCCATCTTATCCCACACTCTGACTGCACCTGCCAGCAGCCCCAACCTCTGTTCTCGCTCACTGCTCTTCACAAATTGTCATTTTGCAGGCCTAACTGCTCTTCTCTCTCTCAGTATTTTTCAGCTGTTTCCTGCAGACAGGAAGAGGGTAGAAGCTGCATTACATGCTTGTCACCTTCCAAAGGGCAAGGTGAGTGACTTCTTGGGATATTCAGAGGTGTCCAGAGCTCCAGGACAATTCTTTCACTGGCCCTGACCTCTTGACCATGATGATGCTATCCCTAAAACAGCCCCAAAGAGGTAGACTTCCTGACCAACATTCTAAATTACTGTGAAACTGTATAATCTGTACCACATTGTAGCTTTACCTCACTCCCTGCCATGATGACATCAATTATTATTATTTCTATTACAGTGTCACCTAGGGCCCCAAAGAGCTGACAGTCTCAATAGATAAGGTAGACAAAAGGGAAAAAGAGGCACAGTGACTTGCCCAAGGTCACTCAGCAGGTCAATAGTGGAGTCAAGAATATACCCCAGATGTTCTGAATCCCAGGCCACTGCTTTATCCACTCAACAACTGCACCTTCCCCAGGGACACCAGGGACAATTCTCAACTACCCCCATTGAAATACCTTCCCCCAAAGTTTCCCCCAAAGCATCACAAACTATTTGCCCTGTTTCTCTAAGCATCATCTGATGCTCTGTGTGCTAATTCACACCACCACAAACAGGGATACTCCAGGTACTACAGAGCAGGGCAATAGGAATATGGACTACTGGCTCTAATAAGGAAGTGCAGGCAGACATGGGTTTGCAGTACTTGTGAGCTGCGGTTTCTGTTTCAGAATGATGCGATCAATCCAGAGGACTTCCCTGAGAAAGTGTATAAAACCTTCCTGATGAACCTGTGTCCCCGTCCGGAGATCGATGAGATATTCACCTCTCAGTGAGTCTTCCTCATGCTGCAGGGGCAGGCTTTGTTTCATGAGGGGAAAAGACAGGCAAACAGGGGACAATAAAGGAGATATGGTACAACTGAAGCAAAATGACTGGGGTGTATGAAGTGACTTCTGTCTCAGTCCTGCTCCTAATGTGCTTACTGCCAACCTCAATAGAGAGGGCAAGGCCTGGCTAGAGTATGGAGACTGATCTACCCTCTTCATTGCTAGAGGTGGTCACAGGTCAAGGCTGAATCAAATGGGTGGGAAGCATGCACTGCCAGTTTCTGCGCTTGAACCTGTGCAGTGGACAGGTAAAGAACTTCAGACCACGATTTTCAGAAGTGACCAATGATTTTGGGTCCCTCTGTGTGCAGGTGGCCAAACTGGTGACAGCTTAAATGGGTTTGATTTTCAGAGGTGAGTGCTCAGCTCTTCTGAAAACCAGGCCCCTTGATAGTGTCTCAAGTTGGACACCCAAAACTTGAGGCACCAAAAACCACTGATCACTTCTGAAAACCTTGGCCTTGGTCTCCAATCTGTGTAACCTTTCACCAGCACTAAATACGCAGAAATAAGATACAGAAATAAAATACAAAGAAGAGGGAAGGGTGCTGCAAGGTAGAGAGAGAGAGCTGGAGCCTTCAGAGAAAAGAAGGCCTTCTAGGAAATGGTGGGAGTCCAGAGAGAAGGGCATGCACAGCTAGCTGCAGGAAGGGTTAGCCTGCATCTCACTGCTGTAAAAGGGGTTTTCCAGTAACACTTAAATACATTCCGTCTTCCATTCCTCTCTGATTCTTTGCCCTTAGCCATTCGAAAGCCAAGCCCTACATGACCAAAGAGCACTTGGCAAAGTTTATCAACAAGAAACAGCGAGATTCCCGCCTCAATGACATCCTTTTCCCTCCTGCCAAACCAGAGCAGGTGCAGGGCCTAATAGAGAAGTACGAACCCAGTGGGATTAACATCCAGAGAGGTGAGTCTTGTTCAGCACACTGCCTCTCTGTCACTCCAGTGCTATGGAATCATCCCACACTGCACATTGCACTGATACTTACCAGAGTGTCTGGAGCAGCCAGTCTAACTCCTGCAGGCCCCTGTGTTTCAGCATTACCCACCTGCAAGGGAGCCAGGCCTCTTCGTTTCACTTCAGTTAATAGCTTTGTTTTCCCCGCAGGGCAGTTGTCTCCAGAGGGGATGGTCTGGTTCCTCTGTGGCCCTGAAAACAATATTGTATCACTGGACAAAGTGGTGCTGTACCAGGACATGACCCAGCCACTCTCACATTACTTCATCAACTCATCACACAACACCTACTTGACAGGTATCTCTCCACTGGATGAAACACCAATTCCAGGGATCTTCCCCTAGCTTCAAAGCAGGTGTGTTGTACCAAGCATGTGTACCGACACTGGAGATGGGTTTTGCCCCATGTATGCTAGGCAGCAATCGGGCAGTTTGTAAGGAATTGACCCATTGGAAAGGGTTTGAAAAGAAAAAGCATACTCTGCTCTTCTGTCGAAAAGTCACGCTTGGGTGATGCCAAGCAAGGCAAAAGGACTAGGGAGATCAGCCTAAATGCTCAAGACAATGAGTCACAGTCTCCTTGTGTCTGATGGATTCTTTTTTGGGATGGCCTGTAGCTGGGGTGTGATGGGGCATATATAACATTTGCAGTGTAGGAAGGGTGAGCAACTCCTTGCCCTCAAGCTCATAGCCAGGGTCTTTTCCCATCACCAACTCCATCGCAGTGCAAGATTATAGCTTCATCATCTGACTATATAGACAGGCACGGGTATTCTTGGGATGTGAGGGCTGGTTCCTGTCTTTCCTAAATGGCTGGCCAGGTGTGTCTCTCAGGAGTCCCTAGGCTGAGCAGATGTGTGCCACTCTTCACTGGCTGGACATGTGTCTATCCCTGGGTAGATGCATTAGCCTACAAAGTGATTGGGCAGGTATATATGATCTAAGATTTCAGTGAGAAGCAGGTTTCCTCCCCAAGAGTCAAGCAGGTGTATAACCCCATAGACTTGAAGGCAGATCCACACCCCTTCCCAACAGCTGGGCAGATGTAGATCCCTCAGGAATTCAAGAGCAGATAATTGTGTGTCCCTCCCAACTGACTGGGCAGGTGTCTCCCCCAGGGATGGTGGTAGGTGGATACCATCACACCTCATCCCTCAATGTGCAGAAGGTAAACACATTAGTATAGGCCATGCTTTGAGGGAGGAAGAAGTGTTAGGTAGGGCTCCACTGCACAGTTACCTAAAATCTCTCTGCAGTGTGGAGTGCCCGCTTGCCCTGGGTGTGCACAGAGCTGTTTCCCCCTCTTACTGCTCTCCATGCAGAGTGCACTCACATGAATAAATGGCAAACCAGAGTCTCTTCTTCTCCTCCTGCCCCTCTCCAGCTGGCCAGTTTTCTGGCATCTCATCTCCTGAAATGTATCGTCAGAGCCTGCTGTCTGGCTGCCGTTGTGTGGAGCTGGACTGCTGGAAGGGTCGTCCCCCAGATGAGGAGCCCATCATCACCCATGGATTCACCATGACAACTGAGATTCTCTTCAAGGTGAGGGATTGTCTCCACAGATTATTTGTCCTGATTTTGTACTTATTTCTGTGTACCGAGAGTGAATGGATGAAGAATGGGCAGGGGGACACAGGTGTATGGATATATGAGCATCTATTCAAGGATGGCCCGATGTGCAGGTTAATTGGGGGAAAGTAGATAGATGGGGGAGAGTAGCGGGGCTGTTGTATGGATGGGTCTGAATAAACGAGGTGAAATACTTGTGAATTGTCAGATAGGGAATCAGAGAGGTGGTTGGGCAGCTGGAGAGATGTATGGTTGAATAGATGAGTGCCTAGTGGTTGGAGGGTTGTGTAGGTGGATGGATGAGTGTGTGAATGAATAGCTGTGTGAGTTCAGACAAATGACAAGCACCAGGCATTTTTTCAGAAGACCACAAGGGTTAAGAGAGAGCCTTGTTGTCTTCTACAGGTTGATGTCTACAGCAAGTTTGTAATGTTAAATATCGGCACTATGGGGGTAATTCCTTTTGTCACGACCATGCCATGGGAGTACACGATACGCATCCAGCAGAGCAGCAGCCATCTGGGGTGTTGATTGTACAGCTTCCCTGACTCTACACTCAGAGACTCCACAGGGAAAGAGCCAGCCCAGGGTCACGCTCCATTGCCTAGTGAACTTGCTATTCACACTGAAGGATTTTGTTTTAGTGCATTTAACCACATAAATTACAAAAACCATGCACGGTAAAAATGCACCATGCATTTAACTCACTTCCCCTCAGTCCACTCAGGCAAAGCCCAGATCCCACCAGACAGAAGCCAGTTAACAGCTCTCTTGTACTTAGTCTGTGTTCTCCCCCTCCCCCCATTCCTGCACTTCATTATTACCAAGACACATGAAAAAATAAAGCCTTTCTCCTTCAGTGCTCAGGTACCTTGACCTGCCTGTAATAGTCAACGCTGGCAATTTCCCAGGCTAGCTCTTTTGGTATCATGGTTGCTTTTGCATAGCAGTTCGCTACAGACAGGGCAAATGATAGCACAACGGTGTATTATGGAAGCTATAATTGCACTGAGGGGTTCTGCTAAACCATGTGAATGAACCTCAGGATGGAATTATAGCCTGTTAACACAGCATGAGCCCGGTTTTTAGTTTATATAATACACAGAACCCCCATCTCCTGCTCCTTCCCTTCTCCGACCCCCGTCTTTCTAATAGTATCTTTTGCACCCTCTCCTCCTCTGAACTTGTAGCAGCTTCCTTTGAAATGCCGCTCAAGTGGCCCCCTGAAGTGGCACTGAAGCCGCCTTCCTTAGAGAGAAACTGCTTGTTGAATCAGGGTTTGGGGGTTGGGGGCGGGGTTGCATAGGTTGAAGTCCTTGGGCCATATTCATCCCTGGCATTATGCCACTGTCTTCCTCAGGCTTACACCAGAGCTGAATTTGGCCCAATGGATTGAACTCTGCAGTCCATGTACTATCATGCGGTATACAATGGATTGTGTGATATCACTGAATGAATGGAGCAGGAGTAAGCGGGGGCAGATAATTACAAATGAGAAAAACTATGCTCCTGTAACCTGCCAGTTAGCAACAATGGGAAAGAAAATAGAGAAAAGTTCGTTGCAGTTTAATAGGGGCCTGGGGAAAATATTATTTTAAAAAATAAATCAATATTGTTGAGAATAGTTCCATGGCATCAGCATTTGGAATGTTGGTAACTGCTGGTTGCTGAGCATTTCCGTTTGCTGTGCTATTAGACAGTCAGGATCAAGAAGGACTTTACAGGCAAATAAAATGACAGACAAATGGACAAATTCAGAGGAAGTATGTGTGTCGCAGTAAATCTTGAGAGAGTTTAATCAGGCATCACTTACACCTTTTTTTCTGGCCCCCTCAGTGAATCAAATTTAGTCTCTCTTTAGACACATTTACGTTGAATCGCACCCATGTAACAAGATATACACTGGCCCTCCTATGCCTTCCGCATCACCTCTGAATGTGAAGTATTGAGTATAAAAGAACCGAAGGGAATCCAGGTTGTACCTCACATGCTGAGAGACCAGATGAGAGGAGTGTGTGAAAAGGAAGTTTAGTCATGCCTGGGAGAGTCGCTGGAAGAGATCAACTCAGAGATGTGAAAGCTGGGTGGCTACTTGTCTCAGGACACTATAATAATGCTCTGTCTGTCTCTTCTTGTTTAGGATGTCATTGAGGCCATTGCAGAAAGTGCTTTCAAAACCTCTATCTACCCAGTTATCCTGTCCTTTGAGAACCACGTTGACTCGTGAGTATCCAGTGGTTGCTGGTGGGCTCACATCGGGGGAACTCACGTGAGAGAATTAACTTTTTGCTGTCTGAGAGGGGAGGTAGAGGCAAGCACAACCTCTCCAGCTGCCTGGCACATGGTTGTGATTTCCTGGGTGTCTGAGGCTCGGGGTAGAAAGGTGAAGCATTGGAGTTGCAGTGTTAGGAGTTTTTGTTGGAGGGATCAGAGGTGGTTGATGCCAAAAGATGAGAGAATTAAACCAGTGAATCCCATCCTGCCACTCCCATTCAACCTCCCCCAAAACGCCTAATGTTGGGGAGGTGATGGAGCAGAGCAGATGCTGTTAGTCCTGGAGAAGGGTTCAGAGAGCCCGTGTGAGAGATCAGGATGAGGGGAAGTTAGGGTTAACCCTTTGGGTGGGGTGGTAGGGCACGGTGCATGGTGGAGGAGGGTTGCTCATGCTCTTTTCCAGACTCAATAGGTTCGTGTCTCACTCTTGTTTTATTGCATTATTCTTTAGGCCCAAGCAGCAGGCTAAGATGGCTGAGTACTGCAGGACCATATTTGGGGACATGCTGCTGACAGAGCCACTAGAAAAATATCCAGTAAGTGGAAGATGCGGGAGAACTTTTATTGGGGAGAGGGCATCATACACACATGGATCACTCCCTGGTGCAGTCTGGCTCTGCCACCTGTATGGTAATTTGGGGGATCCTTTGTGGCAAGTGGGAGGAGGCTTATAAAGGCATTAAAGTCAGTGAGCCTAGAGACAGAGGCAGTGAGAGGAGACAGCTGGAAATGAGGCTGGGTGCTGAGCAACTTGGAGAATGAAGGGTGAACTTTTCAGCTTCAGGGCCAGATTTTTTGAAACTAGAGGCCTGCTTCTGCTCTAAGTTACACCTATGTGACTCCTTCAACTTTAGAATCAGACCCCATCTGAGTTGTGCATGTGAAATACATATGTACAGGCATAGTCAGGAAAGTAACATATGCAGCTGCATGCACAGAACAGTGGAGTGCATGTCCAGATAATTGATTGCACATGCAGCTCCCCAGTTTGCATGTACAAATGCATATTACCTTTTTGTAAACCCCATGCACATTACTACTGCTCTGCCATAAATATACATGGTGCTTTGTAGAAAAATAAAAAGACAACATCCGTGTCCCAAAGTGCTTACAGTCCACAGTACAGCAAGGCACAATGAAGGATGGCATGTGGGGTGTTGGAGGGTGGACAAGGTCTACAGCAATAGAATCACGCAAGCATGCAGTGCCTCTTGGGAAGAATCATGGTAGGCAGACAAGGTAGAGCACCTGGAAACCATCTGTTAGTTGGATGGATACAGAAGGATATTTGGGTGGTTCTTTAAATGGTGCTGGATGTAGGCAGATGTGTGGCTGGAAACAGAGCAAGGCACAAAGATCTAAAAAGTGTGGGCTGTAGATAGAGAAAGGTATAAAAATAGTGTAGATGCCAGTGAAAAATTGGCAGCCAGATGGCCAGGATACAAGATGTGGATGGCACTGTAAGCAGACAGGTGGATACAGGTACAGACGGGTGGATGGAGATGTTGAAGGATGCAGATGGTGCAGTGTGGAGACAGGCAGGTGGATGGAGATGTTCACAGATACAGATGGACAGCTGAGTTTATGAGCTCTATCTCTTTGTAGGGGAAATTCAATAAGGACTTTTCTCTGTTACAGCTGAAGCCGGGCGTTCCCTTGCCAAGCCCTCAGGATCTCTTAGGGAAAATCCTGATTAAGAACAAAAAGAACCAATCTGCATCTGAAGATAGGCGGGACTCTCTGAAGAAAGAGAGGAATGAAGCTACTGACCAGCCTGTCACTGTGGATGGTATTGATACTGGTACAATACGAAGTGGGGGAGGGGACTCATTCCACTCAGATGGGGTGGCCTGGCCCTTTGGAGAAAGTCCAAACCGGCCCAGTGTTATTTCAAGAGATCTAATATACATAAGTTCAGGCACTTCAGAGTGGAGCATGAGGGGGATCAGCTCCTCAGAATACAATTATGTTTTCAGACACCATATAGCACTAATAGTGATACCAGAGCCTTAAAATATCATGTTACCAATACATTGCCTGGTTATCTGCCAACCATTCTGCTTCTCCTGAGATGCACTGCTGCATATACTGGCTGTTGATCTGATGTGTGCATGGATAGGCTATATTGCCCTTGATTCCTGTCCTGCGTTGTCATTGACTAGCTCTATGGCATCCAGCAAATACACCATGACATATTTCCTAACCATAAATGTTTTGAAGGCCTGTACAACCTACAGCTCCCCCAGATCTTTTATCTCTTTTGCATCTTACATTTGGAGACCCCAAGACAGAACAAGTGAGATTTCAGCCCATGGAGTCTCCATGCCCCTGTTACAGAAGGCGCACAGAATGCAGGAACAGCTCCTCTGTAGAATAGCCAGGAATCAGGATCTAAAGTAAATCCACTCCCAGATTTGTCCCATTAGGTCTGACCCTTGGTGGGGGAAGTGGGACTACAGCCCACTTCTCATGGGAGAAGCCTATGAAGGGAGGCTGGAGGCTCTGGGGATACAGCCAACTTAGATCCTGTTACTGTTATTTGGGGCTAAGGAGACCGGCAAGAGGAAGAACTGAATTACTTGAGTGCACCAGCCCAGAGCAGTGCCTCTCCATATTTGGATGCAGCCATTAGAGCAATTTTGTACCCCTTTCGTGTTTCCACGTTTACACTGGGAGGAATTTCAGTTCAGAAAAGTGGCATGTTTCCCTTGCTAGTGGAGGCAGCATTAGAGGACATGTCGGCAATCCTTCATGCTATCCTGTCTAAATGTGCTGCTGGTGAACTCTGTGTATGCTTAATCTGGGCAGGTGATGTGACCGAAGAGGACCCAGAGGAAGAGGAGGAGGAATCTGGAAACTTGGATGAAGAACAGATTAAAAAGATGCAGTCAGATGAGGTAGTGCCACTGACCTTTCCTCTCTTGGTCCATTTGCTTCTTCTGGACAGTGACCCTATCACAGCTTGTTGTGGGGTCCCATCATACTATTTAATCTAAAGCCCCCTCTCCTCTGTCCCCCACAGGCTTGAGAGCCCAAGCTCTACCCCAAGCCACAACCTCAAAGCAACATCTACACAGCTATTCTTAGCATACTTGTGTGAGCTCTGCTAGCACAAGTCTAGACCCGGACTGGGACGCTTGCTTCCAGATCTAGTGTAGCCATAACCTTAGAGACCCAACTGTGAGTGTGTTGTTTTTCTGGGAGATGTCTCTTCATCTGTCTATTCTCGTTTTGCATAGGGCACTGCTGGCTTGGAAGTGACAGCTTACGAGGAAATGTCCAGCCTGGTTAATTACATCCAGCCCATCAAATTTGACTCCTTTGATACCTCAACAGGTAAGAAGGATTCTTGTCTTTTCACTATTCTAAATGTTTTAATTGAAACAGCTAGTATGAACTTTCACATATTGACAATTTCCAGCTATTTTGACTGCAGCTGTATTTGCAGATACTCTGTTGCCCCATGCCATCTTCTTTTACCCTCCTTGCTCTCTCTTACAGTAGCAAACATGGACATGTGCAGCTCACACATCCCTTTGTAGTCAATGGGTCAAATTCTGCTCTCAGTTACACTAGCGAAAATCAACACCACCACCACTGCAATCCATAGAGTCATTCATGTCTTACACTGGTGTGAATGAGAGCAGAATTTAGCCCAGTCTGTATCAGTATATTTGACTGGTCTTTCTCTTCAGTGGGGATTCCCCCTGCTGGGTGATGGAGAAAGCTGTACACCTGTAACCATGTGAAATGCACCTGCTTTCATCAAACACACCAAGTTCTTCAGATTCTCAAACCTGGGGCCAGTTTTGAGTGAACTGGGTTGATTCATGGTGTCAGTGAAAAACCTGGTAAAATGCAGAGCTTTTCATTGAGCTTTGCTGTCAGTGTTTGGGTTCACTTGAACCTACAACTCAAGCTAAGGGGAAACAAGAGAACTCCTGCACTGACACCAAAGAAACAATTTATGTTGCACACATCTTTGCCATGTGAGCCCCCCTCTGTCTGTGAGATTATAATGTGTGGTTTGGAAACAAAATTAAGGGCTGTAACTGTTGCTATGTTTTCTATAAAAGAAAAGGTGAACTTCTTAACACCCTCCCCAACTCTTTGCAAGCTGATCCTCTGGATGTGTTCATTTGCCTGTCCCAGATAAACCCAACCCAAATCCCAACAGCTCAAATAAACCTTTATGAGTACTCCTCCAATCCCATTTCAGAGGGCCAAGCAAGGATGGAGGTGTCTTGATCTGATCATGGGGTCCATGGGGAAAGAGACAGGCTGGGTGTTTCTTGGTCTGAGGCCCAGCATGAATGTGTCATGCTTTGATTGCGGCACTTGCCAGAGTATGAGATGGGGTGCTGGGAGTGCCTGTCTTTTAAACATTTCCCTCTTCCATACTCCCAGAGCAGAACCGAAGTTATGTCATCTCCTCCTTCACCGAAATGAAGGCTTATGATCTACTGACCAAATCCGCTGTGCAGTTTGTAGAGTATCCTTTTTGCTAGATGAGCTCTGAGGCAGCATTGTCCTGTGTACCTGAGTGATGCATTTTAAGCAGAATATGAAAGCATTACTCCCTGTCATATAGTATCATTCTGGTATCATTCTGTATGACAATGCACAGTCCCATGAGTGCTTGCAGGCTCCTGGGATAAGGTAAAGACAGCACAATTTGCTTTGGGTGCTCAGAACCTTATTAGCTCCTACTCACAATTCATGAAAAGTACCAAGTACACAGAGAACTCAGACATGGTACTATTATCTGGGACACATGTAGGTCATACTGGTCACAGGGCTTCCCGATAGGATGCCTGCTGCCCTCTAGCAGGTGCAGTCAGGACTACCAAATGCTTGTTGGTAAGCATAGAGAACATCATGTTATATAGGGATGCAGGAAAGGGTTCTCGCTTTGATACCATGTCTTAAAGCCTCTGGCGTTTATAACATGGGATGTTACCAAGGGATGCAGCCATTTCAGACCTAAAGAAGCTCATCTAATCTGGAACTGGGAGCTAGTCCCAGGGCACATGTGCAGCAATAGGCCACTCCAGACCCGTTTCCTATGGAGTAACTGCAGATATAACAAGCGACAGATGAGCCGGATTTACCCCAAGGGCACCCGGATGGACTCATCCAACTACATGCCTCAGATGTTCTGGAACGTCGGCTGTCAAATGGTGGCCTTAAACTTCCAGACAATGGGTGAGTTGCAAGCTGTCCCATGCTTCTCAATAGGTGGGGTTGTGTTCACACCCACTCTTATTTCCCCTCTTTCCCTCACTGGGATTTCCCGGTATTACCAGGTGCCTCTGAACATGTGTGCTGTTTGCTTTGCCCTTGTCTTGTCAAATTCAACCTACCCATGGATATCTCTCGGTCTCCAACTGAGCCTCTCTCTCTTGCAGACAGAGCCTTTTTCAGCAGCACAGACAGAGTTAGCCCTGCATGACAATACCTTTGAACTCCATCCTCCCACATACTATCCATGCAGTCCAGCATCTGCAGAAATCATCTCAGGCCAGCCTAATTTCATTCTTCAGATGGTGTGGGGAGTGTAGTGGTTAACACAGGCTGTTGGGATGCACAGCTACACCTAAGCCACAGATGCTGTTGTAGACAGCATGCACAACTAGGCAGAGGAGCTTCCCTCCACCGCACTCTAGCACTTTCCCTCCCCACTGCTGTTTCCAGTGTTGTTGATCTGAGGTGGGCACGAGGGGCTCCAGGGCTCCCCCTTCCCATGTCCACTTCAGGTACTGCATGCCCAAGGTGAGAAGGTGGGGAGGAAGGGCCTCTGTCTCTCACACATGTGCGTGAGAGTGTAGAAGAGCTAGAGGCTGGAAGTTGCAGTTAGAGAAATTCAGACTGGAAATAAAGTGCAGATTTAGAACAATGAGGATAATTAACCCTTGGAACAGTTTACCAAGGGTTCAGGTGGATTCTCCGTCACTGGCAAATTTACATCATGATTAGGTGTTTTTCTCAAAGATGTGCTCTGGCCAGTGTTGTACAGGAGGTCGGACTAGATGATCACAATGGTCCTTTCTGGCCTTGGAATCGATAGGTGGGCTGGGGAGAGGGAAAGTGGGAGAGAGGGGAAGGAAAAGTGAAAGTCGGAGAGACTGGTGGAGAGGGGATTGTATGGTATATGGGGCGTAGAAAGAGTGAGTGAATGGCAAAGGAAGGAGGAGAGGGCAAACATTAATAGCGGAGCAGACAGATTGAGAAGGGCTAGAGCAGTGGTCTCCTACCTTTTTACGCACAAGATCAGTTTTTGAGTTTAAGATCAACCCAAGATCTACCCTGCCCCTTCCCTGAGGCCCCGCCCCACTCACTCCATTCCCCCTCCCGCCGTCACTTGCTCTCCCTCACTGACACCGGGCTGGAGCAGGGGGCTGGGGTGCGGGAAGGGGTGCAGGCTCTGGGCTGGGGCCGAGGGGTTCGGAATGTGGGAAGGGGCTCTGGGCTGAGCCTGGGGCAGTGGGTTGGGGTGCAGGAGTGAGAAGTCCAAGCTCTGGGAGGGAGTTTGGGTGCAGGGGTCATATGGTCACACTGCACCTAACCTCATAGAATACACTGGACATTTCATTAATTTTACTTATTATTAGTGTCATTTGTGGTTTATAGACCCAAAAACCCTTCAGGGATTGTCACAAATCAGTGTAACATTCTCAACTGCAGTGTGTGCATTGGCTGAGCGTGGGGCAGGAGGTTGGGGTGCAGGAAAGGGTGAGGGGTCTGGGAGGGAGTTTGTGGTGCAGGAAGGGGCTCCAGGCTGGGGGGGTTGGGGTGTAGGAGGGGTTTGGGGTGCAGGAGGGGGTGTGAGGTGCAGGCTACAGAAGTTCAGTCTCTACAGCTCCTTGATACATACAGACCTTACTGCTGCACTCCCACAAAAATTCCTGTCTCTGTGTTCCGTTGTCTCTCTCCCTCAGATGTCCCCATGCAACAGAATATGGCCCTCTTTGAGTTCAACGGCCAGAGCGGCTACCTTCTCAAACACGAATTCATGCGGCGTCCAGACAAGCAGTTCGACCCTTACTCTGTGGACCGTATTGACGTGGTGGTAGCAAGCATCCTGTCAATAACGGCAAGTACAAGCCCCTGAGCTGTTTCTCTCCTGACAGAGCTGCACTCTCGCAGCAGGGAGATAACTGGCACCTATAGCTCCTCTATTTACCACCCAGGAGGGCTCTTAATGGCAAATGAACCTGTAACTTCCTGCCGGAGAGTGTTACTATGGCAACTCCCAGTCCTTTCAGTGTTTAAAATTAATCATAATCACATGAAAATAGAAAATTAGCATCTGCCACATGGAATAATCCCGGGCTCTGGTGATGGGGACGGAAGATGACGGGGGGAGCACTAAAGCAAGGAGCACCGGGGAAGGGAAAGAGGAATTAGACAGGCATGTTATAGGGAATGAATGGGCTGGAGGACAGCAGTGACCAAGAAAAAAGAGGAGACAGGCAACAGAAGAAGTGGCCCTAACCCTAATTCTAAGGCTGGAGAGGGTTTTACTAGCCATTGCTAGTTTTATTTCTATTTGTTCTTAGATCCTTTCTGGCCAGTTCCTCTCAGAGCGCAGCGTGAAGACATATGTAGAAGTGGAACTGTTTGGTTTGCCAGGGGACCCAAAACGTAAATACAGAACCAAGCTGACATCAAGTGCCAATTCCCTCAACCCTGTATGGAAGGAGGAGGCTTTTGTTTTTGAAAAGGTAACAACACTTCATGGTAACTCAGATAAAGGCCCCCTAAAGAGACCAGTGACCATGAGTTTTTTCTTTGGGGATTCCAGGGCCACATGAAAAACTCCTTCTTAGATCCATAAAGATCTTTGTGGAGATTCCATGGGCCAGAGATTCGAACAACCACAAGTCCCTCTATTGATGAAGGATCATTGGGAACCCTTTCTGGACATCCCAGAGGCCAAAACACTCCTCTCTGAGCATTTCAAACTGAATTTGCTAATCAAATGAGCCTTGGGAATCTCCAGCCATGAGGAAGCAGAAAAGATGAGAGTAAATACACCCATGTTGTTGTATCACAGAATAAGAGGCACTGTTTTAGGGACAATGGTAGAATAGTGAGAGAGTCTCATGTGAGTCAGATCATAGGATCCATGCAACTTTCCCTGGAAGAACCGATTTGCTTGTTGCTACTATTCCAGCTGTGGGGTTAGGGGGGGTACCAGCAAGGTAATAATAATGCTTAGTACTTACATACTGCTTTACATGTTCACCTTCAAAACACCCTTGGGAAAGCAGGGGAAGCTTTCACCAGCTCATGAGGCAAGGTGGGTATCATCTCCATTTTAGAGGATGGTTCTGAGACACGGACATGTGCAGTGACTAGCCCAAAGCCAGGGTTAGACCTCAGAAATGCCTGATTCCCAACCTGGAGCTCATTCTTGTAAACCATGGGGTCACAAAGCAGCTCTTATTGGGCAGTGGGGGATGGGGGGGGGTGATTTCCTTCTTGTGTTTACATTTTTACTTAGTGACACCAATACTCTGTTAGGAGTCATAGTAAGGCACCTGGGGCTTGAGCTCTTACGTTTTTCTCCCCAGATTCTGATGCCAGAGTTGGCTTCTCTCAGAATTGTGGCTTTGGAGGAAGGAGGAAAGTTCATTGGTCAACGCATCATTCCCATTATTGCTGTGCATTCAGGTAAAGTCAGGCCTTTCTGTGGAAACTCCTTCTGTGTCCTTCATCACTGTCCTTTGCTGTCCTGTGCAGTACAATATTAAGCTGAGCTATGCTAGGGGTTGGTGTTAAGGAGGTGACCCCATGCGCTGATGGAGTTGATGCAAGTAGCAGTGCTAGAAACCGTGGTCCAAAGTGCAGTGGTGCTCTCTCTGGGGATGAAGGGAGATGTTGTGCTGTCCTCTCTTGAGCACAGGAGATCAGTCATTGTTGCATTCCTTTGTGTTGTGTTTGAGGGATTCAAGCAGCAGAGACCCTCCAAACTCATTGCAGTGGAACCTTTGTGTAACCCATAATGCCCGAATATTTCTCCTCCAAGTCACTCACAGACTGCTGTGTTTCCTGTTGGGACATGGGGAGGGGGAGGGAATGCCCTCACTCATTCTCTCCTATTTTCTATTATCAGGCTATCACCACGTTTGCCTTCGCAGTGAGAGTAACATGCCACTCACTATGCCCTCCCTCTTTGTGTACCTGGAGATGAAGGACTATGTCCCTGACACTTGGGCAGGTAATAATATATGGAGATATACCTATCTCATAGAACTGGAAGGGACCTCGAAAGGTCATTGAGTCCAGCCCCCCACCCCAGTCAGGGCGCTTTTATTGGTCCTTTTACCAGCCTTAGTCTGAGCGTCATATTTGGGAGCTTCACATGGTTTTCCACCTCATTGCCAACATTTTGCACAGCTCTAGTTAGGGCTGAGGTTCAGTGAGAGACAAGTGGGAAAACAGCATTCCCAGGAACAGAGTAGGCAGAATGGCAGTGCCTCCCTGTAACTTGTAGGGAGTGCTCTCCCCAGGATGAGGTTGAGATAAAAAGACAGCGGGGTGGGAGAGAACCCGTCCGAGAGAGGGCTGAGGGCAGGGAGAATGGAAACACATTCTAGTACTAGGAAAGAGAGCGAGGGATTTCTTCAGTCTGCAGTACATCCCTCAGGCAGTTAGTGTGGAGAATGGCTATTCCCAGAAATAAAATCTGAGTGGCAGGGAAAGGGGAAATCTGACGAGTCCACTGACAATCTGGACCTGCTCTTTGTTTCCAGATCTGACTGTTGCTCTCTCCAACCCCATTAAGTTCTTTAATACCCAGGACAAGAGATTAGTGACGCTGAAACAGGGTTCTGCAGAGGTGAGTGTTTCTACACGTTCTGCAACGTGCTTTGTGGGTTCAGTCTGAAATGATGCAGGGTGCTCATCCTGATGCTTCCTCACCCTGCCAGGAGCAAGGACAGTGTAGCAGTAGTTCAGTCTTTGAAGGGTAAGAGGGGATTCAGTGTCTATTTCAGAAAGCCTTGTCTAATTCCTTGAGGCTGTGGATAGCTCCTGGTGCAGCGACTGTATAGACAACATAAACCACCAAAGGGGATCCTGCCTGGTGTCAGGAAAGTCATGCCCACAGATTGCAAAACTAAGCAGACTATGATGTTAAGCTCCTGGGAGATTCCATTGTCTCAAATGGGAAAGCATTGTACTGTTTCCCTCACCGGCTTTGCTAGGATTTATACTTATATTGATTGCTCTATCAGTCACCACATCTATTTCCTGGGTCTGTTTTGCTATAGCATTGATTCACGTCTGATCTTTGTTTTAGGGGCCTGACATGCAGAAGAGGCTTACAGCAGCTCAAACCAACGGGATACCAAATTCCACCAGGACTTTTAGTTTGCATTCTTCAAATGGACCTGCAGGTAAAGCTGTAGATGTAGGTGGGACTAAAAGAATGAGGAGGGAGATGTACATTGCTCAAACGTTGAAAGAAGGGGGTGCTGGATAGCCCTAGAGAGTGGTAATGGAATCAGAGCCTTTCACCTCTAGGTCACTTGCTTAAATTCTGGCCTCATTCAATACTGAACAAAAGTTGTTACCATCCAGTCACTCTTTAGGTGTGTGTGTGAAACGAGTGGGTGATTTCACTCCATTTCCAAGTGTACAACATTATAAAAATCACCATCACAATTAGCACAGTTGATAATCTCAATAGATAAACCAAAGGTCCAGTGAGCATGGAAACAGAACTATCTTCTTACCCCTAGAGGTGGTCGCTCCAGGTCAGAGTAGGGACATAATAGGTGCAGCAGTATGGATGAAGATTACATTGCCATTGCTTATGCTGTACTGTTCCTGTATTGTGAATAAATAGGGGAGATCACTTCCCAACATTGACAATGCAGCACCTTCACCAGCACTACAGTCACAAGAAGATAACATTTTGGAAAGGAGCAGAGATATGGTTAAAAGAGAAACACATAACTGAGGGCGAGATAGTTCATGTTGTAAATTACCAGCAGGCGCTAAAGAAATTTCTGTAGATTAACAAGTTGAGCACCAGCCTTCATACCCTTTCCTCCTTACAGTCAGACATCCAGACCTGGGGAAGGGTTTCCAGATTAAACCTATTCCTTTATATCCATTCAAGCCTATGGCACCAGGATTCCTGTGCCATGTGCCATGGATGTATAGGTCCCAATCCCAGTCATCTGAAATGATGAGTCTCACAATGACTGAATCAATGCAAGGATGTAGAATCCTTTTCTCTCAGAAATATATAAACACTAAACTAATTCTCTCATTTACTCTATTTTCACATTGTTCTAAGAAGCCCACTGACTTCAGCTGAATTACTCCTGATTATGCTAATGGTATGAGGGGAGGTCAAGGCTACCCAAATCCTCACCAACATTGGGGGCAGGAAATGTAGCTTGATGGATTTAGTGGATGACTTGGTTCTAGTCAGTAACACCTCAGTGTTCCTTACCTGTATGTTATTTTACAAAGCCTAATTTTGTGAGGTCCTGATTGCCTGTTTCAAAGTTCTGGGTGCATCAAATCCCATTGAAGCCACGTTGAGGGCACTCCACACCTGGCAAGATTGACCTTACTGAAGTTCTGTTCCATTGTATCTGTTGAGTGCTGATGAATGTTAGACACTCTATTGATCAGCTGAGCTGATCCCTGAGTTCCTTCTGGGACTTGTTGCAGCTTCTGTGTGTAATGTTTCTTCCCAAACAGCAAAAATGGCAGCAAGGGTATTTGATGCAGGAATATATACTTCCCCTCTCACAGCATCCCTTACACCAGCGTAAGCAAGAGTGGGAATGGAGCAGAGTCCCCGCTCCCCATTCTCCACTGCTCCATTTTCAGCCCAGAGTTAGGGTGTGAACAAGAATCTCTTCTGTGGTTTTAGGAGCTATGGCCCTGGGGAAGGAAGAAACTAAAAAAGAAGTTGCAAAAGAAGTTGCAGGTAATTACACCAATATTACTCTAAAGGGCTCTAAAGATAGCTTTAAGCCACCTTTGTGACTCCCCTGTCCTATGCCAACTGGGGCACATTTAGTCATCCTGCATATTTTAGAGTAGCTTCAGGACTGCTCTAATTTGTGCTCTGCTGCCTATGGCCCCAAGGGGACATTGCAGCAGCTGTGAATAGCTGAAGCACAGCAGCACTTCAGCCATGTTCTAATGCCTCCCAGCTTGCCCTCAACACACACATTGTACCAGGGTCTCCTGTAGGAGGCAGCAGAGAGCCAGCATCGCCAGTACCCGAGTCAGAGACGCTCCTATGTTAAAGGACTTCTACAGTGGCCAGATCTGCTGGCTTTAAGGCCCCTTTACACTCGCAGAAGCAGCACGAAGAGGACTACAGGGCAGCTTAAGCCCCCCTGTGGACTGAGCCCTTCATCTGTTGATTTAATGCATTTATTATTTGCCTATTTGTCTGCATCATAATGCTGTGTGATAAAACCAATACACAATATTAACATCAAAATAAAAATCTAACATGCCAGAATATACCACCAACAGGGCACAAGGATGAATCCACCTGCCCTCAGTCAAACTACCCCACTGGGATCAAATGCCAAATAACTGCCATCCATCTGCTGCAAATTTCCACACATCACAGTTATGAATAAATTACTCAACAAATAAAGGATATTCATAAATTAAAAAAACATTGTTAGGATGGAGTTATGATTGTATAAGGATAGCTGTTAATACAGCATATAGCTGAGTCATTACTTTAGAAGGCGATAGTTCATAAAGCCTAATTTTCTGACTCAAACATTTGTGTTTGCACTTTCTCCCTGAATTTCCTCACTTTCAAATGTTCACTAGAACTAAAGTTCGGTACGTTCTTACAGATTCCCAAGCACAAACCATTACTTTCCTTAGCACCCCAATAACCTTTTAACCACAGATACCAGAGTTCTAATGACTTGCTGCCAAAGTCTTTAGACTTGGAGTCTCTGTAACATTTCCCTTGTACCTTTCCCCATAACCCTTTATCTCCCCTAAAAGCCACTAACAACACTCTTTCCTCACACCTTGGAGGGGATGTCATACATTAGAACTAGAGACCATTATTCCCCAAACAATGTAAGACTATACTGATCATAATTAGGGCCCTACCAAATTCATGGTCCATTTTGGTCAATTTCATGATCATAGGATTTTTAAAATAGTAAATTTAATGATTGCAGCAATTTAAATCTGAAATTTTATGGTGTTGTAATTGTTGGGGTCCTGACCCAAAAAGGAGTTGTGGGGGGTCACAAGGTTATTGTAAGGGGGAGTTACTGTATTGCCACCCTTACTTCTGCGCTGCTGCTGGCGGCGGCGCTGCCTTCAGAGCTGGGCGCCCGGACAACAGCCGTTGCCCTCCAGCTGCCCAGCTTTGAAGTCAGCACAGAAGTAAGGGTGGCAATACTGGGACCCCCCTAAAATAACTTTGCGACCCCATCCCTATATTTTCCAACTAAAATTTGTCCTAGCTTGTGGGACACTTAATTTTGTGAATTTGTCTTGTGCCTCATGACATCCTGATGTGTCCCAACACAATTAGGTTGACCATCAGGACAAAATACAGAAAACTGGCAGCTCTACGGGCATGTACCCAGACCATGAATCAACCTGTTGCTTACTGACCTTGCAGTTACCCCGATGAAAGGGAGGAGGTGCTGGAGGCAGTGTTGAAAAATAGCCTGAAACAAAAGGAAATTAGAGTATGGAAAGAATGTCTGCATGAGAGAGAGGTAGGTAGGTGGGTTAGACAGTCAGCCAGGACGCTTTTTATATTGTATTTTAGAGCTCCAAACAGCCAGCCTTGAGGAACTGCAGAAGATGAAGCTTTTTATGAAGCTGCTGAAGAAACAGGAGAAGGAGCTGAAGGAGCTGGAGCGAAAGGGAAGCAAGCGCAGGGAAGAGCTGCTGCAGAGATATTCAGCCCTGTTCTCAGAGTTGGTCACCCAGTGTGGCAGGAAGAAGATCGCATGCCCTCGGAAAACCCAGAAAAAGAAAAGGTAAAATACAGCATAAGAAGTCCCCAGATGTGCTGTACGGCACTCAGGAGGCCTTGCTGACTGCACGCACAAGACGTGCTAAGTGCTTCCCTCAGAGAAACACACATGAGCCACACACTTCCCCTGTCTTCATGCCTACCCTCCAAAAAAGAGGCATGGAGGGGGTTGCCTGCCACATAGTTCCATAGGTGTGCACAGAGTTGCACATTCCTTTCTGAGAGGTGTACGGGAGGACTCTTTGATATGGTGCAACAACTAGAATGGATTATCTTCTGTGCTGCAGTAAGCATTCCTCCTGTGTTCCTCCTGTTAACAGGTGTTTGATTGTAGAGGAGGTCAGTGCAGGAGGGAATCCAGCAGAGATGGCAGAGAATGCTGACAGCCGAGTCTTGGAGCTGAAGGAGAAGCTGGAAATGGACCTAATGCAAGTGTGGGAAGAGCAGTATGATGGGATTCGGAAAAAGAAAGAGCAGCATGCCACAGAGGTATGGACTGCATGTGTACTCCACCTGTGCACTCACAGACTGGGGGTGACCCACAGAGAGTGTCACCAGCCAGGTTACACCTTCACTGACTGCTACCATTAGAGCATTGCAGATGCAGCCAGCAACAGGAATGCCCACTGACACAGCCCTAGTCACCACATTGCTGTATCCTTGCAGATGACATGTTGGAATAAAGCCGCTCCAGCAGATTTCATACCAGCTATAATCAAAGCAATGCCTATAAATGCAATGCCCACACACAGCATGCCCCACAGGCCGAGTGCTACTCACGGGGCCTGATCTTGTTCCTGTTGGAATCAGTGTATTTTCTCCATCTGACTTCAGTGGAGCTAAGATCAGGTCTATATACGTAGTGCCATCAGACACAACATATCCCACAGAATGCCATTGGTAGACACAGTGCCCTCAGACGCATCACCACTCACAGGGAAAATGACAGCCAGAGAGACTATACCTGAAGATAGGTCACTGCCCAAATCTAGTGATAGCCAAGGAGTCACCCTCAGCTCGATGACTGCCCACCAGTACAGTGCAACCCAGAGCCCCAGTGTAACAGAGGCACTTGTATCTGCCCACACAAACTAAAGGGTAGGAACATACACACATGGTATACCCTACAAATATGTGCTGTGACCCACAGGGATAGCTCCACCAAAGGTGCCCTGATGCAATCCACCAACACAGCTTGGCCCACATACACAAATCACAATTTGCAGACACAGTGTCACATTTCCAAAACCATGTTGATTAATTGACTGCTGTAAGTAAATGAAGGGTGAAGTCAATGGCAGGAGAGAGAAACCTGAATCAGTTAGCTCCTGACTGTGTACTCTTGTTTGGTTTTTTTGATCCCTTGAACAGCAAATTGCCAGACTAATAGAAGTAGCAAGGGAGAAGCAGGCAGCTGAGCTGAAGGCACTGAAGGAATCGTCAGAAAGGTAAATTATGATCATTTGAATAACAAAGTAATAATAGTATAGCACTTCGTTGGTAATCACAAAGTGCTGTACTGAGCTGGGTAAGCATCACTATCATACAAATAGACAAACTGTGTGACTTACCCAAGGTCATGCTATGAGTCAGTGGCAGAGATGGGAGGACAACTCCGGTCTCCTGACTTCCAGAATGGCACTCTATGTTGCGCCTCAGAGCATAGTAGCAATGAAGTTAGAGCTGCTCTAGCTGGCCAACACTCTGTTTTATATGGATAGCAGCTTGGAGTATTGTACAGCAGGTAAAATTGTCTGTAAGATGATTGTAGTTTGTGGATCTAGACATATGTACATTGCTGTACCGGATCAGACCAGTGACCTCCTAGTCCAGTGTTCTTTCGCCACCAGTGTCCAGTGCCAAATGCATGAGAGGAAGATGCAGGAAATGCTTCAATGGACATTTATAATTTTTAACTGTGAGGGTAATTAATCATTAGAACAATTTACCAAGGGTTGTGGTGGATTCTCCATTATTGGCAATTTTTAAATCAAGATTGGATGGTTTAACAGATCAGCTATACTTCAAAATGAATTATTTTGGGAAGGCCTCTGGCCTGTGTTATACATGACATCTGACTAGATGATCACAATGGTCCCTTCTGGCCTTTGGATCTATGAATTTATGGAGTAAGATGCTCAGAAGGGAAATTTCTTCCTACCCCAGGCAGGCTTATGTCCTGAAACATGAAGATTTATAGACTTTATATTTTATCCTGTTTAGTGTAATTGACGATATTTGCATTGTCAATATAAATGTCTGACTCCTACTAAGTTCTTGGCTTGGATAGTATCTTCTAAAAATGAATTCCATAGGTTAATAATTACATGTTGTTTAAAAAGTGTTTTTATTTATCAGGTTTAAATTTACTGTCTTTAAGTTTCACAGAAAGAAATCCAGGTCTTTTTCCTGAGTGGTTATGGTTAAATTAGAATGCAACAATGTGTACGAGTAATTCAAATGATTACTTCCACGGTGCATTATCTCACATTTTTCAACACTAAACTGTATCTGCTCTCTGAAGTTCTTTAGTCTTTTTTAGTCTTGACTAATACATAATTTTGTGTCACATGCAAATGTTGCCAACTAACTATTCAGCATATTTTCCAGATCATTAATAAATATATTAAACAACACTAGTTCTAGTAAAGAACATTGGGGCACCCAATTCTTAATCTTTTGCCATGTTGAACATTAACTGTTTAGTCTTGTTCTTTTTTGTCTCTTAGCTAGTTTCTGATTCAGTCGCCTCCCCTATAACTACATAGTTTCTTTAGTAGTCTTTTTGAGTGATTTTGTTAAAGCTTTTTGAAAGTGCAAATAATATCAACCAGTTCTCCTTTATCCATTATTTTGTTGACATACTAAAAGAATTCTAGTAAATTAGAGAACAGTTTTCCTATGCAGTAGCCATGTACATCTAGATGTTTTATATTTCTGCTTTTAATTAAACTTTCCAACTAATTTTCCTAGAACTAAAGTAATGTTCACTGGCCTCTAATTCCCAACATCACCCCCGTGCTTTTTTAAAAGATGAGCATATTTGTTATCCTCAAAACCTCTGATATAGTAGCTGAGTTTAATGGGAAATTGCATCTTTTTGTGACCAGCTCAGCCATTTCATTCATTCTAAAGGTCCTTTGTCCTTCTTGGCTGAATACCATCCTGACCTGGAGAATTTTTGCTTTTTAGCAATTTATTCCCTAGTGGGCCTGCAAGACCTAGCGATTCACTTGCATGTTTCCTATTTCTGATATACTTAAAGAATTTCCTGTTATTTGTTTTTGTCTTTGCTATTTGCTCTTCAATTCCCTGAGCCTTCCTAATTTCCATTTCACATGTTATCTGCTATAGGTTACGCTCCTTTCTATTAACTTCATATGGGCTGGATTTCTATTTTTTCACAATACTGGTTTGGCTCAAATATCCTCTTTTAACTTTCCCATATCATCATACAAAGCCTTTCTGCTTCTCTTTACTTAGGGTATGTCTACACTACAGGATTAATCCGAATTTAGATAATTCGAATTTGGGAAACAGGTTGTATAAATTCGATTGTGCGCGGCCACACTAAGCACCTTAATTCGGTTTTAAACCACATTAATTCGGTGGTGTGCGGCCACACTACCCCATTAACTTAAACACAGTAATTCGGTGGTGTGCGTCCACACTAACCCTAATTCGAATTAACAAAATCGATTTAGGCTCTACTCCGTTCGTCGAGGTGGAGTACAGAAATCGATTTAAAGGGCCCTTTAATTCGAATTAACTGGCTCTGTAGTGTGGACGGGTGAAGGGTTAATTCGGATTAACACTGCTAAATCCGAATTAATCCCGTAGTGTAGACCAGGCCTTAGGGTTATGAGTACTTCCTGTGTCTCTTATCAATATTCTAGCGGAGACAAGTGTAGCAAAGTGTTAAGAGTATTCAGAATGGATTTGCATGATGTAACCCAGGTATAATGTCCTTGTGTATTTTGTCCTAGCCCCCTGAGATCACTCACCTCAGGTAAGGAACATTTTAAATCCAGTAAACAAAGGGTCTTATTTTAGATCTCTTCTGAAATTTTCCCTTGCTACCAGGTTTGCCTTTCTTGTATGAAAAGCTCTCCAAGGTATGTGTTTTTAGAAACCAGTTGTTCATATATAGAGAGTGTCTGATGGTTGTTGGTCCCGTCATTCATGACATCTTCATCTCTGCAGTGATACTAAAGAGATAAAGAAGAAGCTGGAGGCAAAGAGACTGGACCGAATCCAAGTCATGACCAAGAGTACCATTGACAAGACTGCTCAGGAGAGGTACTGGATGGACATCCTAGGGCTTGGTCTGCACAGAACAGAGAACGATTCCAGGCAGGGAACTCCATTGCACTATGGTCTTTATCACCACTAGGCAGTTAGTAACCGCCACTACATTGGACATGGAAGGCAAACCCATATACCTTGCTCCCTTATCAGCCTAATTTCAACTCCCCTTACAGGATGGTATTGCTCCAGCTTTGGTCTGTCTTCATGTGGGCTGGATTTCCATCCCTCTCCCTGTTGCCATCACCTTCTGGTAAACAGGGACACATGCTGTGAGAGGCCAAATTTCTAGACACAGTAGTAAGGGCACTGCTGCAGTCTGCACTCAGCTCTTGCACTGCTCTGCAGCGCCTTCCATACACGTAGTGTTATAGGGGAAGATCAGCTCCACATAGTACAACCTTAAATGGTTTGATCCTGAAAGGAGCTGACCACCTGCAATTCCCTTTGAAGTTAGTAGGAGCTGTGAGTGCTCAACATCTCTCAGAATCGAACCCAAAGAGTCCATATGAAAACCCCCTGAGGTCATTACAAATGGATGAAAGTGTTCTGCTGTAGTTCTTAAGGCTGGAAAGCCTTGACTAGAGCAGTGTGCTTGCATGGAGAAGCATCTCCCTATGGGACTTACCACAAGTTGGTATGGTTGGTACCTTCATTTTGGTGTTTTCCACTATCCTAGAGGCTCTGCTCTCTTATTTATCTTAGTCTCTTACTCATTAAGGTAGCAAAGAAGCCTCAATATCTTCCAGCCATTTCAGTTTTTCAGATGAAGGCTGGGAATGCAGCCTTTTCCTAACACTCCTTACCTACGCTGCACCTTGGTAGAAATGGATCTCAGACTAGACTAAAAAGAAGCTCCTCCGTAAAGCCTCTCTTTAGAACCTATTTATGAGCATCTATTATTCACCTCAGTTAAGATACAAATACAACTTTTGAGACTCGTAACCTTAGTAAAGTACTTTGGATGCTTGTTCACTTGGAACATATAATGTTATATGCCACCTTCCTTTATACTGTATATGTTACAATAATTTTCTATGCTTTTTATTTGCCCATGCCTCAAATTGGTACTTTCACTAGCACATTTATATACAATGTAATATCCTTCCTGGTTATAAATGCAATTCGGTCTTTCTATATGGACACGAGCAGCCCTATCTTAAACATGAGAATTTATGGTAATTTTACAGACATTGACTAACTGGTGCCTTGGATAAAGATAACAGATAGATAGGATTTATTTTTACTAATACCTGCTGTTGTTGTGTTTTTAAAGATTAAAGAGAGAAATTAATAATTCACACATTCAGGAAGTGGTGCAGATGATCAAACTGGTAAGTGTCTCTGTGGAAACCTTCTGCAGCATCTTTGTTCTCTCCAAGGTGGTGTTGTCTTGTGTACGTACTGTGTGTGTGTCACTGGTTTGTGCAAACATTGAGCTCTCTTAGGTATATAGTCCTACTGCACTGGATCCTCAAGATATATGCAGATCCAAATCTTTAGTGACTATGCTTTCTGTGATAGTGTGACGACAGCTACAATCTTGCTAAGGATTGTAGGTCCTGCCAGCTGGAGACAGTGCATCACAAAAGAGATTTCTCCAGGGTTCTGCAAATCCACCTAGCAGGATGCTGCAGGAAAAGAATTTTCTAGCATGGCTATTCAGAGACATGACTTTATGTCCCAATATTGCTGGGATTATTCATGTGTTTAAAGTTAAGCATGTGTGAAAATCTTTGCAAACATGGGGCCCTACTGAGCACACTTTCTACAGTACGTGGAGGAGCATCAGTTGTGATGAGCAGATCCAGCCATGGTATATATTGTGTGTTCATGCAATGATCTCCCCATCACTATAGGTCATCACCAGCTTTTGAACACAGCACCTTGAGACTAACGGAGTAACTTCATTAGCTGGCAGAAATAGAAGAGCTAGAGGGGGATGTGACACGCACTTTATAAGCATGTTACATACAGCTTTGGCCATACTGAACTTTCTCTGCAATGTTTATACAGCTCCGCTGAGAAATGTCTCTTTTAAAACTTAAATTTGTTTTTTTATTCCTTGAAGATGACAGAAAAGATGATCAAGTACCAAGAGAAACTGGAAGAGAAGCAGGCAGATTGTTTAGAAAAGATCAAGGAGAAAGAAAGCCAGGTAAAGGCAAAGAAGAATCCAGGATTTAATATGGTCACTCGGTACAGTAAATCCAGGACTTAATGTGAGAGCCAGTCCTCTTTATGAACTCCCTTCTGATAACACCACCCTGTATAGTCTCAGTTCCATGTACACATATCACATATGATTAGTCCCCACTTCAGACACATCCCATACAAGTTACACAGAAATGGTATGATTTGGAGAACATGGAGCTCATCTCTAGGTCACTGCATCAATGCCAACCTATGCAAGTTGTTAGAGACCAAAAATTATTACTATCCGGAATGCTTCTTGATGGCCTATGTGAAGTGAGTTAGCGATCACAGTTCAATTTTCAGCAGACTATGGTACAAATATAAAAAATACAATTATAACTGGCACCCTTATTACAGTCCTCACCAGAGAGGCCAAGATTGCCTCAGCTATGGACAATAAATTGCCCTCTCCCCTCGTAAGATGAGCCTCCCAAAACAGGATTGAGACATGGTGGGGCTCTGATGAGAAGTTTACACGGTCACTGCCTTAATGTATGTGTTCTGTGGCTAAAGAATTTCAGCCTCCACTGCTAAAATCCCAGCCCTCTCACCAGCACTAAATTCACTTTTCAAATTAAGAATTCTATAAAAGCCCAGTTTGGAATGCACTTTACATTGCTTCTCCTGTGTTCCGAGAGTGACACCAGGACACATGCCTCTCTTTTCCCCCGCTATTTGCAGCTCCAGAAGCAGGCGTTGGCAGAGTATGAGGAGAAAGTGAAAACCCTTAGCATGGAGGTACAAGATTTGGCAAGGAACTGTGTGAAAGTCTGCTTCCCTCTGGAGGCTAATATCAAGAAGGAAGAAGCCCTGAACGCCAGCAGTGAAGGAAAACAAGGCTCTAAGGACCAACCAGAAGGAAAGATACCTGTCGCTGAGATATCAGGGCTTGAGACCTCCATGGCTGAGACCTCCATAGCTCAGCCCCAAACAGTTGAGTTGTCTGACCAGTATCGGGAAAGCAGATTATGAGAGATGCTTCTCCTAATCCTTATTCTGCTTCTGGAAGCTCATTTCAAACATTAATAGGGGCTATAGTAAAGTTAGGCCATGAAATAAACTTAATCTACTCAGAAGACCATCCTTCCCAGCCAGGGAGTTGTATGGGTTGCTGAAGTTCACCAGAAACTTACTACTTACTTCACTATCTTTCAAAATGTGGAAGAGAAGAGATTTTAGGGAATCACCCATAGATGGGAGGTTCGGTCTGTAGGAAACACTTTGTCTTCCTCTCCGGCTTAGTGTCACACCACCACGCCCCCCCCCCTCAGGGGGGTCCCCTGGAAAGGCAGATCTGCACTGCATGTTGCTAACACTGTTGCAAGCATCGCAAAGCATTTTGGGGAGGGTCAAAGGTGTGAGTGTAGAGTGGAAGATTTCTTTGCAGGCTGCGAGAGGGACAGGGCCGTGGGGGTGTGACATTAGCAGCAGGTATTTCAGGATCATTAGTGGCTTCATGACTGGCAATTCTGACACAGCTAGCTTGTCTTCATTATCTCAGACTTCATCAAATTTATTCTGTTTGTAGGAGGCCCTTCCACAGACTAGAAGCGAGTTGGAATGTCACTTTAAGGAACCTCATGCCATCAGTGCACCATTTTCCCTCGCTCAAACAGAATAGTGCTGGCTCCATGGATTTCTCCTATCGGCAGAGGAAAGAAGAATCTCAAAGAGCATTATGCTGGTGTTCACACACCATTTTAGATAAATTGCAGTGGAAAAAACCCCCTAGGAAATGGAAGGAGAGTACTCTACGATCAGTTTTCTAGATTTTTTTAAAATGTCTTCTTTTTCCTAGTGACTATTTTTCACTTCTGCTGTATCTTTTGGAAGCTGGTGGTTCTACAGATAGGTTTTATGGGACCCATTTAGACTTGGGTTGACCCCTCATAGAATGTATAGACAGAAAATCTGTAAGGGCTCTCTAATATTCACCTGTAGAAATTATGCAGAGAAATGAGCCATTTCTCCCATTTGTTACTACAAAATAACCTAGAGAACTCCTGTCCAATTCTCTGTGGACATTCCATAAAGTTTTCTACAGAGCCCCATCAAGATTCTCTAATGAAGCTATGATAACTCCATATTTGGGGCCCTTTTGGAAGCATACGGTCACAATTTTGAAAACTTTTAATTTATTTTAAGGGTAAATAAACAGAGTTTCCTTAAATGTTCCTCATAATGTAAGGACACCTGTTCCATTGGCTGGCCTACCAAAAAGTACAGCAATTTGTTTCAAAACCTGCCTCAAAATGCTGTGCGCAAGCTAAAACCTATTCACTATGCTTCTGTACCAATGTATTAGAACAAAAGCTCGGCAAACTCTCCCACAGGCGGTGCAGTCTGAAGAAGTACAGTGTGGGAGGAATCAGGGAAGAGAAACTCCTTCAGTACATACGCTACCCACAGGAGGTTTGTGGCCTTTATCTCAGCTTGCTAGGGGCTCAAGGAGGTTTTTTTATGCTGTTTGCCCTTTGCCACACGTGCTGCCATGCACTGTGTGTAACAGTGCAGTCCGTAGCGTCTTCCCTACAGTAGCTGCAGATTTCTGACTTCCTCAGTAGTTATTTCTAGCTGTAATTGCAGACTGAAGGGCATAATACACATGTTCAATTACACAGCTTAATTTTGAAGTATGTTAGTCCTGACCTTAAGACTTTCTGCATTTTTTGACTGCAAATGGGAATATGTGACCCTTAGATTGTCTGAGACCTGGTGTCCATTTGCTGCTGCTGCTCTCGGGTAATACCAGAGGTGAAAGTAAGCCGGTACGGTCCAGTACGGCATACCGGCAAGAGCCGGTACACCATGCCGGACCAGACCGGCTTCTCCTGCAGGGAGGCCCGGGCCCTTTAAAGCGCCGCCCGAGGCCCGCTGCTGGAGCTCCGGTGGCGCTTTAAAGGGCCCGGGGCTCCCCGCAGCGGTCGGAGCCTCTGGCCCTTTAAAACACTGCCGGAGCCCTGCCGCCACTACCCCGCAGTGGCAGGAGCACCAGGCCCTTTAAATCCCCACCCGACCCCTGCCACCCCGGGGTAGCGGCGGCAGGGCTCCCGCAGTGATTTAAAGGGCCCGGAGCTCCACGGCGGCCAGAGCCCCAGGCCCTTTAATTCGCCCCTGAGCCCTGGGGCGCCCAGCCGCCTCTGCAGCTGGTTGCTCCGGGGTGATTTAAAGGCCCTGGGGTTCTCAGCCACAGCCGGAGCCCCAGGGCCTTTAAATCTTGAAAGGCCCCGCCTCTTCCCGTTGAGGCCACACCCCCACTCAGGACTCCGGCATACCAGTAAGTCCTTTAAGTTACTTTCACCCCTGGGTAATACAAAGCTTTCTAGCATAAAGTGAACAAAACCAAACATCATGGGCCATATTCCCAGTTACTCATTTCTGCGCGTGGGGCAAGAGGAGAGTGCGGGGGGTGGGGATGTGTGGAAGGTGACCTTTGCATGCCCTGTATTCTACGACTGTTCAATGCCCTGCCTGGTCCCCAGTGTAAATTCGAGCAACCTCCTCAGCCTCTGGATGCTGGAAAGCAGAGAATAGCATAGTTCAGTGCACTCTGGTCATGCCCCCTACACCAGGGACTGGGACGGGGCTAGCAAATAACCCTAATGCCAGTTCTACAATGGCTGTTTCCAGGATTTCTGCATGCTTGCCCCCAATTCTTTTCCTGGTCCGTACAGCAATGAATTGGGATTTATGAACGCTGCTGATTTGATACACGTGATCTTGTGAAAGCAGTGCAGTTGATGCTATTGGAAGCAATAATCTTTACATTACATGATAACATGTGTTAACACCACTGCATTTATCTCTTGATAAGTCATTCAGCCCTGTGAGTCATTCATTTGGAAACAGTGAGACTTAATGAAAGGAAGTGGGACAAGCATACACTTTCACATACTGTTTCTGTAGGACTGCTACTTTTCCCCATGTTCTGTTTTTTTTTTATGACACCAAGTGCCGTCCCACAACAAAATTTCTACACTGTTGTAGAATGTTCTCTCCGGGTCTGTATCTTGTTTGGAGAGGCAGGGAGCGACAGGCTTAGTTTTAGTGGTTCTACAAAAAATGGTGGTTATTATACTGGATATTACCGTGATGAATGCATTACAAAATGTAGATAGACATGAAATTAGCTCAAGTTTGATACTACAGAGAAGTTCTATATCTGGTTTAGGGGCTGGGTAGAGGAGATAATGTACCTCCTCTGTAGCATTGCATTTGCATGAGATATGCATTGATTTTATTAAATAACAGGCGTGAGATTGTGTATAGTAAATTTGTGACATATTTATTTTCTGGAAAATAAAACATTTCTATAAAATTTCTGACACACTTTTTTCTTGAGTGTGGGGCAAGCTAGTGGGAATGGAATAGACTACAGTACAGGTGTGTGACTACAGGAACATTAAGCTTCCATTGTTCTCAGTTATAGATGTTCACAGCTCTGTTACTTTCCATGTTGCTGGCTGAGATGTTAACCCCACTGTGCATTTCTTAAATAAAGCTTTAGTTAAGTGGAAGGATATTCTTAATGTAGTATGTTTCTCATGCATGTACTCCTTCCCAGATAGCAGTGGTCCAATGACTTCCATATTCTATTGATAACTCTGTTTACATCAAAGCAATTTATACCACTAGAATGTCATTCCTCACCCTTAAATCAAGGGTCCAGAGTTATCCTCACCTACTCTTTTTCAGGGTGGTGCCTTCTTGCTTCCTTCTCATGAACCTGAGTTACGAGAGAACTCCAACAAAGACACACAGTTCCATTTAATTAAAAAATGCAGTTCCAGCTGGAGAGGGCATCCCAGAACTTGGAGGCTTTTCATTATCTGGATCCGAATTCTGCCTCTTGGGTTCATCTCTAGTTATACCAAAAAAAGGGAGTCCCAAGAGACAGAAGGATCTTTCTGTTGATATGCCTACAGAAATTAATCTGGCAGCAATATTAATCATGGGTGAATCTGGAAATGTGCTGCAGTTGGCCAATACCAAAGCCTAACAAAACTCAACTCAGTTTACTTCGTCACAGTTCGTGTCAAACAGAAGTAGACTGAAGGAGTTAGTATAAATGATGCTGCAATCACTG
The DNA here is from genome assembly GCF_002925995.2 of Terrapene triunguis. Classification (NCBI taxonomy): domain Eukaryota; kingdom Metazoa; phylum Chordata; order Testudines; family Emydidae; genus Terrapene; species Terrapene triunguis. Next base: position 43,775,610 of record NW_020664447.1, read on the forward strand.
CTGTTTCCCATGTTCACGACCAGCTACTTGATGTATGTGTGTGCGTTATGTACATGTACAGCTACTGTCAGCTCAGCAGCAGCAAAAACCAAACCTTGTTTACAATCTTCATAGTCCCTTCCCTGGATCACAGCCAGGCCTGCTAAGAACCAGCCCCTCATTCATCACAGAACCAGCTCCCATGCACATTCAGGAACTGCCCCTAACTGAAATCACCTAAAAATGTAGCTGCATCACTGGCCAAAATCATCTTTTTTTTTAAACACTAAATTGTGCTAGACTGCAAATATGGCCATTGCATGGTCCAGTTCATGAACTGCAACAGGCCTCAAGCCAAAGTGGGCTGTGGAAGGCACATTGTTTTGGTTTGCAGGCCCAAATATGTAGAAGAAATTTGTCTGGTCCATTAAAACAGGCCTTGTGCCATAGCCAAACATCTCAGCCAACAAATATAATTGCACCACCCTAAGATTTCACTGTACTGATATTGTGAATAAACAAATGAAATGAATTCTGACTTACTTTATTGGCTTGTAAACATGGCATAATTATTGATCCCCTTTGTTCTTTCTTGCATCAGCTTCTCTTGGCTAATGTAGCCT
>NW_020664447.1:43776221-43828318 GCF_002925995.2 Terrapene triunguis
TAAGTCAACATGTAATTGTAAATTTGTGCTTACTTGTTAAAAATGTTTTCAAATAAAAACAACAATGCACCAGAATTGTCTGATTTTTAAGAAACTTTTAATTTATTAACCAAAGGAGTTTTGTCATTATAACTAGAACTTACATATTACTAACCAGCGTTGTCTGTTGTCTTAAATCAATGGTCCTGCATTGCACTGTTAGATATCAAAATATGGTGCGGTGAGGCATTCACAAAATCGTATTCAGCTATCCAAATGAACAAAGTTTTAAATACTTTTATACACATTAAAGTGTGCCCCCTAAACTCATATACATACACTCTGGGGGTAACAAGAAGTTCTGAGGGGCAAAGATAACAGAGGTCTATGCTGTGACTGTGTGTGTAAGAGAGGGGCCTCCTGTTCTCTCAAATGTAATAGCTGCACAGCTAAACACAGATATGTTGAAGCTAAATGTTCTGTGGCAGATTTTACTATGCTAACCCCAATCTGTGACTTCCTATACTTCATACACATACAAATACAATTCATAGCCAAACCTTGTTTGGGAATACTAAAAACAGATTGCTCTTATATGCTGATTGGAGCACTCCAGAGAACGGAGCCAATAAACATTGACCTGGATGCAGATGAATTTTCTGTCAGAATGAGCAGTGGGAATCCGTCTCTGACTGCACTGTCATAGGGAGCTGTGCACCTGGGTCACAGCTATTCAGTAAGGGAGGTCCCAAAAGAAATGATTTAGCTGATTCTTTATGTTGGAACATTGATTATCAACACTGTGCCAATAAACTCAGTATTTTACTCCATTTTCTCTGCTTTACTCTAACGTTCTCTGCATCACTAGTTCACAGGAATAGCTGCTGGGAAAGACTGGAATTGGATTTCTCTGTTGCTGCCTTCTTCCCCCCATCCCTCCTGAATTACAAAGCACATCTGATGCCAGTGTAGGTATGTATCACATATTTATCATCCCTTGGTGCTTCATCATAGTGGCTTAGCAGACTCCTCCATCAGAGTGGACCTCCAGGCACTATTGCAATACAAGTAATAATACTAATAGCTCTACCTCTCCTGAGACCAGTGCTTTTCACAATTCAGACCAATTCCTTTGCTTTTTTGGAACGATTTTCCTCTCATCTGCTGGAATCTCACTCAACCACTGATGCATGAGGACCTAATCACACCTCAGTGGGGTGGAGCTGGAACCAGGAAGCAGTTTATTGTTTTCACTCAAAAATCAGCTCAATCTGAGAGCATCACTTGTTTTGAAATTAGGAACATGTTAATTAGTCCTCTGCCCTCTACACCTGGGGCTAGACCTGGAGATGGAGAATAGCGCCAATAAGCAATGGGACTGCCACAAGAGAGAGGCCAGCTTTACTAAGGATGCCACAATTTAGCAGTTTTACTTTAGAGCTCTCTCTCCTGTACCATTCATGAGATGGAAGAACAGAGGGTAATAAATCCACATCTACAGACGCACACGAGTGAAAAGCCAGGACTGGAACACCGGCCATTCAGTTGCCAAAACACAGGTTCTACTCTGTGAGCTAAAGGAGAACTAATTCCTAAGCTAGCAGAAGCAACAGGTCACTTGTCCTCTGTACGGGCCAACGTCACTCACGAACTCAAAGAGCCAGAACAGTGCAGGAGGGGCAGCAACTCTTCTTTTTTCTCTTCCAAGACAAAAGTGGATAAAACAAAACAGAACTATCTGCTGGTCCCTGAGAGACTTTCTATTCTCTTCACCATCAGTCCCAGGGAACTTTCTGACTATGCTGACAGTGTTCCCCAACCACACCTTATCGTTAGTACTGTTTCCACAATACTATTCATATGGAGGCCTGAAATTGGCTGCAAGATTTCTGAGGGTAAAGTTGCATGGTCCAAACATGTAGCCAATACCCTCCTCTGCTTTTCTTTTAGTTCCATTAGTCATCATCTCCAAGTTGCTTATTAATTCCTTGACAAGTTGATACAAGATTGGAGATGATATTCTGCTGGGGTGGCAACACTAGGGAAAATGACAAATTTTCTTTGGTATTTGTCATAACTATAAAGGGAAGGGTAACAGCTCTCCTGTGTACAGTACTATAAAATCCCTCCTGGCCAGAGACTCCAAAATCCTTTTACCTGTAAAGGGTTAAGAAGCTCAGGTAATCTGGCTGACACCTGACCCAAAGAACCAATAAGGGGACAAGATACTTTCAAATCTTGGGGGGGGAGAAGGCTTTTGTTTGTGCTCTTTGTTTTGGGGGTTGTTCGCTCTTGGGACTGAGAGGGACCAGACATCAATCCAGGTTCTGCACATCTTTCTGAACAAGTCTCTCATATTTCAAACTTGTAAGTAAACAGCCAGGCAAGGCGTGTTAGTTTACCTTTGTTTTCTCAACTTGTAAATGTACCTTTTACTAGAATGTTTATCTCTGTTTGCTGTACTTTGAACCTAAGGCTAGAGGGGGGTCCTCTGAGCTCTTTAAGTTTGATTACCCTGTAAAGTTATTTTCCATCCTGATTTTACAGAGATGATTTTTACCTTTTTCTTTAATTAAAAGCCTTCTTTTTAAGAACCTGATTGATTTTTCCTTGTTTTTAGATCCAAGGGGGTTGGATCTTGATCCACCAGGAGTTGGTGGGAGGAAGGAGGGGGAATGGTTAATTTCGCCTTGTTTTAAGATCCAAGGGGTTTGGATCTGTATTTACCAAGGAATTGGTGAAGAGTCTCTCAAGGCTACCCAGGGAAGGGAATAAGCTTTGGGAGTGGTGGCAGCGGACCAGATCTAAGCTGGTAGTTAAGCTTAGAAGTTTTCATGCAGGCCCCCACATTTGTACCCTAAAGTTCAAAGTGGGGAAGCAGCCTTGACAGTATTATTCCGCTCCTTGCCACAGCCTGTCTCACTGAGATTTCTTGAAAGAGGAGGTATCTGCCTTTCCAAACAATCAAGGCTGAACGAGGAAATGACGGCTCAGTGATATATGAGAAAATAATTTTAGGAGTTATGATTAATCTTATGGGATACAAACAGCACTTTTTAAAAGCAGAGAAAAAACAAGAGCATGACTCATGTCACTGCATAAGTTTCTACTGTGCAGTTTCTGTCGTAAAATGAGGCAGCAGCATAGGTGCCCTGACAGCCAGGTGATACAGAGAGCTGGATGAAACACAGGGAATGCGTTTAACGTACACTGTTGCACCCCTCTTCCAAAAAGATCCAAATGCGCTTTGCAGACTGTATATATTAGGATCACTCGTTGACTATTAAAATGACACTACATCTAAGGCAGAATGCAAAATACATTCTGCGTCAGCAACACTATATAACAGTTCTTAGGGAGAAAAGTAAAGCAACCTAGCTACCATAGTGACTAGGCATTTTATAATATTCTATCTGGGAATGTGTCTCCAGTTGAAATTAGATGGCATTTAGGCAGCATGTAATTAGCCAAAGTAGGAGCAGCCAGGATATGGGCTAATAGATCTACTCATGCAAAAAGTACGATGCAAACTTTAATGATTACAAGTGACAAGGAATTTTCTTTTATGCCCTCTCTGAGAGGTGATACTATTAGTAGCACAGTGTCCCATACCATCGCACTAGGACAGAGTTTGAAAAGATTCTGTGGAAAGAATACCACCTTCAGAATTGCTAACATCACTTATTCCTGCAGCATTCTTGCAGCTCTATCCAAGTATACTGACCAGCCCAGACCCTGCATAGTGTACAGCGGTTCTCAGGACAATTTTTTGGTGGCCCCAGAGTGTGGCCACCAACTTTTGCCCATGACCACTCTCACTTTTGCCTAAAATATTTAATTAGCTTTAGGAAAAACAAATAAATACGTACATACACAGGTCCAAATCATTGTCATTTATTTATTGCTAGGTAGTAAGTCTGTTGTGAAAAGTGATATTAACAAACACACAAATATCATTTTTCACAGCAGACTTACTCAGCCCTACCAAGACTGGAGACAAATTAAGCCCTGGATGGGGGGTCAGAGGAGGCAGCGGGAATCTGGAGCCCGAACCCCTGCAGCCAGAGCCCAAAGGCTGGGCCCCTGGTGTCTCCAGAGGGGGGTAGGGCCCAACCCATGCTGGTGGCCTCAGCAATCAACACCAAGGTGGAGCATCCATGAGCAAGGGAGGGGATGAGGGGAGACTACTTCCCCCCCTCCCACCCTCCGTCATCACAGCCCAGATTGCTGTGGCGGCAAGAAAAGCCCCTGGTGGCCACATTTGAGAAACGCTGGTGTAGGATATCTGATGAGATTATAGCACAAGGTGGAATGGCAACTGGCTTTCTTGAGGCTGGTGATGGAAAAAGAGAAATTAATGATAACCAAGATAAAACTAAGTAAAAGCCTATTTTACATAGTATATGTCGGGGGCTATATCTTTTGAAAAGCTTTAGATTCACTTCATGCTCACATTCTCTTTGCTACTCTGTGCAAGAGACCAGAATATGGACTGTTTCAAAAGGTAAATTCTAAACAAGTGATACAGCGTGGGGGACTTGTCTCCTAGTCTCCAGTTGTCCTATGCAGGCTCCCTAGTGGCAGTTCAGCGTTGAAGTGCAGGAGAAAACTGCCCACCTCCTTCGGGTGGGAGGCTTGGCCCAAGATCAGTCTTTCCCTACACTCTGTTCAGAGAAGGAGCTAGCACAGGGGTAGGCAATCTATGGCACGTGTGCCAAAGGCGGCACGCGAGCTGATTTTCAGTGGCACTCGCACTGGCCGGGTCCTGGCCACCGGTCCGGGGGGCTCTGCATTTTAATTTAATTTTAAATGAAGCTTCTTAAATATTTTTAAAACCTTATTTACTTTACATACAACAATAGTTTCGTTATTTATTACAGACTTATAGAAAGAGACCTTCTAAAACGTTAAAATGTCTGACTGGCACACGAAACATTAAATTAGAGTGAATAAATGAAGACTCAGCAAACCACTTCTGAAAGGTTGCCAACCCCTGAGCTAGAGGTTGGTCTGCTCCTTCCTTTCCCACACAAGAGCTGGCTGGGAAGGAGCAGGTCCTCTTGCAGTGCATTGGTATTGTTATCTTCATTATTTGCACAGCCACTTCACATTTTCAAAGCACTTTACAGACATTAGCTAGAAGCCTGAAGCTAATCAGCTTCCTTTAGCAATGACCATCACTGTGATAAAGAGATACATATCTGTGAAAGTGAAATGAATTATATTAAAGAAATAGAATGAATTAAAGAATGCTGTATGTACCTTTAAGTAGAAATGAGAAATGCTGCAATCCAGGTGTCAGGAAAGCAGACATTAACTGTTAATGAATTGCTCCATTTAAGGGCGATTGGTAAAGCATTAGCCTTAGATCGATAAGAGTTAATAAGGAAGCAGGATATGCATATTGTGCCTCAGGCAAATTTTACAATTTTGCTCTCTCTGTCCCTTTGTTTAGTTCGCACCCTTTGATCTGTGTAAATAAGACTGTTTGAATCTTGCATGGGGCTCACATTATCTGAATGTATTAGCAGAGCGTTGTGCTAATAAAACAGAGTGGTCTGACAAATAAGAACATAAGAACATAAGAAAGGCCGTACCGGGTCAGACCAAAGGTCCATCTAGCCCAGTATCCTGTCTACCGACAGTGGCCAATGCCAGGTGCCCCAGAGGAAGTGAACCTAACAGGCAATGATCAAGTGATCTCTCTCCTGCCATCCATCTCCACCCTCTGACAGAGAGAGGCTAGGGACACCATTCCTTACCCGTCCTGGCTAATAGCCATTAATGGACTTAACCACCATGAATTTATCCAGTTCTCTTTTAAACTCTGTTACAGTCCTACCCTTCACAACCTCCTCAGGTAAGGAGTTCCACAAGTTGACTGTGCGCTGTGTGAAGAAGAACTTACTTTTATTTGTTTTAAACCTGCTGCCTATTAATTTCATTTGATGACCCCTAGTTCTTGTATTATGGGAATAAGTAAATAACTTTTCCTTATCCACTTTCTCCACATCACTCATGATTTTATATACCTCTATCATATCCCCCCTTAGTCTCCTCTTTTCCAAGCTGAAGAGTCCTAGCCTCCTTAATCTCTCCTCATATGGGACCCATTCCAAACCCTTAATCATTTTAGTTGCCCTTTTCTGAACCTTTTCTAGTGCCAGTATATCTTTTTTGAGATGAGGAGACCACATCTGTACGCAGTATTCGAGATGAGGGCGTACCAGCGATTTATATAAGGGCAATAATATATTCTCAGTCTTATTCTCTATCCCCTTTTTAATGATTCCTAACATCCTGTTTGCTTTTTTGACCGCCTCTGCACACTGCATGGACATTTTCAGAGAACTATCCACGATGACTCCAAGATCTTTTTCCTGACTTGTTGTAGCTAAATTAGCCCCCATCATATTGTATGTATAGTTGGGGTTATTTTTTCCAATGTGCATTACTTTACATTTATCCACATTGAATTTCATTTGCCATTTTGTTGCCCAATCACTTAGTTTTGTGAGATCTTTTTGAAGTTCTTCACAGTCTGCTTTGGACTTAACTATCTTGAGCAGTTTAGTATCATCTGCAAACTTTGCCACCTCACTGTTTACCCCTTTCTCCAGATCATTTATGAATAAGTTGAATAGGATCGGTCCGAGGACTGACCCTTGGGGAACACCACTAGTTACCCCTCTCCATTCTGAGAATTTACCATTAATTCCTACCCTTTGTTCCCTGTCTTTTAACCAGTTCTCAATCCATGAAAGGACCTTCCCTTTTATCCCATGGCAGCTTAATTTACATAAGAGCCTTTGGTGAGGGACCTTGTCAAAGGCTTTCTGGAAATCTAAGTACACTATGTCCACTGGATCCCCCTTGTTCACATGTTTGTTGACCCCTTCAAAGGATTCTAATAGATTAGTAAGACACGATTTCCCTTTACAGAAACCATGTTGGCTATTGCTCAACAGTTTATGTTTTTCTATGTGTCGGACAATTTTATTCTTAACTATTGTTTCGACTAATTTGCCCAGTACAGACGTTAGACTTACCGGTCTGTAATTGCCAGGATCACCTCTAGAGCCCTTTTTAAATATTGGTGTTACATTAGCTAACTTCCAGTCATTGGGTACAGAAGCTGATTTAAAGGACAGGTTACAAACCTTAGTTAACAGTTCCGCAACTTCACATTTGAGTTCTTTCAGAACTCTTGGGTGAATGCCATCTGGTCCCGGTGACTTGTTAATGTTAAGTTTATCAATTAATTCCAAAACCTCCTCTCGTGACACTTCAATCCATGACAGTTCCTCAGATTTGTCACCTACAAAAGTCAGCTCAGGTTTGGGAATCTCCCTAACATCCTCAGCCGTGAAGACTGAAGCAAAGAATCCATTTAGTTTCTCCGCAATGACTTTATTGTCTTTAAGCGCTCCTTTTGTATCTCGATCATCAAGGGGCCCCACTGGTTGTTTAGCAGGCTTCCTGCTTCTGATGTACTTAAAAAACATTTTGTTATTACCTTTGGAGTTTTTGGCTAGCCGTTCTTCAAACTCCTCTTTGGCTTTTCTTATTACATTCTTGCACTTAATTTGGCAGCGTTTATGCTCCTTTCTATTTGCCTCACTAGGATTTGACTTCCACTTTTTAAAGGAAGTCTTTTTATCTCTCACTGCTTCTTTTACATCGTTGTTAAGCCACAGTGGCTCTTTTTTAGTTCTTTTACTGTGTTTCTTATTTTGGGGTATATATTGAAGTTGGGCCTCTATTATGGTGTCTTTAAAAAGCACCCATGCAGCTTGCAGGGATTTCACTTTAGTCACTGTACTTTTTAACTTCTGTTTAACTAACCCCCTCATTTTTGCATAGTTCCCCCTTTTGAAATTAAATGCCACAGTGTTGGGCTGTTGAGATGTTCTTCCCACCACAGGGATGTTGAATGCTATTGTATTATGGTCACTATTTCCAAGCGGTCCTGCTATAGTTACCTCTTGGACCAGCTCCTGCGCTCCACTCAGGACTAAATCTAGAGTTGCCTCTCCCCTTGTGGGTTCCTGTACCAGCTGCTCCATGAAGCAGTCATTTAAAGTATCGAGAAATTTTATCTCTGCATTTCGTCCTGAAGTGAAATGTTCCCAGTCAATATGGGGATAATTGAAATCCCCCACTATTATTGAGTTCTTAATTTTGATAGCCTCTCTAATTTCCCTTAGCATTTCATCATCACTATCACCGTCCTGGTCAGGTGGTCGATAATAGATCCCTAATGTTATATTCTTATTAGAGCATGAAATTTCTATCCATAGAGATTCTATGGAACATGCGGATTTGCTTAAGATTTTTACTTCATTTGATTGTACATTTTCTTTCACATATAGTGCCACCACCACCCCTCCCCCTGCACGACCTGTTCTGTCCTTCCGATATATTTTGTACCCCGGAATGATTGTGTCCCATTGATTGCTCTCAGTCCACCAGGTTTCTGTGATGCCTATTATATCAATATCCTCCTTTATCACAAGGCACTCTAGTTCACCCATCTTATTATTTAGACTTCTAGCATTTGTGTACAAGCACTTTAAAAACTTGTCACTGTTTATTTGTCTGCCCTTTTCTGATGTATCAGATTCTTTTTTATGTGAATGTTTATCATCTGATCTGGCCCCTACTTTATCCTCTTCCATCCTCTGCTCCTGACTATAACCTGGAGATTCTCTATCATTAGACTCTCCCCTAAGAGAAGTCTCTGTCCGATCCACATGCTCCTCTGCAGCAGTCGGCTTTCCCCCATCTCCAAGTTTAAAAACTGCTCTACAACCTTTTTAATGTTTAGTGCCAGCAGTCTGGTTCCACTTTGGTTTAGGTGGAGCCCATCTCTCCTGTATAGGCTCCCCCCATTCCAGAAGTTTCCCCAGTTCCTAATGAATGTAAACCCCTCCTCTCTACACCATCGTCTCATCCACACATTGAGACTCTGAAGCTCTGCCTGCCTACCTGGCCCTGCACATGGAACTGGGAGCATTTCTGAGAATGCCACCATAGAGGTCCTGGATTTCAGTCTCTTCCCTAGCAGCCTAAATTTGGCCTCCGGGACATCTCTCCTACCCTTCCCTACGTCATTGGTACCTACATGTACCACGACCACCGGCTCCTCCCCAGCACTACACATAAGTCTGTCTAGATGCCTCGAGAGATCCGCAACCTTCGCACCAGGCAGACAAGTCACCATACGGTTCTCCCGGTCATCACAAACCCAGCTATCTACTTTTCTAATGATTGAATCTCCCAATACTAATACCTGCCTTTTCCTAGCAACTGGAGTTCCCTCCCCCGGAGAGGTAACCTCAGCGCGAGAGGCAACCCCAGCACCGTCTGGAAGGAGGGTCCCAACTATGGGAAGGTTTCCCTCTGCTCCCGTTGACTGCTCTGCTTCCCTGGGCCTTTCATCCTCCTCAACAGCGCAGGGGCTGTCTGACCGGAGGGGGGACAATTCTACAGTGTCCCGGAAAGCCTCATCAACATACCTCTCTGCCTCCCTTAGCTCCTCCAGTTCCCCCACCCTTGCCTCCAGAGTCCGTACGTGGTCTCTGAGGGCCAGGAGCTCCTTGCACTGAATGCACACATACGCCACCCGCCCACAGGGCAGGTAATCATACATGCTACACTCAGTGCAATAAACTGGATAGCCCCCACTCTGCAGCTGGGCTTCTGTCTGCATTGTCTCCTAGTTAATGAAGGGTTGTTTAAAGCAAGAAGTTTTGAATGTAGTTTGGGCTATAGGTTTTAAGGGGAATAAAGGGTATAAGATAGAACCGGCAAGGGACCCGCGCTCCCTTCCTGCTCCCCTTCCAAACTCCCTTGCGAAACTCCCTGTTAGCAGCCCCTGTTCGCAAAAGCTAAACTATGAGTCCTGAGTCTAACTTTGACAATTCCTTATGCATATGCAGTCAACCAAACATTCAGAAGCAAATACCAAGAAAATGCATGTAATTTGCTGATTTAGCCTTATTTCTGTTGTCATTCTCTAGACAGGCAGTGACTTAAGGCTTCCATAGAAGCCTTCCGTAGAAGCATCTTCACAGTTTTAAAATGTACAACTATATATAACCCCCTATATATATAAAATGAGCAAAATATTCCTCTTTAGGGCCACCAGTGGGCTAGCTTTCCAGCCATCATTTATAAGTATTGATAATGACGTGTCCTTTCACTCCAATTTGCACAGCTAAAATGCCCACTTCATTTTTATTGAAAACTGCCCATGGATAACTAGGCGGAGAACTCCTGCTCTCTATACCCTTTTGTGCAATTATTTGTATGCAAAACGTTGCCTTCAGGATTCAGTGACTATGTCCATCCCCATATTGGCAGAAGTCAGCTCTAGAAGAAGCTACAAACCAGGTTCAATTGAAAGCCAAAATTTCAAGGGGTTTTCCCAGCAAGAGCTGAACCTCCTGAGTCTGCATCATTGGGTTGGAAATCTTAGGGTACATCCAGACTACCCGCCGAATCGGCGGGTAGTAATCGATCTATCGGGGATCGATATATCACGTCTCGTCTAGATGCGATATATTGATCCCCGAACGCGCTCCCCGTCGATTCCGGAACTCCACCTGGGCGAGCAGCGGTAGCAGAGTCGACGGGGGAGCCGTGGCTGTCGATCCCGCGCCGTGAGGTAAGTCGAAATAAGATACGTCGACTTCAGCTACGCTATTCCCATAGCTGAAGTTGTGTATCTTACATCGACCCCTCCCGCCCCAGTGTAGACCAGCCCTTAGTAGCACAGGCAAAATAGTCCTCTTTAGGGCCCACAGTGGGCTAGCACCAGCACTGGTCAGAGGGACTCCTGGCCAGTCGAGCTAAGAGAGGCGGGGGGGACTCCTGGCAAGGTCAGGGGTCAGTTCCCAGGGGGATGGTAGGACTCTGGCCTGGAATCACACACTTGGCCGGGGAACAGGGTAACCATATTTCAGGTTCCTCAAAAGAGGCCACTGGGGAGGAGGGAGCTGGAGGGGGTATAGTTGGGGGTGCTGGAGGGATGTGTCCGTACTGGGAGGGTTACCTGGGGGGTGCTGGATGGGGTACCTGTGGCCGGGATACTCACTGGAGGTAGGGTGACCAGACAGCACGTGTGAAAAATCGGGATGAAGGTGGGGGGTAAAAGGAGCCAATATAAGAAAAAGACCCCAAAATCGGGACTGTCCCTATAAAATCGGGACATCTGGTCACCCTAACTGGAGGCGAGGGGCAGTGTTACTCCCTGTCACAGTGGCAAGAGCAAGCCCAGGACCCAGTGCCAGCCGTCAGTCAGTGACTCCCTGCGGGACCCCCTTTCCAGGGCTGGAACCGGGGTTGCAGGGGAATGGACCAATCAGCTGCTGCAGTTGCAGGGGAGGCACCAATCCGGACTCTTTCTGAGCGGCAACTGTCGGCTGCAAAAAAGGACTGGATTTGAATTTTAAAGTGTTTTGTGCAGCTGGCTGCAGGAGGAATCACATGCTTCCTAAAACCGGCCCATTGGCCTATTCATCCAGCCCCGCCCTCTCTCTAGCTGCAGGCCAGGCAACCAGAGCGAGCAGATGGCAGCTGGAGAGAGAGCCGGGGAAAGGCAGCTCTCCTTGGGCAAGGCCGCCTGCATCCTCACCGGGGCATCCCGGGGCTTCGGCCGGAGCCTGGCCCTGCTGCTGGCCCCGCGGCTGGAGACTGGCTCCGTCCTGATCCCGGTGGCCCGATCCCAGGGGGGCTTGGCCGAGCTGGAGGCTGAGCTGCGGTGCAGTTTCCCCAGCTTGAAAGTGCATTCCGTGCAGGCTGATCTGAGCACGGAGGACGGGCTACAGCTGGTGCTCCGAGCAGTCCAGGACAAGCTGTCGGGAGCGGCTGATCTGGAGCGACTCCTCGTCATCAACAACGCAGGATCAATTGGAGACATTTCCAAATCCTTTCTGGATTTCACCAGCCCAGCCGAAGTCAACAGCTACTTTGCCTTCAATGTCACCTCGGCGCTCTGCCTCACATCCTCCATCCTGAAGGCCTTCCCGGGGCACCCTGGCTTGTGCAAGACTGTTGTGAACATCTCTTCGCTCTGTGCCCTGAAGCCCTTCAAGACCTGGACGTTGTACTGCACTGGGAAGGCCTCGCGGGACATGATGTTCCAGGTGCTGGCACTTGAGAACCCGGAGGTTAGAGTGCTCAGCTATGCCCCAGGGCCTCTGGACACGGAAATGCAGCAGCTGGCCCGCACAAAGTCCGGAGACCCGGAAGTGCGCGAGCAGCTGCTCCGCATGAAGCAGAGCGGGCAGCTGCTGGACTGCAGCGTGTCCGCCCAGAAGCTAGTGACTCTGCTGCTGCAGGACACGTTCGCCTCGGGGGCACACATAGACTTCTATGAAATCTAACCCGCCAGCCCGCTGCTTCCCCCCGCCTCGGCGTCTGCTTCTGCAACTGAGCTACCTATAAAATGCCCTCGGCTTTCAGAAGGGAACCAACTACCGGACTGTGACTCTCATTTCACATATCCCCCGGGCGCAGAGCGGACCGCCCAACAAGAGGGGCCTGGGCCGGGTACCCGGGAGCTGTGGTAGCCCTGGGGCTGCCGAGCCAGCACTCCCCGGACAGGTCACGGGGGCAGCAGCACGGGCTTGGGAGGATGCGCAAACAGCGCGGTCACCCTGGCAACCGCCGCCCAGGGCGACCCCCACTCCCAGCTGGCGGCCCGGCCCGGCAGCGCGTCTCCCCCGCCTATGCGGCTCGGGCCCCAAGCTACCCCTCCCCCTCCCCATGTTCAGCAGCGGGCGGGGAAGGTAGTTGCCGCCGATGTTACCGCGCATGCGCAAATGTCCGCCCCCAGTCGCAGCGAGGCGGCTCGTCCCCGGGGAGGGGGCTGAGGTGGGGCTACGCCGGGCGAAGTGACCAGTCCCAGGCCAGGGTCTCGGACTTGGCGGCCGCCGGTGGCGCGGGGCAGGGCCCTCCCTGGGCAGCGTCGCAAGGCCGCAGCCACCAGCAGCGCTCCTCAGGCCGGGCCTCCGCCGCGGTGACCGCTGCCCCCCAGCCCGGCGCGTTACCTCGCCTTGGCAGAGCCGGGTCAGAGAGAGTAGTTGTGTAAACGGGCAAGTGAAATGTCACTGTTATTTCATCAGTCATCAGGGTAAAGGAGCAGCAAGGACGTTTTGTGGCTGGGCTGGGAAATGTTCACGACGGGTTGCAGGGCTGGGTAACCCGGAAGCATTCTTAGTAAGGTGGAAAGTTGACTGTCCATTCCTGTGGCATCAACGTTGTATGTTTGCAAGTGAATACCTGCTAAGATACACATATTGTATAAGCTACAAAATTGTGTTTCTTCTGGCTAAGTGTTACCCAGTGCTTAGACTGTAAGTTGTTCAGGGTAGGGACTATATGTTATGTTTGTACATCACCTAGCCCACAATGAAGCTAGAGCATGTAGATGGTTCTGCAGTACAAATTTAATAAATCTGCTTATCATGGGGGGTGCTTGGCCCTTCTGGCTTGATGCCTTATTCCTGGGAAAGTTGGTATTACACCCAGAGACTATGATTTTAAGTTTTTACAAACTGGAATAGAATTTTGATAGTGTATTGTGCTTCTCATATTCATAGTATCTCACCTACTTTACAAAGCAATGAATGGGATGCATATATGCAAGAACTGTGTACATAAACAAGAATCAGATGCTCACAGTGCCTTGAGTATTAGAACTTTTGTTTGTTGTTTTGTTTTAGGGAGGAAACTGGAATTCGTCTTTTCAAATAGTGCAATGAGTGCTTTGATTTCATGTCCCATCAAAGTGTGGCCCTACTAAGAGTTCAGCCTCCCTTCCCCTCTACCTTTTTTAGACAGCACTGGGCTGCAGCTCAAATCCTACTGTGGAATTTGAACTCTCCAACCTGTGTCCCATCAAGCCCTCCTTTCAAGATCCAGCTTTTTTGCTGTGGTCCCCCTTAGTTATGAAATCATCCCCTCTAAAGTAGGTGAGTGTATTAGAACAGACTTGTGGTTCACACACTTACCTGCTTCCTTCCATCTCAAAACTGTAAGCACATTTTAAAAGATCTCAGAAGTGCAACTGCTTAATGAATAGCTCAAGATCTACTTTATTTTAAAACACAAGTGCAAACAATTCACAAATATAGACAGTGTTTCAAATTATAAGCCTGTTTAAAAAGGCTCTGCTCTTTTGCATAAAAAGACAGGATACCTGGAAATCACAAAATTTTTTGCAGAAATTTTTTGCATCAAAGTTTCATCCAGGTGGCTAGATGATTTCAAGTTATTTATTACAGCTAAAAGTCTATAGCAAGATCTGTAACAGGGAAGGTGGTAGAGGGAAAGAGGAGGATAAAAACCTCCTAAAGATAATTCAATAATGAGATTAATTTTTTAGGCAGTTGGGGTGCCCTAAAAGAATCCAAATTTCTATGATCTTTATAATTTGGCTGCAAAGTGGGATCCCAGTTTCACAGATAAGACTAAGTTCCAGATATCTGCATGACTTTAAACACATTACTGTACATGTTAAAACCTGACCTAGGAGTCAAAATAACCGTGACTATCTCACTGATCAGTGAGCTTATACAAAAATTCTAAATTTACTTTAAAAAGGATTGAAGGGGCTCCTTAGACAAACAGAAACCTTCAGACATATCAGCAAGGACATGCCAATAACAAACCACACATAACCACTCCCTCCCCTCCTCACCCTTCACTGTAACAAAACATGGGAGGTGGAAGCCAAACAGTCTCACCAAGAAAACAAACATCTTCAATTTTTTATTGAGCCTGTTACAGGATTCACAATGGTACAAAGTGCTACCTAAAAGCTGTTTCAAGGCAGCATTTCTTGATATGAATCCAATGTACCCAGGGGGACCTAGACCCTGGGACAAGCTTTCTTAAACCCTTCCTGCTGAGAACACCATTTTGCCTCCCATTCGATTCAGTGTTGGAGAAGACAGTGGTGTTACATGTTATGAAGCTTCAGCCATAGGATTCTGGTGGCAGGCAGTACATTCTCTATAGAGAAGAGAGAGAGACACTTAGAGAAGGCCTGTGCCAAGGAGCGTCATCCCTCAACACATCTAAGATCATGCAGTCGACTCAAGACAGACCATCTTTTTGTCCTGTTAAACCACATATATTCTCCATAGAAATGAAGCAGTTTGATGCAAAGGAGGAAGTTGGAAACCAACCAAACATATATTACATCTGCCCTCCAGGTAGCTTTTTCAGGCCCAGTGATGTTCACACGTGGAATGAAATAAAATAATAAGAGAGAGTCTCAAAAAAGTGTTGAAATCCTTGTGCATTGTTTAAGATAGAATTTTTTAGAAGGTTGGTGTCCCAAAATGCATCTCTTTTGGGTCAGCTCAGGACTCCAGTGTACAACTAACATTAAAAAACAAAGATCACATTTCTGTTTGGGGAATATAGTTCCAATTTGATAGCCAGTAGTTAAAATTTTCCAGAGTTTGCAGACCCTTCAATATACAAATTCAAACATCTTAAAAATGCCATTCTTGTAAGAGAAATATGAGATTCCAGAAGCCATGTAATGCCTCTGTTTTGTTCTTGAGAGATATTGGGTCTGACTTGATTGTCTTCAGCAAAAGGGAAGCAGCTAAAGGCTGGAGGGAATTTTCACATTCATCCTTCCAAAAAAAAAAATACTGACAAGTTCTAAGCACTGTTAGCAGAGTGACACTGCTTGAGTCTTGGTCAAGTACAAGTATTTCCAGCAGAGAAATTGCCTTTCCAGTGCTGGGATACTGGCTTTTCCCCATGCGCAGAGTCAGCAGGTGGAGGTGCGCTTCCTGTACTGCTGAATAAGGGGAACTAGGCACTCTGGAAGTCCAGTCTGGAGCAAGAAGGGGTGATCCAGAAGCTCTTGTGCTGTTGCTCTTTCTAGAGGATCTCGTGTCAACATCCGTTCCAAGAAGTCTCTCAGAACTGGAGAAGTCTGTGGAAAAAGAACCAATCAGGTCAAGCGACTTATGGAGTCAGGTCAAAGTTTACACAATAGTAGGTTTAAAAAAAGAAGATTCCTGCGCTTGATTAACTCTAGGTGAAAAATCAGGTGTTCCCAAACAAAAATTTAAAGGGGGAAGGACTCCCTTATGGATATTCTGTAGTACTTCATGTTAACACTAGGTGCTATATTTGCACATTCGTGTAGGTCATGATTTTTATTGGAGTTGGCAAATGGGGAGTATGGGATTGTCTCTCCTTGTCCCCAGATTTGTTAGTTTTTGCCTCTCTTTCTGTTCTTTGCTCTGGTGTGTGGTTTGCAAGGAAAAACTCATTAGATCTCTTGTTTTCTGAAGTGACAATATATGTCCCTTCAGAAATTAGGATTTTAGTAAATTAATCCTTGTTCCTACTGGTCACAGAGAGGGACTGGGGAAAATGGCACAAGGTAGCAAATTTGAAAACAATTCAGAGTGAATCTCCAATGTCTGGAGTGGAAATCTGATACAGCTGGTATTTGAAGATGAATAAATCTGCACACACTTAAAAACATTAGATCTGAACACCATTGCAATGTTTTAATCATTTTTAATAGGGGGACATGTTGATATGTACAACTCCCATTAACAACAGGATCTGGATGTCTAATGTCACATGCTGGACATTTATTTCTCTATATCAACATCAAAAGTAGGTAACAAGTAATCACAACTTACACATCTATTTTAATGTCACTAATTAAATTTGTTTTCGTATAGGGATAATTTTCACAGTTTGAGTTCACTTACAGCCAGATTCTGCCAACCCTGTTTGCATTAAGTAGTACTTTACTGCATGAGTAATTTCACTGACTTAATTGGGGCTACTTGAGGGGCGAGGCGTTACTTAACTAAATACAGGTGGCAGAATCTGGCCCTTAGTATTTAGTCTATAAAGCTGTCTATATTTTGAAAGAAGTGGTGAATTCTGCTTAATCTGGTCAACTCAGTACTGCACTAGTTGATCATAGTAACAGTTAATTGTAGTAATGGAGCACTGAATCCTCAGTTGCAACTGAGCTGCACTCACATGGCTGGAGGGAGTGCTGATCATAGGTACTTTTGTGGTCCGCATTCTGGTCCCAAGGTCTGCTGTAAATCAATTCACTCCCCCATCCCAAGACAATTTAGAGAACTCAAAGGCTATAAATTGTGCTGGTTGGTAATTGCCCCCAAGGGGTCACCTCATCAGCCATGGGTCACTCTGAGGGAGGAGTGCATACACAGAGGGAGGAGGGCAGAACTGGCTCTATGTCACCTAAGGATTCTCTGGGGCCAAAATCTGGTCCTGAGATTTTAATATTAGTGTTGCAAAGGCAAAAAACTAACACAGCAATTTCTACTAATTTTATCCTGTTAAATTAACATTACACTCTTAGTGGAATAATTCAGTTTTAGTAGTGAAGAACATGATAATTCACAAAGCTATAAAAATGATTTGGTTTTCAACATCTGGAGTGAAATAAAAAGAAAAATGTTGTAACTCGTGACTGAAGAGGAAATCACTATTTCTGAACATTAGTGCTAATTTTCTATAAGTAATAATCAAGTTAGGTTAATTATCAGAGTGGCTGCTGTTCATTGCATGAGCCATCATCTACCTAGAACCATTCCTTTCTTTTAAACGTGGCTTTGCAGCTGAGAGAGCGCCATTAAAATGGAAGATTTCAAAACACCAGGTGCAAGGACCCTCACATTTGCTACTGTGATGACTTGGCCTTGTTGAATTCAGCAAGATTTTTGCTCTTGACTTTGCTAGGGCCAGGATTTGATCTAATCATATAAGGCAAGCAGTGCTACAATAACCAAACATTTTACTAGGGATAGTTCACACACTAGCCACTAGGTGTCAGTACCTTGCCATGGCATTGAGAGCTGAAAGAGACCCTTGAGTAGTGTCTGCTGAGCTGAGCGGAAGCTCTGAGATAAATCCACCAACCTGTGGCCTCCATAGAACAGGAATGAAAGTGCCTCCCAAGAAATAATGTGCTGGTGTGATTGGGATTCCATAGCCAGATGTGATATATTAATAAACAGTCTATCCGGGCCTCAGCTACTCAGTCCCCACGTGGCAATCAGTGATTCATCAGATGCCAAAGTGCCTGCAGACATACTGACCTTGTGAGAATTTTTCAGTTTGGGAGGAGAATTGTCACGGAGTCTCTTCATTGCTTGGACTGGTGAGTCACTGAAATAGGGGGGTTCTCCATCCACCATCTCTATCACCATGATCCCTAGAGACCAGATATCCACCTGCAGCAGCAGAGTATTACATCTGTGAACACAGTCAATAGCAATAGCCGACTGCTCTCTATTCATGGTCTCTTTGGAGGTGAAGAAAAGGTTGTATGTCTAAAACAAGTGCTATAACATCTCAGACAGCTCTCTGATCTTATTGAAAAAGTGAAATATTAACCCAGATTAGCACTAACTGGACCCCTGGCATGCTGTCTTAGCATAGATTGTGAAGACTGAATGGACTATAGAGACTAGCCTCCCCAAGAGGCTGCTCCTCCCGGGCTGGGACTCAGCCACAGTGATGATGATGTTTGGAGATAACTGCATAGTCATTGCTCAGACGATCTGTTCTGTGGATAAATAAAGGCTTATCAATCTGGTATCTGTCACTTGTACTGCTGTTTCATAAAAAATGTGTGTGCATGTTTGTTGATGTTCCCTTTCCCTCATCTCTCCTGGAAAATAGGATAAATTAATTCAGTTATTCCAATTCATGTCCCAAGCTTCTGCTTGCTAGAGTCTGTCCACACATGCAGGGTTGTAGCAAGATTCAGTAACAGTTTAAATTTAGTTACACTCTATTTACATTACCAGACTGAACCATGTTTTAACCATGTCAGGGAATAACTATGTTGTAACCAAGTTTTCTGTCATAGTTGTATTTATGTTGGTATGGGCCCTAACTGTCTCCTCAGAAGAGGAACAAATTGTTATCTCAGTGAGTCCCTGTAATATCTCAGACTGTTATCTGCTAGCTCTTGCATTAGGAAAGCAGTAGATTACCTCAGTAGTGTATGGGGCCCTTGAAATAACCTCCGGAGCCATCCAGTATGGAGTTCCCACCAGGGACTTCCTTTTTGGTACATCTTTACTGATCTGAGCACAGAAGCCAAAATCTGAGAGTTTCACCTGTGTGAGAAGGGGAAGAAGGAAGATCACTGGAATCTTTAAACAAAGGAGGGAGTTGACAAAGGGACAAAGATAAAGACCAAGTGGACAGAGGCAAGATGACTGGATAAGACAAAGAGAGAAAAGCAAAAGAAGAGAAAAACAGTAAGAAGGGTAGGAGACTAAATAAGGTTACAGCAGCAGAAGATAAAAGAGAAGGCGAGACTAGGAAAGATGAGAAAGGGAAGGAGAGGCTGATGGGAAAGGTCAAAGGAAAGAACCTGGGTGAGTTGGACACTGAGGAAGTTAAACAGAGGAAGCCTACCCTTCCATCAAGGGTCAGGAGAATGGAGTCGCTCTTAATGTCTCTGTGAATCACACCCTGGGAATGCAAGTATGCAAGGGCTTGCAGCACTGACTCACACACTGTCGCAATTTGTTCCTCGTTTAGCCTGTAATAAAACCCAGAATTGTAAAGCTGCCTCACATTTGACTGTACAGGTTAAATGAATGACAATCTCCTAAAAGTGCAGTGTGACCCTTCAATCAACTTCCCTTTCTGTTATCAGTAATTTTTCAAGATGTTTACTTTTAGTTCACAATGACCAAGTGTCCATATCACAAAAAACATGAGCACAATCGGAAATGAGTGGTACCATTGTGTGTAATTTTTGCAAGAAAAGCCAAGAAGCAGATGAGCCTGGAGCCTCAACTACTTTACAATTTCACCCCTATGTGGTTCCTCCAGCTCAGGGTTGAAGCAGAGCAATGTGGGAAAGCTTGTACTGCCGCTGCCCTGTTGTATTGATAAGTAGATTTTTGTCTCAAGGGCTGGCAATTCAGAATCTTTCACAAGTATTAAATTCAGACAAATCATGTTTGTAAAACAGATTTTAGATTTAAACAAGAGCCGTGTCCCCAAATTCAAATTCCAGGCTGGTACGCTAAGCCAGTGGTTCTCAACCAGTGGCCCAGTCAGAACACAGCTGTGGCCCAGGCAACATCCTCAGTGTATGTATATTAGGGTGACCAGATGTCCTGATTTTATAGGGACAGTCCTGATATTTGGGGCTTTTTCTTATATAGGCTCCTATTACCACCCACCCTCTGTCCCGATTTTTCACACTTGCTGTCTGGTTACCCTAATGTGTGTGTGTATATATATATATATACACACACACACACACACACACACACACACACAGAAAGTTTCCTTACCTCGTCAAATCTTTTTTTAAACTTTTCCTTTATTTTTTAGTTGTTTATGTTTAACATAGGTTTTTTTTGTCTCTGCAGCCTGATTGCTTACTTCCAGTTTCAAATGAGGTGTGTGGTTGACCGGTCAGTTTGTAACTCTGAGGTTCTATTATATTACACTCAAATCTAGTTAAAGCACAGAGTTTTTGTATGTCTAATATTTCAAATACTGAGTCACCAGCAGAGAAAGCTTTGGGCCTTATGAACCTAGGTGCTTCCCACTTCCTAGGTCAGAGGAACCACCACTTATTGCAAAGGAATTGGTGGCTTCAGTTATAAAATTTGATAATTAAAGGGCATTGCAATCATGATCATTACAAAATCTTTGGAGAACAAAAAAAAGTTCTCCAAATGAATTTCATGACGCAGGTCTTACAGTCATGCTATTGCCCATCGGGCAGCATAATTCTTTTCTTTGTACTTCATACCTGATTTGAGACACAATGTCTGTGAGGGCTCCTCCCTGCAAAAATTCCATGAGCACCCAGAGTTCCTCTCCCACCAGGTAGCTTTTATACATCTCCACCACATTGACGTGCTGATAGTCTCTCATTATAACCACCTGAGAAAGTAGGAAATGTGTTTCACCACACAACATCATCACCCATAACCATAGAGCAAAAACCTCCCCCAAAGATCTAGGTGGGCTCCATTCGTCTTTCTATCTCACGTGATGTAGGCTCACTGAAGCACTCTCATGCCCCCTCTCATTATCAGACTCACTTAATTAAAAAGGAAGATGGTCCTTCTCTTTCCTCCTTTTACTATCCTCATCTCCTTACCATCTTTCCTCCATGAAAAATAAAGATGAGCCTATCGCTGTCCTTGCTTCATTACAGAAAGCACAGTCCACTGATCGCGTGTGACCATCCTCACCTCATTAAAAAGAAGTTCCCGTCGCTGCTGCTTTCTCAGGTCCATCATCTTTACTGCCACCTGTCGCCCTGAATGCTTCTCACGAGCGATGCAGACAATGCCTGTAGATCCTTCACCAATCTTCACATAGTTCTCCAGCAATGTCCGGGGATCACCCTGGTCCACCACCATTCTGAGTGCAGCCTTGAACTGCTCATGAGTCACGACCACAGGGTCTTCATTGGCCAACTGTCCTTTAGCAGAAGAGTCTTGGGACAGGTGAAGGTTGCTGGAACTGGTCTGAGTGTGTCTGTTTCGGGGGGATCCTGCTGGTGACGGCCTGCCCTGTGGCAATGTAGTTGCCTTCTCAGTTGTTGGGCTCTTCTGGGGGGTACCAGCTTCTGAAATCATCCTGGTTAAATCTGGTGCTGGCTGATCAGGCGGAAGAGACTGGGCTTTGGTTGAAGGGCTGCGTGGAGAACCCCACTGCTGGGGCCTGAAGAAAGCATTAGACTGAGAAGAGTGGATTAAAAAAAAAAGTGTTGATTAGATTAGTAAGAAACAGAAGGCTGCAGAGATCAGAAGTATGTTATGCCAGTGTGGTCCAGTGAATAGTGCACCAGACTAGGAGTCAGGAGAGCTGGGTGCTATTCCCTGTTCTGCCATTGACCTACAGGATGATTTGGGACAAGTCACACAGGCCGATAATTTCAAAAGTAACTAGGGATTTGGGTGTCCATCTTGAGACACCTTCAAGGGGCTGACTTTAAGAGGGTAGGAGATAAGCACATTCTGAAAAAAAATCAGGCCCCTAGAAAGTGTCTTAAATTGGACACCCAAATATGGAGGCACCCAAAATCACTAGACACCTTTGAAAAATATGGTTTGCTCTGGGCCTCATTTTTTTCATCTGTAAAAATGGGGGATAATGAGTCGTACATACTTTGTCAATCACTTGAGGTTGCTGGATGAAAAGCACTATGTAAGTATTCAGTTATGGGTGCAGGGAGTGATTTAAGTAGGCAGAATGTAATTCCCCAAATTGGAATTTGGCCAAGACAACAGAGTTAACATGCTTCGTTTTGGGAAAAGTGCCATGGGATTTTTAATAGTGTAAATGGGCAGTGTCTCATTGGAAAGGTCAGACCTTCAGCAGCACAGAGCCATGTGACACCTTACTATGCCACTGGTTCAGGTCTGACTCAAAAGGAATCTGAATTACCAACACTCTTCCCAGCAGTACTCAGGGCTCTCTCTGGAGACCTCCCACTCAAGTACTAAATAGGCACAACCCTATTTAGGGTATGAGAGCTAATAAGATCACAGCTTGCAGTGATAGAGCTTCAGAATACACATACTCTCACTCACACTAATAAAATGGATAGAGCTCCAGAAAGGATAAATCCTACAGGATTTAAGATGTCTAAGCATCAGCGCTCACCCAGGCGATGTTGACTAATTGAAATTCAACATAAAGTGTGGTCAGCTGCAAAATGAGAGAGCCTGTTCCAGCTACACTCCACAGTATCAGCTTCACCGGAAAGAGCTTAATCAAAACACTTTCCATTGCCAATCAGCAGCAAATCAATCATTTATAATTTATAGGTAAACAAATATTCAGTGGCAACAAACCTTTATCTGTCATTATTTAGATTGAGAGTTGAAGCTGATGGTGCAGGCATAGAGGGAAAGGCAGATAATAGTTACCGCTACGCTATAGAGAGAATTCTTCACTTCAGAAATCTTCTTAAGACACAGAGAGAGACTAAACTAGACCTTAACTATATAAGCCTGAATTTTTATTAAGGATTTCTGTTGACAATAAAAACTATAGACGTGTAACATCTCCATACACTCACTCATTTTCAGGCACTCATATACAGACACCCGTGTGTGCAAACATGGCTATGAAGTCACTGGCACACATAGAACACAAATACACACAAAAGTAACTGCCTGTTAGAAATGACTTCCTGCTCCCATAGCAGCTCTACCCCTGCATTCCAGCACAGACATGCTCCTGACAGGAAGGTATTTATTTCTGAACTGTTGTTTTGTTGCACAAAAATAGGGGTGGGTTTTTTTATAACCTAAAGCGCACAAAAGGCCTTTACATGCACACAGGCTCATACATGTCTGTCTAACCACATACACATACATTTCCTGCTCCAGCCCTCTATCACCCTGTGTATACACACATTCCTAGGTTGGTAACTGTGGGTGTTCCCTGGTCCATCTATCTGGAGGATCACAAGCGCACACTGTTCCATCCTTACACATTGTTCCCAGTCTGCCTGTCTAGGCATACCTATTCCCATTTTTATCCAACTGTATTCCCATGTCAATCTGTCCAGGGTTACACGTTTCCCTGTGTACATGTTATTTTCCCCCACTTCCACACACACTTACACTTCTGTGAGAATATAGAGCAAGGTATCTCAGGTCCTTTTTCCTGCTACAGGGGAGGGCAGAGATGGTCATTCCTTACAGAGGCTTAGGGCCAGATCTTCAGCTGATGTAAATCAGCATAGCTCTATTTACTTCAGTGGCGCTAGTTTGACTTACACCAGATGAGGATCTGTTTTTCTTTCAGTGCCACTCACAGACAGGCAGAGAGACTTGTGCACAAAATGAGAAAGAAACAGACCCAGAGAGAGAGAGAGAGTTCTGTAAAGAAACAGAGTGAGGGACAGAGAAAGCAAGAGACACAGAGCTGTATTTGAAAATTAAGTGTCTATTCTTTAAGGAAATGGAAGAACATTCCTGTGATCATTCTCATTTGATTGAAGGGCACCACCCTCCAGCATCTTATAGCAAATCAGTTCTGCTGGGTCAGAGATTCCAGTCCCCACCTGCCTTTGTCACCTTCCTTAGAATAAAGGGACATAGCAATAACTAGGAACTGACCTGCAGGGAACCAACCCATCTTACAGAAGGCACCAAACAGTTATTAGATGGTAATGACTTTTGAAATGACCTCAGTTGAATTGAAAACAGTGATCTAGAGGTTTTCTATTCTATAGTCATTATCAGTGCCTTGAGCCATTGCACCAGTTGCTTTTTATTCTAGTCATACTCTCAAAACAAAGAGGCTTCCAGGGAATGGAGTAGTTGTGAATCATCCCATCCCCATCAACAGTGGTGCTTAAATAGATTAGAGTCAGAGCTTAAAGTCAGAAGAGACCACTACATCTTCCAGTCTGACCTCCTGTATATCAAAGGCCACCAACACCATCCAGCACCCACACACTAAACCCAGCAATGGAAATGAGACCAAAGCAAGTGAGACCCACAGGAGACTAGACTATTATGTGTCACAGGCAGAGAACTGGAGGGACCAAGGTGCACCAGTGCCTGAGGCCCCTGCAATGGCGGGGAGATGATTAAATGACATATACCATATAATCCTGGTAAGTGACCCACACCCTCCAGAGGAAGGTGAAAAACCGCCAAGGTCACTGCCAATTTGACATGGGGGAAAATTTCTTCCGGACCCCACATATAGCCATCAGTTAGATTCTGAGCAAGTGACATCAGCCAGCCAAGCGCCTGAGAGAGAGAGAATGTTTGGTGCCACCTCAGAACCCTGGCCCACCACATCCAGTGTCCCATCTCCAACCATGGCCACCACTGATTCTTCAGAGGAAGAAGATAAAAAAACCCTCCCAGAATACACTGCGGGGGGAATCCCTTCCTGACCCTTGGCGGTGGCTGGCTGACACCTTGAAGCACAAACTTCAGGAACATAAGATATAAACCTGATGTGAGCCCCAGGGCTATTGAGCCCTGCCCAATACTCTTGCCGGAAAGGGTCAGTTTGCATCTGTAGGCCTAGTCTATGTTTAGGGCTTGTCTGTATCAACAGTGTGTGGAGAGCTGGGGTGTAAATCTACCTTGCACTAGTCTGCTGTGCACTAAGTGTCCAAGTGGCCCCTACTGCCATGCGCTAAAAGTTCCCTAGTGTGCTTTGATCTATTCCATTTCAAAACCGAGTAAATTAAAGCACACTAGGGAACTTCCAGTGTGTGGTAGCAGGGTCCACTCAGACAGAGGTGGGCACACTAGTGCAAGGTTGATTTACACCCCAGCTTCCCACACACTAACTGTTCAATTAGACAAGCCCTGCGAAAAGTTTTGCCAGTATAGATATACCAACATAGCTATCCCAGCAAGTCCTCCTTGTAGATATAGCTCCTAGAAGAGTGCTTTTGCCGGTATAAGTTATGGCCCATCAAACTAAGCTATACCGGGCAAATGCACTTTATACTTGGTATACCTGGCTGTAGTTTTGAGCTATGCTCAGCAGCCTATTTTCTGAGGAACATCATTTGTCTTTGCATGGACTAAACTGTCCTTCCACTTTGGGTCTGTATTTTTGGCCAGCACTTCTTTGACTCTATCATTAACCTAGCTGGAGGTATGTTGTTTGAATGTGAAAGTAAACTGCAGCACTATAAAAAGTCATCAGTGTATTTAGGTTTAAGCAGTAAATAAATGTACCTTAATCTGCAGGGCGGAGCCTGACTTATTTGAGTCACTGGATGAGGGAAACACACTTCGTAACAGCCTTCGTTTCAAGCTGTTTTCCCTCGATTTGGGACAAGGGCTGCCCTCCCCAGAAGGCCTGGGATTCACTTGTGCCACCAGGCAAGGCTGGGGCCAGCATTCTGAGCTTCTTCTTTCAGCCTTATCACTCTTCCCAACCAGAGCACAGGTGTGCTGTTGGTGCTGCGAAACTGAAGTGAGCTGGATGCAGCGCCCATCCTCACCTTGGAACTCTGAAGGCCCAAGGGACTTTGCTTTCATTACCATACCATTGGGATGAACTTGCCCACCCGTCCTGGGTTTATAATCTGGCCACATCGTCTGCCTTCGGGCTGCTTTGCTTCCACCATTGCAGTTGAGGTAGTTTCCATATTTGTCTTCCCAGTCGACCTCAGGGCTCTGAAGATACATGTCTGGGAGCCTGTCCTCTCCCAAAAGTCCAAGTGACTGGGCTCTCCTCCTGCTGGTCGGACTCTTTCCCCTTAGAGTGTTGGAACTGATGACAGAAAGCTTCTGAATATCATTCAGTATCCCAGAGATATATCCCTCCAGTTCGATGCTGCTGCCCCTCACTACAGTCTGTCAAACACACAGAAACAAAAGGCAAAGTTAGAGCTTTAACCCCTGAGGCTCAGGATGTCAAGGTCAGGGGTTGAGCCTTTGTGTCTGGCTAGTCATTGAAGTTCAGGGTAGGGGGGAATGTTTGGCTTCTCCATTGTTTTTACTTTCTTAAAGTTTGATGAACCATATACTGCTGTGATAAAGAGTGGCACTAGCTAAAGTACAGAGCAGGGAGGCACTGTATTCCTCACATTGCTTTTCTAATGCACCTCAATCCTGACCTGCAACACTCCTACTAGTTCCAGGAGTGGGCATCTACTTCAGTTCTGACTTTTTTATTCCTGCTGCTATTCTGGGTTCCACTTCATTCTGTAACCACACCTCACTTGTGACCATCAGCCAAAGAAGCTATGAACACACACACGCACTTTTAAGATATCCTTGTTGGAAAAATTTTGCATTGAACTAGCAATGAGTCCTGAGAGTTGGGTGTTAAGAACTTTGATTTTGAGTGCACTGGACAAGTTTCCTCTTTATTTATTGGGGCACTACTTCCAAAACGGAGTCTCCACAAATCTCAGTGCATCTTAATCTCTACCTACAAATCTTTTTCCTGTTCCAGTACAAGGTCCTCCTCTTCTCCTACAGCTCTGTCAATGCATACATAGCTTAGCACCCACCAGCAGCCAAGCTACCCCCCCACCCCCCGGCAGCGCCTCCTGCCCACTGGCAGCCCCACCAATTAATTCCTCCCCCTCCCTCCCAGCGCCTCCCGCCCACTGAGGAACAGCTTTTCTGCAGCGTGCAGGAGGCACTGGAAGGGATGTGAAGGAGTGGGGATGGCGTGCACTCAGGGGAGGGGGCAGGGAAGAGGCGGAGCAGGGTTGGGGCTTTGGGGAAAGCAGTGGAGTGGGGGCTGGGCTTGGGGGTGGAGCAGGGGCGGGAAGGGGTGGAGTGGGGGTTTGGGGCTGAGCAGGGGTTGAGCACCCCCGGGAAAAATTGGAAGCTGGCGGCTGTGAATGCACATTCAAATCCTGCCTTTCTTAGTCTGCTTCTAATTCTGGTTCCTCACAATTTTTCCTAATGCTTCTTAATCCTGGCCTATAAAACCTATGCTGTTCCATCTCTGGGTCCCTCCTCTGTTCTGCCAAGCCACTGCAATTATAAATGGTGAACACACTACTGGAAACAAAAGGATTGCAGCAGTTCATAACTGCCTTGTAGGCAAATGATGAAGGATAAGGCATCCATCCAAACAACCACCAGTACTGTATTAGTGGCACGCCCTATACACTCAATATGCTATACAGCAGCCTAGCCATCTTGTTTATTTTGGAAGTGAAAAGCTTACGTGCTAGGAACTCAAACCATCTATTCTCCAAAAGAAGACATAGTATAATATCACTCCTACCCCTTGTGTGAATCTCAATCTGTATGAGGAAATCTTCCTATGGAGGGAGAGGTAATCTCCTGTTTGCTATCTCAACTCTGGGGTTCTTCCAACCATGCTGAATTAATTACCCCGGGCCAGATTTTCAGCTGATGTAAACTGACACCGCTCCAGTGGAGCAACACTGACTTGCACCAGCTGAGAATCAGGCTCACTGTGAGTTAAGGAAGGAAATGCAGGGGAGAAAGATCCTATCAACTACAGGTGAGTTGAGGCCACTCAAACTCATTTAATTGTGTGTCCAATATCTCAGACACGGGCAAATTCATCTCTGTACTCCTGCTGTGGTAATACATCTTCTCATGTGTATACATGCATCTCTTGTTCTGCCTTCAGTTTGAACTGCTCTGTCAATCACCACTTTGATTGGGACATTGACTGCAAACTGGTTCCACCACCTTTACACAAAAGTGATGAAAAGGAAAAAGCCAAAAAAAAAAAAGGTCAGAAACCCAGCCCACGAGCCTATTCAGTAGGGTGAGTAAGCCTAAATTACTATTCTAGTTCACTCCTAAACCTCAGCAGTCTGTGTTGTATAGTTTACCTCAGCAATGCAAATTTGGATAATAGTAATGGTTTCTAAATGATCCACTAGCTTAAGCTGTGGTCAATATAACCTCACCTCCTCCTCCTGACTGAAGCACAGGGAGGACAGTACAAACTCATCTCTCATGCTTGCAGATGGGGCAGTAAGATATGGGGCAGTAAGATATGGGGCTTGCTCCTTCATCCCTTTCAGATTCATAGGTGGTTCACTAATTTGTAAGGCCAAACCTAGGATCATATTCCCTATGAATATGCTGGGAGCTCTCCAAGGTCCATTTCTTACTGAAGGGTAGTTGAATGACTGGTTCAGTGGTTCTCAAACTTTTTGTATTGGCGAGACTTTTCACAGAGCAAGCCCCTAAGTGTGACCCCACTTATAAATTAAAAACCACATTTTTTATATTTAACACTACTTTAAATGCTAAATTTATAACCCTATTGTTTAAAATGAATTTACTTTTTCTCACCGCTTTTAAATTAAGACTAAAATACATTTATCAAATTATTGTTATAAGCAGAAAAGATTTTTTAAATAGTTACTGATTAATACTGGGAGAGGGTGCGAAGAAACTTTATCAATATCACTGTTCACAGCAGACTTAGCGCCCCATTGCCACCCTTACTTCCGTATTGCTGCTGGCAGCAGGTGCTGCTTTCAGAGCTGGGTGGCCAGAGAGCTGTGGCTGCTGGCTGGGCGCCCAGTTCTGAAGGCAGTGCCGCCACCACCACCAGCAGTGCAGAACTGCAGAAGTAAGGGTGGCAATGCTAAACCATGCCACCCTTACGTCTCTGTAACGTTTGCCCTTTGTACTGGGAGGGGGGGCTAAGGCAAATTTTGGGGTGGCTATAGCCCCCACAAGCCTCCCCCATCGCCACCCCTGCCTGTGAGTCTGACTGTTAAATTATAAATTATGTTGTTTTTTTGCCAATCTCAGTGTTCTGATCGATCTGCAGTTCAATGTAGCTCTTCAGCTGCTGAACAGTCAAGCCCTCTGATGTTGTCTCAGTCCCAGGAATGGCCTTAAAGAAAATGGCAACCTGGGCGAACTTCTATTTTGTCACCTTTCCTTTGGAGCCAGAGAGGTTTTACTCTGCCCTCACTGAAGATAAAACTTGGTCAAAACCTATACCTTAACCTCCCCCTGGACTCCTTACAGATCATCCTGTAACATTAAGAGGACATTTTTATTCTGAAGAACATAGGAGGTGTTGCTTCATTTGGGTTGCACTGCATTTGACAGAATGGGAAGGATTAACTTTCCTCTCTCACCTTCATAGGTTGAAGCTGCATCCTGGTGATTCTTGAAGGGTCTACAACTGGCTTTGGGCGTTTTAGGGTGTCTAGAATATTCTGCCATTGAGGGGGCAGGCCAATGAATTTACCCTCCTTTGGATCGAACGAGGTGTGGACCCGATGCTGGAAGTTCTGCGGAGCAGAGATCTCAGGTCGTTTCTTCTTCTTTTTGCGAAACATGATGCCTGAATCAGAGAGATCAAATGCATTAGATCTAGTCATTTATATGGTCTTCACAGTAGTTATTATACTGCTCCAATTAGGGTTGCTAATTGTGGTTGGACATATTCCTGGAGGTTTCATCACATGATATAATCTTTAATTCCCAGAAACTCCAGGATAATCCTGGAGGGTTGGCAACCCTACCTACAGTTATAGCTGCATTCTAATTTCCAGTCTAACCCCTCTTTTTCCATTGCTCATACAAATTCCTTTTAGCCTGAGTTTTTCCAATCTTGGTCTTAGCCTAAATAGCTGAGCTTACACTAGGATTCATAAATCACCACTGATGTAGCTACCCTGTTGGGAGTAATGGGGGAGACTGTAGATAGCTGTTTTTATGACTTCTCATCTAAGTCTACTCAGAATAAGCTTAGATAACAGAGAGAAAGAGCCTGACCCCTATCTATAGCTGCCACCACTGCCATCACCAGAGGAGCTGCATAGGCAGATAGTTATGGGTCATACTCTTCCTAGAGCAGAGAAGGCCAAAGAGAATTTTTTTGGAAAATTTAAGCTATGTAGGTTGAGCCACATTTTTATCTGCAGCTAACTTTAAAAGCTGATATAGGCCTGAACCAAAAGCTCAGTTTTATTAGTATTTTTAAAAGGGCTTTTTTGGATGTGGGGAGGTAGGGTATTAAATCCAAAGGTGGATTTGATTTTTGTTAATGGTCCCTACTTTTATAATAAGCTGAGAATAAAGCCACAAGTCCAATACTTTTGAACTTTGAGGTGTTCAAAAGCCGAATCCCAAACTTTCAGTTCATGATCACCTCAATACAAATAGCTAGCAAAGTCAAACTTGCTGAAGAGGTTTTAATCAAGCCTGGAAAAAATTAGTGGAAAATTGGTTCTTTGGTTTCAAAGTTATAAATGCTTAAAGTCAGCAATTTCATGTATCTGACCTAGAATGTTTTCTGTTTGTGGTTTTAAGGGCACGTTTAGCAGGGACACCTGACTGTCCGCCTAAAGCTGCTTGAGTCTGTAAATTCCATAAATCAAGTATCTCCAGTTCAAGAAAATTGCAAACTGTCAAGAATGCCACTGTTAGAATGATACTATTAGAAATGGCAGCTTGTGAAAGGTCATGATGAGAGAAACGGCCGGGAAGCCTTCAGCAGGGGCCTAGCATTTTAGATAGCTCAGTCTAGGTAAAATGCTTCAGCACAGGTTCAGTGCTAAAGCTCTGTAGCATAAGCAGCCCTAGTTTAAGCAATTTATAATCCCCACTCTAGAAAATCCCTGTTTTTTGTCCCCCTTCCTGTAACCTCTGTCTACTTGGCTATCTGTCCTTAAATTGTGAGTTCTTTGGGGGCAGTGACATCACTTTCTAAATGTCTAGAAAATGCCTAGCACACAGTAGACTCTATCATGAACAAATAATAAATGGGTGAAGTTCCTGCCGGGTTCCTCAACAAAGTTCCTGAGGGTTACTCACCAAAACACAAACTTGAGCCTAAACTTTCTCCCCAAACTTCACTGTCCCTAGGGTTTCCTTGCAGGACTTCCTCTGTCCTGGTCCTCTGCCTTTTTCCCTCAGAAAGACACTCCAATCACTCTTGTATCCCATTTAGAGCTAACAAGCATGAATCAGAAGTAATTACTCTGTTCCTTTATTCAAGGTATTAACACCTGAGGTTAGGGTGACTCAGCAAAGGAACACTGCATTCTTATGCAGGGTTCTAGAAACTGACACACATTTACAGTTTCCTAAGTCAAAGAACTCCAGATCTAGTTATTTTATTATTTCTTCATTTTTCTAAATTAAAACGAAAAAATAGTGCTAATACTATGTTAAGATGGAAAAATCAAGCACTCAAAAGGACAGCAGTCCTATAAATTAAAGTTATTCCCAGAAGTTGATTATGTTGCATATGTAGAATTTTCTTTATCGCTTTCTCTTGTTCAATTTAAACCTTAATATATTACTGTTTGTTGATAATACTTATAGGAAATACA
Source organism: Terrapene triunguis (assembly GCF_002925995.2). Classification (NCBI taxonomy): domain Eukaryota; kingdom Metazoa; phylum Chordata; order Testudines; family Emydidae; genus Terrapene; species Terrapene triunguis. The sequence goes on from NW_020664447.1 coordinate 43,808,026, forward strand.
TAGGATGGGGCAGTTACCATCTTTTACTTATGTGTTTGTATTGTGCCTAGCACATGAGTCGGGCATCTAGATGCTACTGAATTACAATAAATAAATAATAATATTATTAACATTGTGGGAGAAAGTTGAGATTCTGGATTTTCCTAAATTTGCGGTTCAATTTCCCAACCTTAATATTACATTAATGCTGGATGCACTATTGTATTATCTGTACAGAACCACTGGTGTACATAGATACTTCTTGATCTTTTCCTCTATCCAACAGCAGATTTTGGACCCCCACCAAGCTCTTATACTTCAGAAAAATCATTCTCCCTTCCCAGTACCTCAGCTTTAGGTTATTTTGCTGGATAAATATTTCATGGGCCAAAGACAACAGTGAATATAGTGAAAATAATTCGTTTCACAGTAGAGAGCAGACATTTCTGGTGATATTTTCCTTACATGCTATACACTTCAATATCATGCTCTCTTAATGATATAATGCTATACATAATTCGCATTGTTACAATTAGAACTACAGTTTAAAGCAGTGTACAGTGGTTAAAAAGTGATTATTTAACATACTGCTGTATTTCCTATCCTTAGGGCCTGGATCCTGCAAACACGTATGCACATGCTTAACTTTACTACCATGCATAGTTCCCTTGAAACAGTAGGGAGGGGATGGAATCAATCAACTTACGGTAGTAAAGTTAATCATGTGCATTAAGCATTTGCAGGATCGGGGCCTTACATTGTATATCACAGCAGGGTATTTATACGGACTTTTCAAGTGCAAACACAGCATTACTGTGCTGCATCAAAATGCTCACAAGAGACCCTAGACTTATTATTCCATCTGAAAAACAGAGAAACAATGTAGAGAAAGGCATAAAAGCCCATTTAGAGAAGCACTATGAGGCCACACTTCTGCACCGGAGGCTAGGTCTACACTGGGGGGGGGATCGATTTAAGATACGCAAATTCAGCTACGCGAATAGCATAGCTGAATTCGACGTATCCGAGCCGACTTACCCCGCTGTGAGGACGGCGGCAAATCGACCGCCGCGGCTCCCCCGTCGACGGCGCTTACTCATACCTGCGCTGGTGGAGTACGCGCGTCGATTCAGGGATCGATTGTCGCGTCCCGACGAGACGCGATAATTCGATCCCCGAGAGATCGATTTCTACCCGCCGATCCAGGCGGGTAGTGAAGACAAGCCCTGAGAGGGTGCGCTGCCAGAACTGTCTTTGCTTTGGAGGTGGTTCCAATGGCACCCAGGGCACATATGCTCTAATGGTGGGCTCACTGGGGCAGTGCTCGTCTTTGTTCTGTATCTGTATAGAGCCCAGAACAGTGGGGTCCTGGTCCATGACTGGGGCACCTAAATACTACTGCAATTCAGATAATAAATAATGAGAAATAATTGTGGAGACAATTGTTGAAGGAGAAGAACTGCAGAAGATTTCCTTGGAAAGGGAAGTGACCTGCTAGCTACTCCTTTTGGCACTGTTCAAAGGACAGGTGGGGCTACTAGAGAGGCTCCACAGCATCTGACATAGATCAGGAAGTGGGAAGCACTGGATAAAATGCTGTAAATCTCAACTCTCTGCCAGGACAAGAAGTGTGTCAATAATTATTAATTAAAACCTCTTCACTGAGCCATGAGGATGGAAACATTCCTAAACTGAGTAACCAAGTGATCTTATTGTTTTAACCCTTGTTCTTCCTCATCCACCCCCTCCCTACTCTTTGTAACCTCCCTCATTGCATCCCATCCATAATTATACTTAGGGGCCTATTAAATTCACAGCCATGAAAAGCGTGTCACGGACCGTGAAATCTGGTCTGTTGTGTGCTTTTACCCTATACTATACAGATTTCACAGGGGAGACCAGCGTTTCTCAAATTGGGAGTCCTGACCCAAAAGGGAATTGCAGGGGGGTCACAAGGTTATTTTAGGGGGGTTTCAATATTGCCACCCTTACTTTTATACTGCCTTCAGAGCTGCACGGCCGGACAGTGGCAGCTGTTCGCCAGGCACCCAGCTCTGAAGGCAGCGCCCTGCCAGCAGCAGCACAGAAGTAAGGGTGGCAATACCATACCATGCCACCCTTTACTTCTGTGCTGCTGCCTTCAGACCTGAGCGGCCGGAGAGTGGCGGCTGCTGACTGAGGGCACAGTTCTGCAGGCAGCAGTGCAGATGTAAGGGTGGCAATACCATACCATGTCATCCTTACTTCTGTGCTGCTGCTGGCGATGGCTCTGCCTTCAGAGCTGGGCTTCCGGCCAGCAGCCGCCGCCACTCTCCAGCAGCCTGCACTGCTCTGAAGGCAGCGCTGCTGCCAGCAGCAGTGCAGAAGTAAGGGTAGCAGTACTGCAACCCCTTTTCCCCCTACAATAACCTTGCAACGCCCCCACAGCTCCTTTTTGGGTCAGGACCCCTACAATTACAACACTGTGAAATTTCAGATTTAAATAGCTGAAATCATGAATTTTATGATTTTTAAAATCCTATGACTGTGAAATTGACCAAAATGGGCCATGAATTTGGTAGGGCCCTAATTATACTGTAAGATCTATAGGGCAGGGACGATGACTTTCTATTTGTTTTGTAAAGCCCCTAGCACACCTTGGGGTGCTGTAAAAATAAATCCATAAATAATAACTAGTAGTATCCCTTTATGATTCAGTATGATTGGATTTATATGCAAATTACTGAATTAAAATGTTCAATTTTCCATTCAGGGCCAAATTTTCAACCAGGCTTCAAAAGTAGATCTACCCCAGCATATAACTTTGCATGCACATATACAAAACATAGGTGCATTCACATTAGATAATTGTGCCTTCAAATCACCATTTAGAAAGCACTTACCCCATCCGTATACACAAAAGTATGGTTCACATATGCAGAAATATGTATCCATTAAGTTCATGGTCACATTTACAGCAGCTGGCTGAAAATTTGGCCTTTGTGTCTTTTTGGCTAGTAGTATGAGTATTATAATGATAAAATGCATCCAACCCTGTACACCTACGTGTACCTCGGGGTTTCCAATGACATTTGCTTTACATTAATTGCTTTGATTATAAATACAGTCTGATATTGGACAGGTGGTTGTAGTTTAAAGGACACTGTGAGGATAAAAAATCCTATACTAAAAATAGGTATTTAAAATCCCATCAGCTTTAATAATCCTTTAGGTTTTGCATTTCACTCAGCTTGGATAATGAAATGAGAGTGGTCAATTACTCTTGCGGTTCTCCTGTATTGGCTATAATATTTGAGTTTCCAACAGGAGAATGTTTAAATAAGAAAAACTAAAACATGCCCTTTGTTATCCAAAAACAAATTAATAAGAATATTTTTATCATATAAGACTTAGATTTTGTAAATAAACACAAAATCTACACTTAAGCCTTAAACTATTAGACAACATCCCCTTAATCTGTCATACATATCCTGTGACACCGACACCATAGTAACCTACTAAACCCTAGTCTTTTCATTCATGGCTGATAGCCATACTGTAAGAAATGTCATAAACATAAATAATAAAAGTCACTACCCTGAGACAAAAGCAGCTGGAGATTTAAATTCTCTCAATGATCCATTTCTGCTGCCTGGGAAACCACATCAGATTTTTTAACGCCAGATATAGCTTTTCATAGATAATATAGTTCCAAAAGCTGTCACATCTGCTAGCGAGCAGGAGAAAAACCAAAGACGGCAGATTCAGAGCAGTGGGAGGGATCAGCTGGAAAGGAGGGGCAAGGAGAGAGAAGGGTTAGGCTCAGATGAGAGGAAGGGGGAATTAGGGAAGAAGGAAAGGAAATCAGAGTTGGAAGGAGTGATTGGGAGACATCAGAGAAATGGGCATAGAAAATGATCAGCTGGACAAAAGAAAGAAGGAAGTAAATGGTAGCAGGAATTGTTCTTTATCACACAGTATTTCAGATCCTAAAGCAAATTTGCTCGTGTGATTTGTTATTTCATCAGCTTCCCTGATATAATTATAGTTTCACTGGTGCATAGGGCAGGTGTATAAGCTCTGATTGTGTCATTGTGTGTGTACGTATGTGTATACACACACACACACACACTCTCAACGTGAGTGAGAGGGGTAGGTAGCAGGGTGTCTGAGGTTTACTTGATTATTTTTTATTTAAAACAATTTCTTATGGCAACTGAAACACCACTCTGGCTGAGTAGTTCTACCCTGTGGGCATCACCATTCTGCTCCCAAGCTTGGTGGGTCATGCCCTCCCTGGACCAAGAGCACAGCACTCTTAGATACTGGATGGGAAAAAATATCAGCCCAGTGTCCTCAGTTGATGCTCTGAAAAGTGTTGAAGGACTTCAAAGAGGGGCTGGGGGAGTTCGTCCAGTCCAGCCAGGCTGCAAGTTCACACAGGAAGTCTGTGGCAGAGCCAGGAACTGAACTGAACTTTGATCTCCTGAGTCACATCCCAGTGCTTTAGCTGCAAAATCTAGAAGAGTAGCCTCACTGGGTCACTGTGTTGTGAGGGTGGGGAGAGTTGAAGTTGGAGCCAGAGAGCACAGGAAGGAATCCCAGAGAACCCCCCAAGCAAAAGGAAAACCCCATTAAAACTCACTGAGATGCAAGTCACAACAGTGTAATACATTTCAAGTATGGCGGACTAGATAATTATCCATGTGTTTGGGTATGTATAATACACACACAGTATTTTATTGCTTTCCAAGCCCTATAGAATCCTAATGTTTACTGTTCTGAGGTTTTTGACATGATCATTATTTACACCATGTCATAGACATTCATAGCACTTTGCAGACAAAACAAAACTGTCAGGTTCCTTCCCTAAGAGTTTTCAAATCTAAATGAAACTTTACACAGCCAGGGATAACAACTAGTAAAGAGTGGGTGGAGGGGAAAAAGGTGAGGGCTAATGGCAGGAGGCCAGACTTGACCTCTCGAGGTCACTTCCCGCCCTACATGCCTATGATTCTATATTTGAAATGGGATCTGAGAGTGTGGTGTCCTGCCATGATCCCTCTCTGCACCTTGATCTGAGGCCCTGGGCTTTGGAAATGCTTGTTTGGGTGTTTTGCTTTCCTAAAGGAAGAGATTACGTTTGCTGCTGCACTATAACTTTTAGTATTTCAAGTCCTTTATTATTTTCTGATAATAAAGCTGTATGTCTGGCAAGATGGGTGCACCATGCAACCTAACAGCACTGCAAACCGATGTAATGCTCTAAATCCTGTGTGAACACATACCCAGGCATACAGATTAATATTCCATTAGAAATAAGATTAGGAGAGATTTATTTGTTATGTTGCTGGGTTTGTTTTGTGACAGATGAGAAAGGCAATGCAAACTCCCTACATTTGATGCATGGCTTTTACCAAAAGGATGGGAAGGACCATAAAACTAAATTGTTGGCTTTTTTCTTTTCTCGTCCGTTAAGAGCAAAATAGGCTACATAATAAATATGTCTTTCCTGAGCTTATTGTGAACAGTATTTATTGTCATGCTCCTTGGTGGGTTTTAGACATACTGGGCCAAATTCACACCTGATGACATAAAAGCTCTTCTAAAGGAAGGAGCTTTCGCACTGTGTGAAGCTAATACTATCACAACCCAAACGTTAGCCAGCTTCTTTCTTTATGAAATAATAAGGCTGTATCTGTTTTCACAATATTATTATTCACATTAGCATCTAGGTCCCAGCTGAGATCAGGGCACTATTGTGCTGGGCATTGTAATACACACACACACAATCTCTGCCCTGGAGATTTTACAATCTAAATAGATATGACTGACAAAAGGTGGGAGAAAGGGAACTACTATCATCCTCATGTACCGATGAGACACAGAGATGAAATGACTTGTTTAAGTTCACACAGGAAGTCTGTGGCAGAGCCAGGAACTGAACTGAACTTTGATCTCCTGAGTCACTGCCCAGTGCTTTAGCTGCAAGATCTAGAAGAGTAGCCTCAATGGATACACCTACACAGGGATAAAAGACCCGCATTGGCCCAGGTCAGCTGACTCGGGCTTGCAGAGCTTGGGCTGCAGGGCTACAAATCACTGTGTTGACGTTCAGGCTCAGGCTGGAGCTGAGTTCTGGGACTCTCAATCCTCACAGGATCCCAGAGCTCAGCCTTAAGCCTGAGCATCTACACAGTGACTTTTTAGCCCGGGAGCCCAAGCCCTGCGAGCCCAATCAGCTGACCCAGACCAGCCACAGGTTTTTTATCCCTATGTAGACGTAGCCTTTCTGCTCTTCTTATTAGGTCTACTGGAGAATTAGGGTTAGCAAATACTAACATAGCACCATCAGCAGCACTGCTTTTCCCAGGCTCAGACTCAGAGATCATAAGAACATAAGAATGGCCCTACTGGGTCAGACCAAAGGTCCATCTAGCCCAGTATCCTGTCTTCCAACAGTGGCCAGTGTCAGGTGCCCCAGAGGGAATGAACAGAAGAGATAATCATCAAGTTATCCATCCCCTGTTGCCCATTCCCAGCTTCTGGCAAACAGAGGCTAGGGACACCATCCCTGCCCATTCTGGCTAATAGCTCCATGAATAGCTATCCTCCATGAATTTATCTAGTTCTTTTTTGAACCCTGTTAAGGTCTTGGCCTTCACAACATCCTCTGGCAAGGAGTTCCATAGGCTGACTGTGCATTGTGTGAAGAAATACTTCCTTTTATTTGTTTTAAACCTGCTGCTTATTAATTTCATTTGGTGACCCCTAGTTCTTGTGTTATGAGATCGATCCACAGGACTCACTCTCATCTGGTTCTGCTGAGAGGGGGGCACCTCTCAGCCACCTCTCTTACCACTCACATTTGCCTCCAATCACAGATGGACACTGCCCTACATTCACAGCCCCATTCCATTTACAGTGGACACTCCAGGCACCACACAGACCACCTGTAGAGTCCCTGGGGTGCATCCAAAAATGGAGGTGGATTGTTTTCATTTTTAAAAAATCATGTTTTTCCACATGCTCTCCACTTGCCATCATAACAGACTGCTCATTAATTCAAGACACTATGGAGACATTTGCTAAGCTTGCCCTTCCTTAGGACTCAGTATATAAAGGCAGGGAGATCCCAAGCCCTGATTCTCCATCGTCCTGCACCTTGCGAAGTCATCTAAATCTGTGCAAAGGGGGTGAAAAATGGTACCAAATCAAAATGGTAGCATTTTACACTCACTGTGCCCAGATGTAAGTGCCCACACAAGGTGCAGAGCAATGAAGACTCAGACCCCAGGATTCTTGCCTTAGCAATGTGGTGGAAATGTGCTGAGATGGCAGGAGCATGCCACCTGATCATGACGACACCAGCAGCTAGGCTAGCAAGGTTTTGGAGACAATTTTAGCTACTCCCAAACAATAATAAAGACAAGTTGATTCCCCACTTATCATAATGTAGGTAATAACCCATTGCTTTGCATTCACGCAGCTCAAAATGCTTTATGAAAACACTAAACCTGCCACCAGCCTGTGAGACTGGTCAATTGTATTATCCCCATTTTACAGATGGAGAAACTGAAGCACAGAAATGTAAAGTGACTTACCCTAAACCTAGGGTGACCAGGTGTCTGGTTTTTGACTGGAACACCCTGTCGAAAAGGGACCCTGGCGGCTCCGGTCAGCACCGCCAACCGGGCCGTTAAAAGTCCGGTCGGTGGTGCTGCGCGCTAAGGCAGGCTAGTCCCTACCTGTCCTGGCTGACACCGCGCTGTGCCCCAGAAGGGGCCAGCAGCTCCGCTCTTAGGCGGGGGGAGGAGGGGCATGGGGCTCCGCATGCTGCCTCCGCCCTGAGTACTGGCTCTGCACTCCCATTGGCCGGTTCCCAGCCAATGGGAACTGGGGGTGGTGGTGCCAGCAGGCGAGAGCAGCACGTGGAGTCTCCTGGCTGCCCCTGCCTAAGACCCGGACCTGCTGGCCACTTCTGGGGCGCGTGCAGTGCTAGGACAAGCAGGCAGTCTGCCTTAGCCCCCCCGCTGCACCACTGACTGAGAACTGCCCATGCCCCAACCCCAAGCTCTAACCCCCTGCCCCAGCCCTGAGCCCCCCACAGCCTGGAGTACCCTCCTTCACCCCAAACCCCTCATCCCTGGCCCCATCCCCGAGCCCTCAACCCCTCGATTACCCCAGCCCCCCTGGCTCAACCCATAGCCCCCTCCTGCACTGCAAATCCCTCTGCTCCACCCCCCAGCCTGGAGACCCCTCCTGTACCCCAAACCCCTCATCCCCGGCCCCACCCCAGAGCCTTCATCCCCAGCTGGAGCCCATACCCCTTCCACATCCCAACCCCCTGCCTCAACCTGCAGCCCCCTCCCACACTCCGAATCCTCTGGCCCCATCCCCCAGCCTGGAGCCCCCTCGTGCACCCCAAACCTATCATCCCCACCCCAGAGTCCGGACCCCCAGCCGGAACCCTCACCCCCTCCCAAACCCCAACTCCCTGCCCCAGGATGAAGCCCCCTCCTGCACCCTGAACCCTCATTTCTGGCCCCACCCCGGAGCCCGCACCCACAGTTAAGGCCCTCACCCCCTCCTGCACCACAACCCCCTGCCCCAGCCCAGTAAAAGTGTGTGAAGGTGGAGGAGAGGGAGCTATTGAGGGAGAGGGAATGTGGTGAGTAGGGGGCGGGGCCTCAGGGAAGCGGCAGGGGTAGGGTGTTCGGTTTTGTGTGACTAGAAAGTTGGCAATCCTACCCAAACCACACAGTGAGTCATATAAACTGAGCTTAGAACCCAGACCCTCATTGACCCCCAGCCCCCTGCTGTATCCACTACAGTACACTGACCCTGCAACCACAATTCAGTAACATCAGGTCAGACCACACCTCCTCTCAGGTATCAGTTATTTTGTCACCCAGTTCTCAGACTGTAGAAGGGATGGGAATGGGAGGAGCCTCTGATTTGTAAGGGCAACAGCAGCATCATATATAGGGCTAAGAAACGTTTCTAATAACAGGTTTTGAAGGGAACAGGAGCCTGATTTTTATTTTATCCAACTATGTTAATGTTTGAACTTTGACTCTTATGTAAGACCAAGGCAATCAATCTAAAAACAAAAGTAATATCAATACTGCTCAAGGGTTAATTCAGCAGTGTAGCAGCAACAAACACGCTGCCACCCAGGAACCTGAGTTTGCCCGTTAGATACCATACAAGAGCCACGTTAAATGGATATGGCCTGATTCTCCCCTCCATTATACCTGGTTTACACTGTAAGCTATAGGATAGTTTGGATTAAGAAGTAAGTAGAAATTAGGCTAACTTGGGTCCAAAACCTAGGTGTAGAGGAGTAGGGGAAACTGAAGTTGCTAGTGTGAGAAAAGGCAAAGATAAGTTGGAGACAGAGTGTTATGGGAAAGTAAGAGTTAGCAAGGACGTGACCCAGGGCTTTGTTACCATGATGTTTGGATTATAACTGGTTTAAGCAACGTTTTTAATAAGTGTTTATGAAAATTGTGAATGGTTTATTCAAATGTTATCTATATTGCTAGTATGCGAAGGACATTGGTGCAGATGTTAATTTAAATAATGTGCAGTGTAAAGAGCCTATAAGAAGGTGGAAGAAATCTAGTTATGGTAAAGGACAGTTTAATGTTCATTAGTATTATACTAGAGTATAAAAGGAATAGTTTTGCTAAATTGCAAGGGAGAGCTCCAGTTAACATCCAAAGGGCACCATTCGGTTCCAGGACAATAAGGCTGTACTTCACTCTGTTGTCAGTGGACTGATCACCCATTGACACACCATTCCATCTTGGACTGGGAGTATAATAGTAGCATTTGTGTAAGTAGTATTTACATGCCTGTTTGCTTAACTAATCATTTTTCTAATAAAGTTTGGTTGTATCATTCAAAGTGTTGCCTAGTGATCCTCTACTAAACAGTTTTTCTGCAACCAACCTAGAAGCTTGAATCTGAAAACCAAGTTGGGTTTTCTTGGACCCTTATGTTTAACAACTCAATATTAATTGGAAACATTTCAGCATAAAGGTTAACAAATGTTTACAACATTGATATAACCCATTCATGTCAACAGAGATACACAGGAGCAAAAGTGATGTGATAGAGTGGAGAATTGGTCCCATAGTTTAGATCCTGATCTGACATGGTCTGAGATTGCTGTGATGATAAATGTGCTCTCCTCTAACCCCTGGGGCTGAGGAGGGTAGCATCTTATGTTAACCTCCGGAGATTCTGTCACTGACTGAAGAGGAGTGTTAACTGGACTCCCAGGGAGTTATGTCTGAGCCAGACCAAGGGGGTGACATGGGGCCTTAGATACCATCCTTCTACAAAGATAGATAAACCTTGATTATCAGGAGCAAAAATAATGCAGTGTAGGTTTGAAAATGTATGTAGTTAAATGCATTTTTACTTACAATTAGAGCTAATCTGTCTAATTGTTTCAAACAGTTTACTCAACATATTTAGCCCTTTCTCTCTGCTCATGAATTGTCTTTGAACTGATTGTGATTTTTATGAACACATCAAATAGTTTTGACAAAGATGTTTGACCTGTGGGTTGTTCACAAACTGTTCACAGCAAATATCCATTTAGGTACTGATACTCAGAATTCGTTATTTGACGTTTGGGACTGGTCACCCAGCTCACATGCTATTGTTTCTGCTCCATGATAGGATGGCTGAACTTTTACGAAGTACATACACTTTCCTCTGGAAGGAATTTTGTTTAGTCATAAAACAAATTTTGTTTCTCAGTTAACTGAATCTCACCTACTGGGCCCCAAATTCTCTCTCAGGAATATTCTTACACACAAAATTTTGTTCACATGAATGAAGCCCAGCTGCTAATTTCACAAACAGGTCTTTATACTAGTTTATAAGCCATTGTTCATACATATCAATGTGCTGCACAATGTGAGCATCAATGCACAGCCTTATCACATGTTAATAACTAGACTGCTTAGAGGAGAGAGAATTTATACAATGCCAGGACAGCAGCACCCCTTTCACAAGCAGCAATTTAGGGATTCAGCTGCACTGGGCATTGTCTTATGGATGGACTTCAGAAAGGGGGATTGGCTATTGATCTTTTCAGCAAATGCCTCGTTTTGTACATATTCCCAAGCCCCACCTTTGAGTACTCACTCACCAGCTATGTGCTTCTCTTCTTCTTCTCAGACTACTTCACTGTTCGGTCCTCCAGTACATTAAGTCATTAATATCCTGGCAAACAAGAGGACAAATGGATCAGTAAATATTACTGGACAATTGCCACACAGACCTACCTTTTCCGTGTAGTGTGTGTGTGTGTGTGTGTGTGTGTGTGTGTGAGATCACTTAGTTAAAAGAGATTGTGTGTACATTGCCAATGTAATTTGACAAATGGTTTTCAAATAGTATGAAGTTAGCCAGTTCCCTGATACTTCAGATATACACAGTATTACGACACAATATGTCAGTAGCTGTGCTGAAAGGGTCTTAGCTGACATAGCAAGGGAGAAATCCAGGGATATGGGCATGAGGGGTTTTAGCTGGTGAATCAATAAGTATCTTTGATAGGTATGGTGAGGGTCCCTGCAGATATAAGGGGGCTCCCTGGAGATATTGCTACATCTTGCAAACAGACAGCAAGCAGGCATGTTCCTGACATGGGCTGTCTGCTTTCCCAAGCATCATCAGGGGTGACTTTAACCTTCTTCGCCAACTGCCAAGACAAGCAAGGCATTTTCATTCCACACTCCACATTGTTGACAGCTTACACTAACAGGTCCCAAATGCCACATCCCCATAAGAGACACACATTCTTGCTTGTCTAAAGGGGACGGGGTGGTGAAAGAAAGGAGATCTCACTGACTGTCCCACTGTGCGAACGCCAGTAGAGGACAATTCCGCGTGAGAAGAGAGAAAGGGCTGCAGGGAAACTACCACTGCCATCCAGCAAAGCTGATTGGTGGATGGTGTCGCTGGGCTGTAGGAGCAAAGATGGAGTAAATTTTTTCCCAGAGCAGCCCAGCTCTCAAGTTTTCTTTCCCTTCCAGAACCAGACCTGAAGGAAAAAGCTCCACAACCCGCAAATTGCTTCCCTCTCACATTGCCGTAAAGTGGTATTGCCAACACACACGAGCTCAGCACATGCATTCCTGGCACTGCTAAGATTGAAAATGCAGCTCCGAAGAGAAGGGGTTAACCCATAGAAGCACAGCCACGGGAGAGCTGAGACGTTAGTTTAAACTGACAAACCTAGTCCTCTGTAAACAGAGGAAACAAACCACACAAAACAGCAGCCATTAGAAGGTTGTTGTTTTAAATCCAGAAAGCAAACCCAGTGACCGTCCCCAGACCTGCGATCTGAAGCTTACCCCAGATTTCTCACTGCTCCAGAACCAGTGGTGAGGTGAAAATATTCTCACGCTGGAATCCGTTGACTCTCCGAGAAACTTGAGAGAGAAAGGAGAAGGCAAGAGAGAGCGGGAGAGAAGGGGGCGGAGGCAGCTCTGACATGTTTGTACAGTGCCTGGTTCACCTGGCTGTGAATTTGATTTCAGGGTGTGGTTGTAGATGAGACACAGAAATGTTCAGCGCTGGAAAGTCTCACTGCAAAGAGCATGATGAATGCTGACACTGGGGCCTCATGGGATCCTCCTTCCTCCTCCTCATCACCATCTCCCTTTGGACTCTGGAAGGGACAGGAGAGAGAAGGTGCTCAGAGTTGCACCAGAGCAATGAGGTTTGCTGGGTCTCAGACAAGAGCCTCTGCAAGGTCGCCACCTTGCACCCCTCCTCATTGGCTGACCTATTAATGCTCCGACTTGCTCGTTACCGCGCTTCTCTCGTTTCCACTGCCTTGGGGCCTAGAGCTGCTGCAGTTCCTAATGAATCCCGACATCTCCTGCTGTGTTGTGAATTTCAGGACCTGCCACAAATTCCTAGTCATTCCTGGCAGCGGGAGCTTTGATCATTTGATATATGTCTGGATAGATGATAATTAATTTGCATTGCAGCTGTGCAGCACATGACCTGGTGCCAATACTTTTCCTCTGTAGCTTGCTATGAGTCAGTGCTGTGTGGTTTACTGTCTAGTATCATCCCATAATCCTCTTGCTCCAATTGTGCTGTGGCTCGGAGCTTATTGACTCCTGGAAATATACATTTCTGCATCAGTGACTTCTGTCTGCTGGAACATCAGTCAGCAGCGGGGGATGGGAAGAGGTGGAACGTGGATGAGGAACAGGAGGAGGTCAGAGTTCATGTCTGCCAAAGCCATCAACAGCTCTTTCCCTAGAGCAAACAAAGAGGATTCTTGCCTTATTGCAACAGTCTATTGCAAACAATGCCAGTCTAACACCAAGATGATTAGGTCCAAAGAGCAAAGATAAAAATACCCCCACCCCACACCGTGTAATTTACTCCCTTTTGTTTGTGTGGGGGAGGGGGGGTTTGCTAACATGGTATTAAATAAAAAATAAATCCATGATGTAAGTAACCCTGATCAATTAAACTGACATGGGCACCACAGACAGACATTATGGCCCAGTGGATGGGGCAGAGAAGTGGGACTCAGGAGACCTGGGTCCTAATCCTGACCCTGCCACTGACTTTCTGTGTAACCTCGGGTAAGTCACTTCATCTCCAAGTGCCTCAGTTTCCCCTCCCACTACTTCTCTTGTCTATTTAAATTACAAGCTCTTCAGGACAGGGTGTCTTTTACTATGTGTATGTACAGTGCCCAGCACAATGGGCCCAGGGTCTCAGCTGGGATCTATAGGAACTACTGTAATACAGAGAATCATGATAATAATACTGAGGGCAGGTCTACACTAGAAGCGCTACATTGGCGCAGCTGCACCAATGTAGCTGTGCCGCTGCAGCATGTCTGGTAAAGATGCTCTATGCCGACAGGAGAGCGCTCCTGCATTATTCTACAGGTCCTTGTCTGATGAGGCCTGCCAAGGAGATTTCCTACTGGTTCCCTATAGCAGCCTCTCTGGTATCTAGGAAGTAAAGTTAGCCAAGACCCTTTCTATTTGGGGATTGGCCTGCCTGCTCCTATTGGGGCATGTAAAGTTGGCGTCCCATGCGCCGTTGTAACCAAGAAAGGGGACATTTTTATTAGTGATGGCAAACACCAAACAGTGCTCAGAAGAGAGAAGGGCCAGCATTAGCCTCCCAGCAGCTCTCCCTTCAGAAGACTGCAATTTGAGCTGCAAAGTGCTGCCATGTGGAAGATCAGAGCATGAGCCCTTGTTTGCCAGGTTGGCAAGGGATGTGCCTGCTGCTGAGATGTGTGTTACACTCTTGCATACTGTCATTAGCAACTGCTACTTCCATACATTTCCACTGTGCCAGGCCGTGAGGGTCGGTCTATATGGGTAAGTTTGGGGGGAGCAGCACAAAGAAATATCACATACTGTACAGGGAGTCACCCAGGTTTGGGACGGCCTTTAAATCTACACAAGAATGGTCCTCCATGGCTTTAAGTGTTTGGGAGCATCGCACAAAGCCCTCTAAAACAAGAGGCACATCCTAGTCATGGAGACAGGCTTTGCCACATATAGAAGGGCCTGGCTTTACTTGCCAGAATGAGGACTTTGGATGGAGCCAGAAAAGGCCTGCCAACAGCAATTCCGGGCCCCAGGACAGAACAGTCAGTGGGCCCCCACGCACGCACAAGCCGCGCCCGCGCAGACATGGTCCGCCTGACATTTGGGTGATGCTGCGCCTGCACTGGCTGGTGCCCAGAGAGCTGCCGGCTGTGCTGCTGGGCGCGCTCTTCCCGCACAGCCAGGGCTTCCACATGCCTACCCAGTACCGTTGCCAACTGTCTAATCGTGCAAACCCCACCCCGGCCTGGCCCCGACCCTTCCCTGAGACCACGCCCCATCCCGCCCCTTCTCTGAGGCCCCCACCCCCTGCTCACTCCATCCTCCCCTCCCTCCTCCGTTGCTCACTCGCCCCCACCCTCATTCACTTTCACCAGGCTGTGGCAGAGGGTTGGAGTGCAGGAGGGGGTGAGGGGTCAGGCTCTGGGAGGGATTTTGGGTGTGAGAGGGAGTGAGGGGTGTGGGCTCTGGGGGGAGCGGGGGAGTTTGGGTGTGGGATGGGGTGCAGGGTGCAGACTCTGGGAGGGAGTTTGGGTGCGGGTCTAGGTTGGGGCAGGAGGTTAGAGTGCAGGAGGGGGTCAGGGGGTCGGCGCTTACCTCACGTGGCTCCTGAAAGCAACCAGCACACCCCTCCGGCAGCGGCTCCTAGGCGGGGGGGCCCAGAGGGTCTCTGCACGCTTCTGCCTGCAGGCACTGCCCCCACAGCTCCCATTGGCCGCAGTTCCTGGCCAATGGGAGCTGCGGAGTCAGCGCTCAGGGCGGGGGCAGCGCACGGAGACCCCCTCCCCAGAGGCCACAGGGATATGCCAGCCGCTTCCAGGAGCAGCGCGGAGCAAGGGCGGTGGGGCAAAGCACCCCTTTGCCCTCCCCTGTCAGCAGGCCTGGAGCCAGAGCAGCTTGAAGCCTGAAGTGAATCTCAGCAGTCTGGGATCTTAAATGAAGACCTATAGCGTCATTTAGGGTGGGTGAGGAGGGGGCTCTAGCCCCCCTCTGAGTTTTGTACCCGAGGTCTCCTCACAGTGCATGCCCTACCCAAGCCGGTGCTCTTAATTGCAACACATCTTGAGTGTGATATGTGAAGAATTCTGTACTGCTCCCAGCTTCCACCTTTGGGGCAGGGAGTTTGTTTATAAACAGAAGCAGGGTGATTAAGATAACAAAAGCCTTTTCATTAAATTAAGGCTCGTTAGATGATCCTGAAAGCACTGCCAAGCACTCCAGTTAAAAGATAGGAAACAAAGGGTAGGAATAAATGGTGAGAGTGGAGAGAGGTAAATAGTGGTATCCCACAGGACTCTGTACTGGGATCAGTGCTGTTCACCATATTCATAAATGATCTGGAAAAAGGGGTAAACAGGGAGGTGGCAAAATTTGCAGATGATACAAAATTACTCAAACTAGTTAAGTCCAAAGCAGACTGAAAAGGGTTACAAAAGGATCTCACAAAATTGGATGACTGGGCAACACAATGGCAGATGAAATTCAGTGCTGATAAATGCAAAGTAATGCACATGGCAAAATATAATCCCAACTATGCATACAAAATGATGGGGTCTAAATTAGCTGTTACCTATCAAGAAAGAGATCTTGGAGTCATTGTGGACAGTTCTCTGAAATCATCCACTCAATGTGCAGTGGTAACCAAAAAAGCTAAGAGAATATTGGGAATCATTAGGAAAGGGATAGATAATAAAACAGAAAATATCAAATTGCCTCTATATAAATCCATGGTACCCCCACATATTGAATACTGCATGCAGATTTGAGTCACCCCATCTCAAAAAAGATATACTGGATTTGGAAAAGGTACAGAGAAGGGCAACAGAAATTATTAGGGGTCTGGAACACCTACCATATGAGGAGAGATTAAAAAGACTGGGACTTTTCAGCTTGGAAAAGAGATGACAAAGGGGGGATATGATAGAGGTCTATAAAATCATGAATGGTGTGGAAAAATTGAATAAGGAAATGTTATTTACACCGTCACATAACACAAGAACTAGGGGTCACCCAATGAAATTAATAGGCAGCAGATTTAAAACAAACAAAAGAAAGTATTGCTTCACAGTTAACCTGTGGAACTCTTTGCCAGCGGATGTTGTGAAGGCCAAAACTATAACAGGGTTCCAATAAAAGAGCTAGATAAGTTCATGGAGGATAGGTCCATCAATGGCTATTAGCCAGGATGGGCAGGGATCCAACACCATATTCTGCATGCCCCTAGTCTCGGTTTGCTAGAAGCTGGGAGTGGGTGACAGGGGACAGATCATTTGATGATTGCCTGTTCTAGTCATTCCCTCTGAAGCACCTGGTATTGGCCACTGTTGAAAGACAGGATACTGGGCTAGGTGGACCATTGGTCTTACCCAGTATGGCCGTTCTGATGTTCTCATATAGAACCCAGATGTATCCCCCCCCGCTGTAACCCACTAGGAACCCTCTCCTCTCCTAGAGCCCAGGAGTCCTGATGGAGTCTCTCGCTCCGCAGAGTTAGAAGCAAAGTAAGAATATACTTACTAAAACATAAAATTTTAAACCTAACCAGTGTCCCTTAAGTGACTTGCCACAAGATGTCAGAACATGTTAGTATTGGAGCTGAGTGGGTCTAATATTTATTTAATTTTCTTTCTTTTATATAGGAATTAGATACAATGCGCCTGTAGGCTAATTGCTATGTTATCTGCCAAAAAACTAAAGTTTTCAAGTGCCTAAGTAGCCCCCTGAATCATGGTTAAAGTTGCCCCCTCCCCCCACCAAAATCTGAAGTGGCGTCCCTGATGAAGACTAGGACATTTTCCAGGCTTTTTAGGTAAGACTTGGATTCCTAGAATCCCATGCACTTTTGAAATTCCCTTGAATCGAAGCTCTCTAGATTTTCCCTCCAATTACAATTTGTCCTGTGCCTCTTTCCTAGGGTTACCATTCGTCCGGATTCCCCCGGACATGTCCGGCTTTTTAAGCTAAAAATAGCGTCGGGGGGAATTTGCAAATGTCCGGACTTCCCCCTGATGCAGAGCCCGCGCGGCTAACAGTGGTGCCGGCTGGACGGTGTCACTTACATGGGGCTCCGACACTCAGCCAGAGAGAGCACGTCCTCCTCCTCCTCCTCCCTCCCTGCATCGCAGATCGGCTCGGGCAGTCTGGAGCTCCTCCCCCGCTCCCCAGCGTGCTGGACGAGCGGCTCATGCAGTTCCTGAGCAAGCTCACGGAGACATTAGGTGAAGAAAGGCCAACAACAAGGGGGGCAGGGGGTCGGAAAAGGGGCAGGGAGGTTTTGGAGGGGGCAGTCAAGAGACGGGGGGGGTCGGGAGTTCGGGGGGGGGCTTTTTGGGGGTGTGGAGAAGGTTTTGAGCAGTCAGGGTACAGGTAGGGGGTAGGGTCCTGGGGGGCATTTAGGGGGGGGCTTAGGAGGGGACAGTTAGGGGACAAGGAACAGGGAGGCTTAGGTAGGGGGTGGGGTTCTGGAGGGCAGTTAGGAGCAGGGGTCCCAGGAGGGGGCTGTCAGGGGGCAGGAGTGGGGAGAGGGATTGGAGCAGTCAGGGGATAGGGAGCAGAGGGGTTTAGATGGGTCGGGAGTTCTGGGGGGGGCTGTCAGGGGGTGGGGAGTGGTTGGATGGGGCGTGGGAGTCCCAGGGGTCTGTCTGGGGGTGGGGGTGTGGATAAGGGTTGGGGCAGTCAGGGTACAGGTAGGGGGTAGAGTCCTAGGGGGCCAGTTAGGATGGGGGGAGGGTCTCAGGAGGGGGCAGTCAGGGGACAAGAGGCAGGGAGGCTTAGGTAGGGGGTGGAGTCCTGGGGGGCAGTTAGGGGCAGGGGTCCCAGGAGGGGGCAGTCAGGGGACAAGGAGCGGGGGGAGGGTTGGGGGTTCTGAGGGGGAGAAGTGGGAGGGGCAGGGGCGGGGCTAGGGCAGGATGGGGCGGGGCTAGGGCAGGACAGGGGCGGGGCTCCTCCCGTCCTCTTTTTTGCTTGCTGGATTATGGTAACCCTATCTTTCCAACACCTTGCTGCTGCTCCCCAGCCAACTGCTTCTTGGGGAGAATTACACAAGAAAAAAAAAATAGAGATCACTCTTGCCAGAGTTGCTGAACTGCATGTTGCTCTTTCAGACTGCTTCTCACAACCCCAGGACTGCCTACCCTAGGGCAGCCATAACTGGGGAACAAGAAAGACTGCAGAGTGTACTGGTTACCCTCACTGGCTCAGCCTGGTTATTTGATTTATAAATACAGCAAATTATTTGAACCACCTCACACCATGTCTCCAAAAGGGATAAACTCGTTGCCTTATTTCAATCGGACGCTGTGGGTCTCCTGTCTCCCTCTCTCTCCCTGCTTAGCCCAGCACAAAAACCAGCACCAGTACTCACCACCTGCTGCCACCCCCACACTCTCATCTTCAGTGGATCAGACTCAAGGACCTTTCTGTTGGAGCAGGCCCCCATTAGATATGTGCTGGAGACTGGGAGAGGGCAATCCAGCAGCAGGTTTGGCGCTCAGGTGCAATTTAGATAAGCACTCTAAAGTTTAGGTGCTTACCCAAGGCTTATCTGAACCATGCAGACCTTGAGTCTGTACAACTGGCAGGGAATCTCACAAGAAGAGACTCTCACAGTGTTCTCATTTATTTTACTTAATTATATTATTTTTTGCACATTTGCTTTCAGTTCTAGCTAGGAATAGTGTAAGAACAGCCTCTATTTCAGCACCTGCATCTAGCTAAGCAAGACCATCCACATCTTATTACTATTTGTATTACTGTAGTGCCCTGGAGTCCCAAGCAGGACAGGGCCCTATTTGTGCTAGGTGCAGTACAAACACACAGAACAAGGCAGGGACTGTCGCTAAGAGTTTACACTTTAATCCTGCTTCCATTCCTTGAAATGCAGAAGGGTGTAAGGATGGGGGTTGGTTTAGTCTAGCAGAGTTTGCTCATCCCTGTTAGAGAACTGAGTTCTGTCTGGAGACCACAACGCATCCACATTCAGCGGTCTCACAGGCTGGGGCCCCCCAAGGTTATTTACAGAGGAGCTGCAACCCCTGACTACTGAGAGTTATTCAGGCTTGGGCCCTTGTACTGATACAGCAGGACCCCCATCAGGAGCACAAAGCATTTAGATAAGGAGACAGATTTGCTTCAGAAGGGACAAGAAAGTAACCAGCTTCACTTTAGAGCTGAAACTCCATCCAGCCTGGACATGACACTCAAGCAAAAGCTTGAGACCATCAGTAGGGCAGCATACATGGCATTTTGCTATTGGTAAAATGCCAGTGGGTCAGCAAATGGTCCCTGTACATAATATTGCCCCAGTTTGGTTCTAAATCACTTCTATGCACTCGTTCAACATCTTTTTCCTTAAAATAAACTCACAGGCTGGTTGAATTGCAATAGAAATAATGTAAAGTTTAGTCCCAAAAATGTTCCAATAGGTCTAACCACATCAATGCTGCCTTACCCGCCAGATATGGGTGGCAGGAGTTACACTAAAGGCACATCTGATGCTTCCTCCAAGGTAAATCATCCCTTCACTGCCAAAGTTACAACAGAGGGTCAGTACGTTCTAGCTCTCCCATAGTCTCATTGTGCCACCTCGGGCAAATCCCTTCTACTCTAGGGTGCAGATCTGTAAAATGATTCTGTTAACACCTACCTCACCCAGATACTAGACTTCATGTTAATTCATGCTGAATTCATGTTTCTTTAAGTGCTTTGAGATCCTT
>NW_020664447.1:43828328-43854094 GCF_002925995.2 Terrapene triunguis
TATTCAACCTCCAGCTTCAACTTCTACTTAAACCTTATTTCTTGGTTGCTTTTTAAGACTCATGTGAGAGCTTTTGCTCATGTATATGATTGGCTTACACCTTTCCCTAGTACATATAAAACATTACATGGGCTGCTGGACAACTACCTCTGCTTATGAAATATTCCTGCTGGCCATATTTCAAACATCTACATTCAACATTTAATGCCAAGTCAACCCCACTCTAGGTCTACCTTAGGGCACCACTACACTGGCAAAGTTACAGTGCCGGCAGTTACAGCGCCACTCAGAGAGCACAGAAGGGAAACCGTTGTTGTGTGTTCACACTGACAGCTGCCTGCGCAATAGGACGTTCACATTTGCGGCACTTACAGCGGTATTCAGAGCGGTGCACTCTGGGCAGCTATCCCACAGAGCACCTCTTTCTCTTCTGCCGCAAAGACTTGTGGGAAAGCAGGGAAGGGGGGGTCACGGGGGTATCCTGGGTCCTGTCTCAATGCCCCATGATGCATTGCTTTGCATCCCAGCAATCCCTGTGCTTCCGTCTGCATTTGGAGCCATCTTTCAACGGTTTGTGTACTGCGCGCCCTGCCTCTTTCGGGCAGCAGGAATGGATCCCGAACTGCTGACCAGTATGCTGCTCACTCTGACCAACACGTCACTAGTGGCAGTGGAGTTATTCCTTAAACTACAAAGACAAGAGGAGTGCGACATTGATCTCGCCACGCGTAGTAGCTATGACACGCGATTGCTTGCAGCATTCACGGAGGTGCTGACCATAGTGGAACGCCGCTTTTGGACTCGGGAAACAAGCACTGAGTGGTGGGATCACATCGTGATGCACGTCTGGGATGACGAGCAGTGGCTGCAAAACTTTCGGATGAGGAAAGCCACATTCATGGGACTGTGAGATGAGCTTGCCCCAGCCCTGTGGCACAAGGACACAAGAATGAGAGCTGCCCTGTCACTGGAGAAGCACATGGCGATTGCACTGTGGAAGCTGGCTACTCCAGACTGCTACCGATCGGTTGCTAACCAGTTCGGAGTGGGAAAGTAGACACTTGGATTCGTGTTGATGGAAGTGTGCAGGGCCATCGCATCCTATTCCGAAAGACTGTGACTCTGGGTAACGTGCCTGACATTGTGGATGGCTTTGCACAAATGGGCTTTCCTAACTGCAGAGGGGCGATAGATGGCACACACATTCCAATTCTGGCACCAGACCACCTAGCCACTGAGTACATTAATCGCAAGGGGTATTTCTCAATGGTTCTCCAGGCGCTTGTGGATCACAGTGGGCATTTCACAGACATTAACGCAGGCTGGTCCAGAAAGTGCATGATGCACACATCTTTCGGAACACTGGCCTGTTCAAGATGTTGCAAGCAGGGACTTTCTTCCCAGACCAGAAGATCACCACGGGGGAAATCAAAATGCCCATTGTGATCCTGGGAGACCCCACCTACCCCTTAATGCCATGGTTTATGAAGCCATACACGGGGCAACTTGACAACAGGAAGGAATGGTTCAACAACAGGCTGAGCAAGTGCCGAGTGACTGTTGAGTGTGCATTTGGCAGTATAAAAGCCCGCTGGCGATGCCTGTATGGGAAGCTGGACCTTGCTGATGAAAATATTCCTATGCTTAGAACCGCATGCTGTACGCTCCATAATATTTGTGAAGGGAAGGGTGAAAGCTTCACTCAGGGCTGGACCACAGAGGCTCAGTGCCTGGAGGCTAAGTTTGAACAGCCAGAGACCAGGGCTATTAGAGGGGCACAGCACAGGGCCATAAGGATCAGGGATGCCTTGAGGCAGCAATTTGAAGCTGAAAGCCCCTGATATTTGTTGCTATGCTCGGGATTGCAGTGCATGTAATGCTAGGAGGTGATTGGTGCACATGATGCAAGAAGGGGGCTTAACATAATTGTATGTTGCTTTGCAGTGTTCTTTTTGCTTTCACTTAATAGAATAAAGATTGCTTTCAAACCAACACAATTCTTTTATTAAAAGACAAACACCGGAGGAGAGAGTCAAACGAAAAAATTCATCAGCAGGGCGGGGGATGGGAGAATGGGGGAAAGAAGGTCTCAAGAGGAGGAGGGGTTCTGGGACAGCTACAAATTTGTGTATGTCCAGGGATCATACCCAACCTTCTCCTTTGGAGTACAATGCAGCGGGTGCTCTACTTCAGCAGGGCCAAAGTGCAAAGGGATGGGTGTTGAGTGCAGTGGGTAGTGGGAGTCCACAGTGCTGGACTGTGAGGAGGGAGGAGTGGAATGCTGTGGGTAGAGAATGGAGCCAGGAGGTTGATAACAGTGTGTTGGTGGTTTGTGGGGAGCACATAGGAAAGAGTTTTGTGACAGTGGCTGCCGAGAAGGCGGGCGTGGAGCCGCTTGGTTTGAAGAGCTAATATCTCCTGGAGCGTGTCCACTTGGCACTCCATAACGTTTACGAGCCGCACCGTGGCTTCTTTTTGGTGTGCCGCGTTCTCCTTTCGGTCCCTCTTCTCGCTATCCTGCCACTCCTTCAATTCCTGTTTCTCAGCGGCGGAGTGCATCATAACCTCACAGAGAAAGTCCTCCTTAGTTCTTCTTGGCCGCTTTCTAATTCTGCACAGCCTTTCTGCCACCGATAACAAAGAGAGGGGCTGGGCTCCCAAGGTCATCTCTGTGAAGTTTAAATGCAACATTTTACAGAAGCAGTATTATTTGCAACACAGACAACACTGATTCAATGCTTTAAAACATAGCCAGTATTCACACACCTGTCACTAACTGGCTGACCCCAGGCAAGTACACATGAGCCACAAGACCTCCAAAATGGTGAGTAGCTGCAGGGGCAGGGTAAATCACTCTTCCTGGACCCTGTTGTACACTGGGTATGTGGCTCTTGGGGACAGCCAGCACTGTAGGGGGGCCTGCTAATCATTCCTGCCCCCACACTTTCCACAGGATGTGATCATTACGGAAGATATCTCGCTGCTATGGGTGAACAGGGAATCCAGGGAGAGTCTTTCTCCAAGTCTGCAGCTTCTGCCCTGGCCCCTATGTGGCTCACCTGTGTGCAGCAATGGTCCGTCCCATCCCCCAACCCGTGACAGCAAAGTAGCGTGGGAAAGTCACCATTAATGGGGCAAGAAACAAAGCAGCTCTGCCGAGGAACCTGCAGTAGCGGATTGCCCAGTATCGCCACGAGAGTTTCCAGGAGATCTCTGAGGGAGATTCCCGTGAAGTGAGGGAGTCTATCAACAGCCTGTACTGATGCTCAGACTAGGCATGCAGTGAGAGACAAGCCTGCTTTCTGCAACCTGCCCCCAACAACTCGCTTCAGCGAGTCCCAAAATCAGATCCACTTACCAGAGGCCTCCTCTCCTGTTTGCGCTTCACCAAGATCCGACTGCTGTGATTGGCTAGGCTCGTCCGCGGTAGAAAAGAGCTCCTGACTGCATGCGTCTCTGACCTCCAACTCATCCTCTGCCTCTGGATCCCCCTCCCCCTCTTCGTCCAAGATTTCCTCCTTCTGGCTCAGTCCACTCTCGACTGGCATGCGAGCCAACAAAGTATCCACAGGGGCCTTCGCAGT
Organism: Terrapene triunguis; assembly: GCF_002925995.2. Classification (NCBI taxonomy): domain Eukaryota; kingdom Metazoa; phylum Chordata; order Testudines; family Emydidae; genus Terrapene; species Terrapene triunguis. The sequence continues at coordinate 43,831,913 of NW_020664447.1, forward strand.
GGAGGTGGGGTCACAACCAAGTATCGCGTCCAGCTCTTTGTAGAACTGGCAGCTCGTGGGTGCAGCACTGGAGTGGCAGTTTGCCTCCCGCGCCTTGTGGTAGGCATTGCGCAGCTCCTTCACTTTGACCCTGCACTGCAACTTGTCCCGGTCATGGCCCCTTTCTGTCATGCATCGTGAAATCCGTCCTTAGGTATCATAATTCCTACGGCTGGAGCGCAGCTGGGACTGGACAGCTCCTCTCCCCAAATGCTGATGAGGTCCAGTAGCTCGGCATTGCTCCAAGTGGGGGATCGCCTGGTGTGTGGAGCAGGCATGGCCACCTAGAAAGATGCACTGAAACCACTGCATGCATCACTGAGCAAATAGGAAGGGGACTTTCAAATTTGCAAAGGAATGTACGAGGTGGGGCTGACGGTTGGTCACCTGAGGGCAGGGCAGTTCAAACTGATGACCAGAGAGGTGAGAACAGGCATTGTGGGACACCTCCTGGAGGCCAGTTGCAGTGCTGTAATCACCACAGTGTCTACACTGGCACTGCAGCGCTGTACCCCCGGCACAGAAAGCTGTATGCCTCTCGTCGGGGTGGGTTTTTTAGAGAATACATTTTAATTCAGTAATGGTAGGTTTGCAAAGGATGCATTGGTTGCACTCATCACTTAAAGATTTGTATATACAATTACATTTCAAGGGGCTTTTGTACACATCTTTTTGTCTGCTCTGGAAACTGCTACACAAGATCTACGTAAAACCTATGTTCTTTATATGAAGTTTTGGTCCTTGCAGCAAATATTTTCTCCTCCATTGCCACTAAGGAGTTCTCTGTCTCAGCTTGGAGCCCTGAGAATCCCTTCACTTTCTTTTTACCCTCTCCCTTCCTTTCTTCCCCAACTCCCATCCAAGCAGCCAACTGTAAAGTCTAAATTCTGGAATACGGCAGACACTGCTTACACCAGGGTCCATTACTTTAGCAGAATACTGGTTGTTGCATGGTCGAGTTCTAACCTAACCTACGCCAAGACAAACACAAAGACTCTCTGGCACCTTCATCTAAGGTGTATGTATTGTCAGATTCCATAGACACAGTATGTGCATACAGGTTATACAGAGTATGTCTGGATGTTGTCCCCAGTTGGTATGGCCAAGAATCGAGTACGCATATTCATGAGCATCACATTCTGCTGAGCGGGACAAGACTGAATGCACCAATGCTAGTTGTTGATTAGCTATGAGGTTGTTGTAATCACTGTTTAATGCCTTTAGTTGCTCCTTCCCCCAAGAGGCAAAATATTCTTCCTTTGCAGCAATTCTGGACCCTGTTGGCCTACTGTGGGGAGAAAGGCTAGGTACAGGAATTGAATCAATGTCTCCTTCAGGACAGTGCAGAGCACTACCATTGATCCCCTTTGGATTCTCTTCAGGTAAATATTTATATTACAAGAACATAATCAGGTTCAGAATAAATCACATTTGAAAACACCTGTGGCAGCTCTGAAAATGTCATCAGTGTGAGTTATGAATGGGGACTCCTGCAACATGTTCTGCTGATCTAGAATTTCTCATTGTGGCTAATTTGTGGCTAACTAAATACTAATTTAGTTAGGAGAGTGATAAAGTGTTTCACGTAATAAGTCGTAACCATTTTTTAAAATTCATGTTAATTTGTATATCCTCAGTAGCACTGAATATTATAAAAATATATTCACAAAAATTGGTTTAAATTAAAAACATGTATTTGCCTCAGTGGTATTTGTGACACTTTTAAATTTGTTTGTCACTGACATTCATAACAACTGAGAGATTGTTTTTGTTCTGCAGAATGTTCATGGGAAGTGAAAATCTGGCAAATCATCATGGATTATATCCAAGTATTGAGCAAAGATTCCCTCTAGAAATATTTGGGTGGCCATCTTGAAAATTCTTTTTTAAATTTGGCAGTACCTGTTTTAAAAATGTGTGTTAAAGTTGGGAAATTTCCCCAGTGACAGTCACAATCCAGATACTTTTCTCAGGCTATCCTGTAAACATAGTCCTAGGGCTGGTTTAGGTATTTCAGGTTCCAAAGTCCCTGTAAAATTAGGCCTTGTCTACACTGCCACTTTACAGCGCTGAAACTTTCTCATTCAGGGGTGTGAAAAAACTCCACCCTGAGCAATGGAAGTTTCAACGCTGTAAAGTGGCAGTGTAGACAGTGCACCAGTGCAGTGCTGGTAGCTACTCCCTTCGTGGGGGTGGGTTTTTTACAGTGCTGGGAGAGAGCTGGTGCCGCGACTACACAGCCATGTTAACATTGGTAGTGAAGACATACACAGATACAGGGCCGGCTCCAGGCACCAGCCCACCAAGCTTGTGCTTGGGGCGGCACCTGGAGGGGGGCGGCGCGGCGCTCTGGCCGCCGGGGGGAGAGCGGAGCCCCAGCCGGGGCTCACCGCCCTCCCCCCGGGGCTCCGGCCGCCCTCCTGGGGCGGCAAAAAAGCCAGAGCCGGCCCTGCACAGATATATAAAGTAAGGGTATTTAGATTGCCAGTAAAATATACAAAAAGACATTTCTCTGTTACTTTAGGGCTCAAATTTTCAAGAGTGGCCTCTAAATTTGTGCACACCAATTTTCCATACCCACTTTTGCATGCACAAGAACTCTGATTTGTGCATGCTAATTACATTTGTGTGCCTAAATTGGGCAGTTTACTGTAGCAGTTAAAGCTCAGGAATGACTGTTCACACAAAGAGGTACTTCCTGCCACTGTCTGCTCTGAGGGCCTGACCCAAAGTCCATTGAAATCAATGGGAGTCTTTCCATTGACACTTCAGTGAGGATTAAAACAGGGATCTCTAGTTTAAGATGGATGTGACAGGGGGGAAATCTGTCTCTATGAGCTCAATGGGACTGTCCATGTGCTTAATATTAAACATGTGCTCGTCTTTCCTGGATCAAGGCCAGGGCCACCATCTTGAAGGATCAGCTCCTATCCAGCTCTCACTGAAGTCAATGGGAAGACCACCACTGATTTTAATGGGAGCTGGCCCCAGGTAACAAGAAAACAGAACAAGGCTGTTAGCTCTTAAGTGCAGATAATTTGGATACTAAAAATAACTGAACTGCATGTGTAACCTATTGGTTAGTGTGTCTGATTCACAGAGGATGCAAGTCTGCTATAGTCCCCAATTGTTTAACGCAAGATATAGAGACTTTTTTTTTAGTCTGGAGATTCCTTGTTCAATCGCCAGTGTCTGCCAACATGTCAGCCATCACTCACACACACACACAAATTGAAGATTTGGGGCCTGGAAAGCAAACTATGCCCACAATGTGGGAGGCTGGGTTGAGCTCCCATCCCCCTTTGAAAAATATGACCTGTTCAACCATTCTTTCTATGCACATGCAATGTTAATAGGATCAAGCACAGATTACAGAATGGAATTTGTTCTCTTTCAACTAATTAAAAAGGCAACAGAGGGTAATAAAAACAAAAACCTGCATATTAGGAGGCACTGTGTATCAGAGAGAGGAAAGTCTGAAAACTAGAAGATTGTCAATAAGACAACACAGATGCTACAGACAGTCTAATTTAGCCAGATTCTGAGGGGAAAAGCAATTAAATCCACAGCCATCAAATTGCCATTATTAGCTTGTAAAAAACTGATGAGTCTCCTGAACCTGCTTTACATTTTTGCTTTCTAGTTTAGAAGATGCTACATTGTCAGAATGAAAACACCTTTATATATATTTGTTGCAGTAGTATCGATAAAGAAACATTTCTGTCTCTAGTGAATTCACCGCAGTGGGGATAACAAATCCCCCACAAGTTTGTTCCTGATTCTTAAAACAGCTTTTAGTTGATCAATTCCAAAAAACAAAAAAATCTTTTAAGAAACCCTGACATATAATGATTTCCTTGAAGGAGCTCCATGCAATTGTGCTTTCCAGATAGCCAGTGTTAGAGCTTCAGATCATTTTTCTGCCGTCATAGACCATGCAAGAAGTTAGGAATTTTTGATTTGAGTTTTTGTATCAAATCTTTTATTTTCCCCTTCCCCTCAATGATTTTGGGGCTTTTTTGCTGCTATTAGGGGTGTGTAAAGAAAACCAATAGAGGGGTACAGGCATGCAGTTCTAAAGCAAACAACCTGCACAGTCAACAAAAATATACCCGGGTGTCTCTTGCTTGGAGATTTTAGAGGTGCCTGAACACACATGTACCAGTTCCAGGAGCTAATGCTCACATTGCTTTGATTTTTCACATTGGTGTTGCTTTCTCCTTGATTCTAAGTCACCTGCCGATGTTATTGGAGGATGGTTACTTACAAATACGGTTATTCCCTCTCCTATGGGGCTCAGTTCTGCAAGGTGCCGATAAGCACTCTGACCTCAAAGCAGCATAGCACCGAAGAAGGTGCTTAGCTTTAAACACATAAGTAGTCCCATTAAAGTCAATGGGATTGAGCCCATGGCCATCCTAATATATTTTAAAATGTGACCTTAGTGCTAATGAAACTTTCAAGACCGACAGCCCTGGAGACTCAGAATAGGGTGACCAGATGAGAGACATGAAATATTGGGACACGGGGGGGAGGAAGGAAGAGGTCGTCAGCGGAGGAAAAAAAGAAAAAAAAAGAGCCGCCGGAGCATAGGAAGAATTGGTGGGGGCTGAGCACCCACAGGCAGCTCCCCGCCCCATCCCCCACACCAGCTCACCTCCGCCTCCCCTGAGCAGGCTGCCGTGTCCTGCTTCTCCTCCCTCCAAGTGCTTGCGCTGCCATACAGTTGATTCGCGCAAGGCTGGGAGGGAGGGGGGAGAAGGAGGAATGCGGCGTGCTTGGGGAAGAGGTGGGGGCAGGGCGGGGATTTGGGGAGGGATCCAATGGGGCAGGGAGGGGGCGGAGTCGGGGCGGGGCCAGGGCTGATTTGGGGGCGGGGAGACACGAGCCCCCTCCGCAAAATATCGGGACAATTCACGTCCCGACCAAACATCGGTCGGGACGCGGGACAAACAAGTAAATATCGGGACAGTCCCGATAAAATCGGGACGTCTGGTCACTCTAACTCAGAACCACATCCAAGCCACATCTCAGCCATTTTACAGGGCTCCAGAGGCACAAAACAATCTGAGAGCTGGGGTACTCACCCTGAGCATTACTACAACATGGGAAAACCTCAGGGCCGCTATAGTGGCTCCTACACCAGCCCTTCTGGCCTAGGGTGACTGGAACACCCGATCGAAAAGGGATCCTGGTGGCTCCAGTCAGCACCACTGACTGGGCCGTTGGCTGTCCGGTTGGTGGCACTGTGAAGCTGGACTGGCAGGCTCCCTGCACGTCTCTGCGCAGCTCCCGGGAGGCAGCCAGCATGTCCCCCCTCCAGCTTCTATGCATAGGGGCAGCCAGAGGCCTCCGCCTGCTGCCCCCACCCCAAGAGCCGCCCTTGTAGCTCCCATTGGCCAGGAACCTCAGCCAATGGGAGCTGCGGGGGCGGTGCCTGCTGGCAAGGCAGCACGGAGACCCGCTTGGCTACACCTCTGCATAGGAGCTGGAGGGGGGCCAAGTCGCTGCTTCCAGGAGCCGCCTGAGGTAAGCGCCTCCCAGAGCCTGCACCCCTCATCCTCTCCTGGGCCCAAACCCCTGGCCCCAGCCCTGATCCCCCCTGCTGCCCTCCAAACCCCTCAGTCCCAGCCCGGAGCACCCGCCTACACCCCAAATCTCTCATTCCCAGCCTGAAGCACCCTCCTACACCCCAACCCCCTCATTCCCAGCCCCACCCCATAGCCCATACCCCCAGCCGGAGCCCTCACCTCCCCCCCCACACACACTCCAAACCCATGCCCCAGCCCAGAGCCCCCTCCTGCACCCTGAACCCCTCATTTCTGGCCTCACCCTGGAACCCACATCCCCAGCCCAGAGCCCGTACCTTCTTCCACACCCTAGCCTCCTACCTCAGTCCGGAGCCGCCTCCTACATCCCAAACCCCTCATTTCTGGCCCCACCCCAGAGCCCGCACCCGCAGCTGAAGCCCTCACCTACTCCCGCAGCCCAACCCACTGTCTCAGCCTGGAGCCCCGTCCCACACTCTGAACGCCTCATTTCTGGCCCCACCCCAGAGTCCACACCCCCAACCGTAGCTCTCACGCCAGCCCCCTGATCCAGCCCAGTGAAAATGAGCGAGTGAGTGAGGGTGAGGAGAGCGAGCAACAGAGGCAGGGGGATAGAGTGAGCGGGGGTGGGGCCTCGGCGAAGGGGCAGGGCATGGGTGTTGGGTTTTGTATGAGTAGAAAGTTGGCAACCCTATTCTGGCCCCCAGCATAAAGAGTGTGCCTGAGAGAAAGGGGGTGTGGCATAGTGTCTCTACATGCAAGTTGTTGGCATTGCCCAGCATAAAATAGGGCATGATGATGGTGATTTATTATTTGTATTACTGTAGTACCCAGAGGCCCTGATGAAGATCCAGACCCACTATGCTGGGTGCTGTACAGACATACAATAGGAGACGGTCCCCTCTCTGAAGAGTTTAGTCTTGTAAGCAGGTGGAAGTAGCACACAATAGAGAGGATGAAGGAGGGGAGGCAAGAGTAACAATAAGAGCACAGGGAACAGGCATAAACCAACTGTGGGAATAATTTGCAGATTTTGAGGTTATGTTTATACATTATACACACACACACACACACACACACACACACACACACACAATGTTAATGAACCTCTGCCACCCATCCGTTTGTGGGCATCATGGTTGAGGTGGGTTTGAGACTGAATTTAAAGAAGGGCAGAGCAGCTCTGAAACTGCCCTGTTTATGCCAGGGAACACCCTGGTGGTGGCAGGGTGGCAGGGAGGAGGGAAAGGTAGTATAGAGGTGGCTTAATGTCCCTACACATCCCAAGTTGCACCATGCACAACCCAGGACATGGTCTTGAAATCATCTTTATTTTAGCCACAAAACATGCACAGATTGAACAGTAGAAGTGCAAGCTTCTCCATATTGCTCCACTAATATGTCATAATTCTGGGACAACAGGACAACTGCTAGGGCAAGGGAGGAGCTCAGTCCCCATGGCCCATTCAGTCTTTGGCTTCTCTTCTGAGACTGCTAAGTAGGGTGCCATTTCTGGCAGTGGTTTCAGTGATCCAAACAACTGTTTACAAGGAAATGGTCTGGGGTCACCGAAGAGTCATGACATGTAACAAATTTCAATCCCATTTTTGCCCTGAACCATGTTTGAAACTAGCCGTGAAAAGCTCTGTCCCATTTCGATTCCTCTGAGCCACTGCGCACATACCCCTTTTATTACATTTGTGTAATTGTGTCTCTGATGTTCACTTGAGAGATATTCCTCATGTCCTGTTACTATTTACTTTAACTACTGGACTGCCTAGTTTTTAGTGGTAGTTTTAATTGAGAAGGATGATCAGTATTTAATTAAAGGACACTTTTCCAGGCTTATCACAATTTATATTCCCTAGAAATAGGATTCTTTTCCTTCTACTTACTCTAGCTCTTTCAGGACCTGCAAAAGGCCCAAAATAAAAGCTGGCACCAAAAACAAAAATGTAGAGAGAATTTTGCCGAATAAGGGAAATCTCGCATGGAACATAATGCTGGTGCTGGAAATTAATTATGCAGAATTCCAGTAGGTTTAAAAGATGTCAAGTAATAGAGTAAGTGGTGGTATCTACCTTCTATACTGTCCCTCTGACTGCCTGCAGTTGTCAGTGCTCCCCTGCCTTCTTGCCACAAGTATGCTCCTGATGGGTCCATCTGCAAAATATTCTATTATAAAGTAAATAAAAAGATTACCAGGGCAGAATTCCTTTAGGTGTTCCAAGCACACCCAACAAGGAGATACCCTGAACATCTCTGCTTTTCTGAAATCTCAGCCGCCTTATGCCATCATTCTGCCCTGGTTTATTTCTAACCAGTCTTCAAGTGAACAGGATACTTGGAAGCGGCTCTGGATTAATGCTTAAGAGTATTCATTCAATCTCCCCCAAATAGACTCTTCCTGACTCTAAGGTTGGCAGTAATTACTATGTCTTAACTATGGGCACACAGTGGAATCAAACTGGCAAGCAACAGTATCCAAACAGGCATCAGACTCCCTACCAGAAAGCTGGGCACAAGATCCCTTCCCTGGGCAATCTCACCCAACGGCCTTACACCGCCATACACAATGTGACTGTGCACAGAACCTTGTCTCTGGGCAGTATTCCCTCCCTCACCACACACAAGCTGGGGAACGAGAAGTGGAAAAGAAGAAAGACTCTGATATTGCCCCACAGAAAGCAGACTACAAAGGTGTCTCTCAGGATGTCCTTTTTTAGCCTGTTTCTTCCATCCCAACTCTAGCTACTGTAATTGCCAACTATATTAACTTCTTTGGATCCAAACTGTTTTTGCTCAAAAGCGTACATTTTCCTTACTGTGTCCAAGAGCGAAATTGGATCTGTTTGCAGATATTTGTGTGTGCAAAGGGATCAAGTCCACAGACAGAAAAAACAGAATGCTCCTGCACTCCGCTCTCTTTCCAGGCTCAGCGAATGTATTCCTTAATGGCCCTGGCACCTTGAAAAAGTGCAGCAGAGCATGTCGTCTCATCCAGGATTATAATTTATGAAAAGGCAGCAATCAACCACATCCCACAGCATACATTTCCCAGCCTGTCTTCTGTTGTAGGAGAGCTTTCAGCTTTAAGTTTTTTTTTTTCTTTTGGATGTGAAATACTTTTCCTAAAAGCATGTTTTGTATTTTAGAGGAAAAGTACCATTACTTACTAGTTCTTCTTTGAGAGTTATCTCTGTGCATTCAAAACCTATTTTGTTCCATATTGAAATGAGGATATGGGATATTAAAACAAATTGTCCCCTCAAAAGCCCCCCTGCTGCTGGGACAGAGAGATCTCTAGTGTTTACTGGCCCCTCCACAAACAGTTGTCAGCACAGCTAAATGCTAAGTCAGGTGTAATTCAGATGCATGCTCTACAAATACATATTCTCAAACTCTTGTTTCAGTAGCATTTCATCACGTTATAGTCTCAAATTAAGAATCTTATGTTATGAGCATCACAAAAATCTTTTAGACATATGCTCTCAGGGCAGGGACCATCTTCATTCTACAGAGCACCAAGCACCCTGCCAGTGTTTAAAAAACACAAAATACAATTAATAAACAAAAATTCTGAGCTGATCTCTGTTTGCTGAATTTCATTTTCTCTCTGAATCCTACAGTGCCATCACCCTAGTATCTAAATCCTGGTACCTAGCATTTGAATTAGAAGTGTAGTTAGCCAGTATTGTTCACCATTTGCCCAGGCTGAAGGTAGGCTCTCTAGGGTTAAAAGTCTTTCCCCGTTTGTGGCTTCAGGCCAGAGAAGATGGTTCCTATTGGTTGATTTAAATTTCCAGCCTGAAAAGGGAGTGTCAGACAAGGGCTCAAATCTCTCTCAGTATTATGATCTAACCTCCCCAAGCTTTCAAATCATCTCATCACACCCAGTGTTCATATGTGGGGGAAGCTCATGCTGGACCCTCTTGCCCACTTCCTCCTATAGCAGCACCCAAAGGGGTCTTACCTTGAGAAGATCTGTGAGAAGTCTCTCTTCTGGGCTGACTTTGGCCACTGCTTCTCTCTGACTGCAGGCTGCTGCTTGTCTTGGATTAGGGAAACATCCCTCGCTTCAGGCAAAAATTCTCAGCAATTTCATCTCAAAGCTTCTTCAGAAAGATCCTGGTTCAGTGTCTCACACACACGCAAACACACATCATCCTTGCAGCTGCTTACTCACCGGCACTAGCCTGATGCCAGCTGCTGTGGAGGAGTATATGAAAGTGCCAGACGCCCCCTCTCCCTGGCAATAAGCAGAGGTGTTTGAAGTATATAAGGAAGTTATAAAGTCCACACATTGGAGCATGGATGAGACCACAGTGACAAATTCCATTAAAGTCTTGCAGCTAAAATGGATTGGATCCCATTGTAGATGTGTGCTCCTGTTAAGGTTTGTATTACAATGAATAGACATTTTCTGGGATTCCTTTGTATTATGTGCTGATTCTGTGATCTCAGAAGAGAGCATGGGAGTAGGGGCTGAGTGACATTTTGTGCATCAGAAGCAAGGACAATATTTTAATCAAGATTCACGGATATAAAGATTATTCATGCATCTCCGTTCAGCTAAGCCTTGAAACCAGGAGATGGCTGGCTTATGCTCCACTCCAAGCGGAGGAGGGTTAATTGGTGGAACATGACCTCACACTTCTAGAATATGTGATTATCGAATCCTTTGCCTTGCACATTGGAAAAGTGGAGAATGTGAGCACTTGTAGCTTGCTCTTCTAAAACAGAGAATAGGGCTCCATTACCCTCCTTGGGCAGATGGTGGGTTTCTTATCATTTCACTAAATGCTCCTGGGTTCTTATATCCAGGGAAAGACATCATGGACATCAGCTCTTGTGTAACTGTCCTGCATCTGTCCCCAGCAATTTTTAAAATCAGACACACAATATGGAGTTGACATTTCAGGAACTTGAATTTCAGCAATGGAGCTTGGAATGCCACAAACCTGAAATATAAGGAAGGGATACTTTCCCAGGGTCTTAGACACCATGGCCCAGATTCTCCACTGATGTAAAGCAGAACAACTCCATTGAAGTAACTGGGGAGACATTAATTTGCACCAACCTGAAGATCTGCTTTCACATTTCAGTTGAAGCCACTACAATCCCGCTATAGAAGGCCCAGTTCAAACCCAACACAATCCAATTCTATAAACAAGGCTCCAGGTAGAACAACTTCTACTTAGAGCAATTACTCTAGCAATCAAGTTAAAACCAGTAGACCTGCGACTGGGGCAATCACATATTTTCCACAGGTAGGTTTACAAAGAAACCTTTCAGTTCACCGGTGTGTCAGACATATTAGTTCTTCCTGGACAAAACTCAAAGCAAAAACTATTTTAATAAAAATGTTGCTGCCAAGAGAAAGACTATGATTAATTTTCTTGACATTAAGGTTTGGTTTTATTTCCTCACCTGTATAACCACAAGCTCATATTTTCAGGAACATTAGGGAACAATAAAGCTTGCTGCTAATTCTGTCTCACTGGGGCCTGGGGAAAAAATATAAGCTGCGGGCCAAAAGGTAAGAACAAACAACAACAAAAGAGAGAGAAAGAGAAAATAACTCAGGAGTGAGTCAGTCTGGATCCTGCTGCTTAGTCACCTGTAGTGTTTCTCTCCAGGCCGCTGGAGATAGGAAAATAAGATGTCCACCCACCTTCTTCTTTTGACAGGGATAGTTATAAAAGGAAGAGTGACTGGGCAAGCAGAGTTCTAAAATGCACTCACAGATGCAAGCTTTCCAGAGGATTAGAGCTGAGAGAAGCCCATTTTCTCCCATTCACACCCCCTCCCGCCGCCCCCTGTTCTGTTTTATTTTCAATTAGAACATCCTGAATCAACCTGTTCATTTAGAGCTTTAAGTTTCTCAAATAGTGCCTGGAAATTTTGACATTGTAGGGAGTTGCCATGGAGAAGGAGGGTGATGTCAGTGACACAAAAAGCACTGAATTTACAAATACGACAGGAACAGAGCTATTTATAAAGATCTGCTTTTTTCCCCTTCTGTGCGGGAGTGGAGGAGGAAGGGCAGGCAGCAGTTCCATTCTACATGTTCCTGTCAGCAAATCTCAGAAATGAATTTTCTCCTTAAAAAAATGCTCCATGTCCCTGAAACTGCTGAAGGCTGTCAGGTTTCGGACTTCATTCATTCCACATTGCTGGATTTAGCTTCCCAGCTCACACCTGCTTTCACGTCCTAAATAGAGGTCAGATCGTATTTTACATTTATCCAGCATTTTTCACCTGAAAGATCCATACAGCACCACTAAAATGTAGCCACTTCTGGAGCGAGGGGCAGCAGCTAAATAGCGCACTGCATGTTACACAACAGTGAAGAGAAAGGAAATTTCTGATAAGGCCACTGGGGCAAATATCTTCTCTTATCCGAAAGCGTCACGGGATCTTTATAATCATTTCATTTATAAAGCAATTCTCCACCCTAACCTATTTATGTGAGGTGCTATCCAATATTTATACAAACCAACAGCAAATTAAAACAATATTTTAAAAAGAGAGAGAGAGGATCCAAATAACAGGATGCCAGGGAGAAAAGGATGGGAGGGTAATACATTTGGGGCATGACGGAGTTCATTCTAAAGGACACTGAAGTGCATGGAAAGGTATAAGAGATAATTTGAAAACAGGAAAATGGAAGGAGGGGCTAAGACGGATGTCAAGGGGCTGAGATTTATATACCTAACGCTTACAACGAAAGTGCAATCGCCTGCCAACTGCATATGTAACATGATGGTGGGATCCCTAAAAGTTGGGCGTTGTCTAAGCAAGGATACCGACCAAGATATCAAGATCTTAAATTTAGCCTTGAACAATATGCACTCAAAGCAGATAGGAGCTTTGATTTTAAGGTCTAAAAGGGGGGGGGAAAAAACACGGCATGGAACTTAATGATGAATACAACAGTAACATTCAAACTCATGCAGACAGAAAAGTTAATGCTAGAGAATCTCTCTGCATCTCCACCCCTCCATACCAATGATCAAAATCCTGAACATCTAAATTTACATGAGAAAATCCTTCCATATGTATATTTAATCATACTTACTTTTTCATTCACACACACACCCCTCCACCTCTTTGTTGGGGGGAAGGAGTAGGAGGTGACAGCCCCATCCCAACTTAGGGATACAATTCAGGCTCCCAAAGAAAAAAGCCCTTGATCTAATGAGCAGGTGCTCTCTATCAAATGTCAATCTAAATTAAGAGTTTCCAATTGTTGATTGATTTGTTCCATTATGTAACATTTATACACGTGGAATGGATGAATTTTAGAAGTAAATTCCAATAAATGAATGAAATCAACTTAATTTCAGGGCCCTGGGATAAAGTGTACGAAACTGGGGTGGCCTGGCCTGGCCAGATGTTATTGGAGCATGTGAAAGTCATTCAGATACCTTTATTCACAAAAAAAGCCATGCTCCAATACCAACACAACAAACAGGTGCTACAGAGGGTGACAGAAGGTTAAACCTTGGAATTTCTTCTCTGGATATTAAGTAACATCACAAGCAAAACACATGGCTGGTTATGAAATGTCACTGAATGCGCTGCACATGCTAATTGTTCAGCAGTTCTGTAGTGTTAGGAGCAGCAGAAACCAAGCGTCCAGAGGAGGACTAGAAAATGAGCATGTACATATCGCTTTTTATCCACAGAGGTCAAAGCACTTCACAAAGGTGGGTAAGCATTATTATTCCAGTTTCACACCTAAGAAAACCAAGAGGTTAAATGACTTGTCCAATGCCACCCAGAGTCAAAGCTGGTAAAAGAACCAAGGTCTCCCAATTCTTCATCCAATGCCCTATCCATTGGACTATGTTGCCTCCCAATAATAAGAGTTTAACTCAACTGCATGCGCTGGAGACATTAGGTGGACTCATCCAAAACACTCCACTTGCCACAACTCTGATATCCAATGAGAGCTCTTACAACCAATGAAACATCAAGGTGATTCTGGGTGAATATTCTCAACTCTTGTTGCCTGATCATATGAAGAGGATATGACGCGGCTTCTAGCTACTTTTTAAAGTTGAGTTTTTCAAATTAAAATTTCATGTGTGTCATTTATACCACAGGTTCAATCCACAGAAATCCCTGCCCCTAAGAGCTTACAATGGATGTGTGTCTGGAATGTACCCTAGTATTGTCTGTTGTATAGTAGTCTGTCCGTGCTTCAGGTAACAGGTTTATTCCTTTACTAAAAAAAGAGCATGGCCCTTTATCTCAAGCACTGTTGGACTAATACAAAGCAGCCAAAACTGAGTATGTTCTAGACACAAAGCAACTGTAAGCTCTTAGGGCAGGGCTTTGCCTTCCTTTGTTTAGAAAGCACCTGCAGTAGTATTCACAATATGCTATCTAAATAATAAATAGATTATAAGAATAAAAGATACATGCTATACAAATAATGGACTAGCTTTTTCCTTTTGGCACAGCCCTAAGTGAGGGATGGCACATAAGCTGCACCACCCCAGGAGCAGCCCCAGGAAGCATTGTGACTCAGATACACACCTTTGAGTTCAGTTCCTTTTTGTTCTAGGCTAGTGGAAGGTAGTAATTTGCTGCTAACCTGTTCCAGCAGCGGATTATGATACCCCTCTGAATCAGCTCAGACGTGGTGGGTGGAGCCAAGGCACTGCAAGTTACAACCTACCCCAATATTCAGATCAAAAACTTAAAGCCAACTACACACTGAGTGCTCAAGGACGGGTATGGAAGCTAAAACAAGGTCACAGAAAAACATGAAAGTCTCTTTTAGCCATGGAAGACGGTTCATGGTGTTTTAAAGGTTGCAAATCTCCTTCAGTGACCACAAACACCATTTCTTCCAGTGGAACATGACAGCTCTTATTACCAGTTCATAATATTATTCAGGGATCCAGTTATATTTGAGACTATGGCAGTATACAGAAAGAGGATGTTCCATCTCTTCTTGCAACTGAACGAATGAGAAGGGATGGCTTATTCCTTGGAAGGTGGTAGTACAGAGAATGAAAAGCCATAGAAAGTTAATTGCCTTCAGGTTTAACCCAGTTACAACAGGGATAATCAGAGCAGCACTGCTCTGTGCTGATGCTATAAAGCACTAAGGGTACCGCTGCTCATACAATGGCCTGGGGCTGTGGGGTTCTGTGACCAGAGCGGTCACTGTGGGGCACTGTGGGATAGCTGCTGGAAGACAGTTAGGGCACCATAACTAACAGCGTCTACACTCACACTGCATCAACCTAAGTACATTAACCATGACGTTACTATGTGGGCATAGCGGGGTGGTTACAGCACTGGGAGACCGATTTGAGTGCCGGCACATACACAGCTAGGTTGATGTAAGCTGCCTTGTGTTGACCTAACAGTATAGTGTAGGTCAGGTCTTAATGTTGTAGCATAGAGTGCTACGCACGAAACACTGGAGCTTAGCCCAAAGCCAGTTAGGCATATTTATTATTTGGGAAATCAGCTGCAGCGCTGAGGATAGGTTTAGAATCTTTAGATAGTTGCACAGGCAGGGACAGAAGAGCATTGTATAGGAGGTGAAGCCCCTGCCCCATTTTAAAGTTTTCATAATTTTATAAACTAAAGAAACAATTTGATTTAGGTCCTATGGTTAGATTTTTTTGGTAATTTTTTAAATAGAATATATTCGTAGTAGGGTTTTTTTTAAATGTCAGTGAAAATGTTTTATTGTAAACACAAGGTGATAGTGTAATGAACCAAAACAGAGCAGTGCTAACGCATGAGGAATGGAGGTTACTTACTTGTAACCAGAGTGCTTCGAGATGGGCTCTGCAGCCTAGGAGGTGGAACATTCTTGTAGCAGTGCCTGTTCGAGTGCTCATGCATCCCTCCTGCTCCTTCCCTTGGCATAGGGACAGCATAGGGATAGCTCAGTGGTTTGAGCATTAGCCTGCTAAACCCAGGGTTGAGAGTTCAATCCTTGAGGGGGCCATCTGGGGCAAAAAAAAACTTGGTCCTGCTAGTGAAGGCAGGGGACTGGACTTGATGACCTTTCAAGGTCCCTTCCAGCTCTATGAGATAGGTATATCTCCATAGATTATATTATTCCTGACAGCAAAGCTATAAGAGGCGCTATGATGTTCCCTGACACCTCGGTTCCTTTCATCACTTCCTCAGAGTCAGATTTTAGAGAATGCTGAATAAAAGAGAAGGTGAGCGGGGGAGTGGGAATATGCAGAATTCATCTTAAAGAACTCTGGTTACAAGTAAGTAATCTCCAGCTTTTCTTCAAGTATCTTCTGCATATTCCTACTCCTGAGATGGTTTGGCAAGCAGTACCCCATGACTGGATGGTGGAACTCAGAGTCCTAATTGAAGAGGGATTGGAGTATTGCCCTACAAAATTGAGCATCTGATCCAGATGCCAGATCTAGGGAACAGTATGTTATAAAGGTATGACTAGAACTCCATGTGGCAGCCTTACGTCTCAACTATTGGAACATATCTAAGGCATGCTAAAGAAAAGACAGTTACTGGTGTTTTGTAACTGGGTTCTTCGAGATGTGTTGCTTGTGTCCATTCCATTGTAGGTTTGGGTGCAGGAGCCGTCCATTGTACATCAGATTCCTTTCCCACAACAGAAGGAAGGAGTAGGACGGCTTCTACACCCAAACCTACAATGGAATAGACATGAGCAAGCACTCGAAGAAGTTGTCCTTACATCAATTGAGTATGTTCTGATTCTAGTAAGAAGAGGAACAGATGCAGTCCTATACCCCTGTTCAATACACTGCCTAGCCCACGTACATAGTGACTGTGAAGAAATAGCATGACCTTTGTGGTTGTCAGCATAGAAAATAAAACTTTTAGGGGACTTTAAAAACTCTTTAGTCCTATGTAATTTTGATTCTCCTTTATAAGCATGAGGTCAAGGAAAGAAAACCAGCAAATTAATCATTTGATTAATATGAAATTCCTATGCCACCTTGGGAAGGAATTTAGGTTAGGCCAAAGGACTTTCTCTCTGTGAAACATAGTGAATGGTGAGTCTGCCATAAGGGTCTTGTTCACTCACCTGGCTGAAGTAATGGCTATTACAAAAGCAGTTTTAATAGATGAATGAAACAAACAACAATCTGGCATGGGCTCTAAAGGACTGTTCATGAGCTGTGTTGAAACTAAACTGAGGTCCTATGATGCTTCTGGGGCCTTTATTGGGGGATATGTATTAATCAGAGCTTTCATACATTTCTTAACTGTACCATGTGCAAAGAAATTAATATCTATTAGCACCTGATGCACCACTATTGCTGCTAGGTGTACTCTCAGAGAAGATACAGGAACCCAAAATCTTTTACTGAAGTAAGTATTCAAGAACACATTGGATTGGTGCTTGTACTGGATCTATGCTCTTGTTGCTTATCCACTTCACAAACCTAGACCACTTAAGATCATAACATTTTCTCAATGACTGTTTTTAGAGGTGCATCAGGTTCTGATTAGCTGAAAAATGCAAGATTTTTCATTAAAGTCCTGTAGCCCAAGGAGCTAGATATAGTGAAAGAGGGTCCATATGATACATTTTTCCATCCTGTTCAGATAATAGGTCCGGTAACACTGGAAGAAGTTTGTATACTCCCTTGGCACGATGAATATCTGTATATCATTGTCATCTTTTTTTTAAATCACCCTCTGTAAAGGGGTTGGGGGAAGCAGTATAGATAGCCTCATTCCTCAACTTAGAAAAGCATCCAGTGTGGACTGAGTGTCTCTGTCCTCCTGAGTAAAAATAGAGACACATTCTGTGTGGTTGTGAAGAGTTCTATATCCAGAAACCCACACAGGATAAAAGTGTTTTATATCACTGACTCCGTTAGAGACCATACATGTAATTGTATGAGATCTCTGATGAAATGATCTATGTTGTCCTTGCCTGCTAGATGCAGGACAATTGGGATGATAGTGTAGTGGATACACTAATCCCATAGCTATTGCTTCCTTGCACAGCTGGGATGAGTGAGCTCCTCCCTGCTTGTTCAGGTAGTACCCACTGCAGTCATGTTGTCTCTGACGACCTGCACTGCTTTGTTCTGAATGTGAAATGTGAAATACTTAAAAGCTAGACAGACAATTCTCAACTCTAGTACATTCATATATAGTGTCTTTCTTAGAAAATGTCAATGATCTCAAACTGATAGACTGTTCAGATACACTCTCCACCCATTCTTGGAAGCATACTAAGCTAAGGCATTACACTAAGCAGAGGATCAGATCTAAACAGGTTTGTGCCCATGTGCTGTTGTGGTTAGAAGGAAGTGAGATGACGGAGTGCTATGCTGACACTCCCTTTTACAGCCACACACTCAGAATGGAGGGGTAAGAGGTGTGTGTGTCAGAGAGTGTTCTAACAGCACTACTCTGTGAAGGCTCCCTTATGTAGGCTGCATATCCCATGAGTGGAAATATGCAGAGGACATGCAAAGAACAACAACAGTTAAAAGGGCCAGTTTAGTTTCATTGACCAAATTGAGTGACATGCAAAATGTAAACAGTGTAATAGATGAAAAGTAAATTTTACAATTGTTTTAGCTTTAATCTATTTTTTTAAAGGTTTTTATCATTACTTTACTGTAATCTTGCAATTAAGATAGCAAAAATTCAGTGTTGCTGATGAACAGACTGTGCTCTCACAAAAGACAATTATTGTACAGTTTGGTAAATGAAACTCAATAGGTAAGAAATGGAAAAATAAAGAACCAATTAATAGTTAGAGATATAACTTAGAGGAAACTGGAATAATGTCTCTTTATTGAATTCAAAACCATTTTACCAGACTCAAATAAGTACCAGTATTTGTGATATCCAGAACAGGTCTCTTTCAAAACAATAGAAAGCTGCCTCTAGTAGATTCATCCAAACAGGGACTCCTTGAGGCCCTGATCCTGCTAAGTCTTAAATGTGTGTAAAGCTACACAGGTTCTTAAATCTTTGCAGGATTAAGGCCTGAGAGAACAATGAACATAGTAGTCTTCTTTGGTTCTTGGCTTGAAATGATTTTACTGATCACCTTTGTATACTTCAAGTTATTCTTATAATTTAGTCAGCTGAATTAAATTAAAGTTAGCAACAGATAAAGGTATTTTAAATTTTTACTGAATAGATTACTGGAGTTACAAGAATCTATAACCAAGGCTGTAAACAAGAGAGTGTATACAATTGCATCATTCTATAAAAGAGACTGTATGTGTGACATGGGATTTTATGCACCAACCCTCACAAAATGCAGCCTCCTTATCCATCAATAGAATTTATATACTAGGCAACTATTTAGGTAATAGACAAATAGGCACTGAGCCTAGTTTTCTTAACCTTTTCTAAAGTTTGTTTGGTAACTAATCTGACTTATTCCACAATATCAAGCACAGCAACACCTGACAAAGTATCAATCAATAGCTGCATGTTTCTGCTGCTGAATTGCTTCATTACCTCTTCGCCTTATACTCCTAAATCTACTGAAGGTCTCAAACACCAGTGTTTTTAGAACACTGAGTTTGTGCATATGACAGAGGGTCAGAATTTGCAGCTTTATCAAAATCTGAGTTTTTGGTGTGTGTATTACACACTTGAATTATACCATTTCTTTTCAAACCATGCAACAGAAACAAAAATCTTGTTTAGCTAGTAGTACTTGTTTGTTTTTGAAGTCTTCTGGGATATGAAGCATTAATCTAGTTTCTGGGGTTGCTGCAGGCTCTCTCTGAAAAGATCCATTTCAGCACTCTTACACTCAAACTTTGTTAGACAAGTTCTAAGCTCTTCCACCCTGTTGGCTTAATACAGTTCCTTTTAATCTCTTCTCTTCTGCTCCTTAGTAACGGCCCATGTTTTTACTCATTCATACTGAGATTATCAGATGGAAGTCATAAATACATAAAACCATACTAGGATTTTCTGCAATATTTGTATGTTGGCAAGCTAATCTGTTCAACATCGTTTCCCCTGGTTGCAAATACAAGGATATAATCTTGATAGGTCCTAGAAAGGGTGAAAGCAGCACCTTTTAACTCAGTTGCAACTGCCTAAATTTAGGACCAACTCAAACAATAGCTAAGCAGATTCAGAGCACAGAGTCCAAATCAGTTTCAAGAGGAAGCAACAGCTGCAAGACAGCTAGCTTAGTGCGATGGTATCAAGATTGTGGCAGTCATGTAGTTTCAAGGACCTTACTAAAGCATCAGAGTTCCAGGAAAGAAAAACCATCCTTGTGGTTTTAAACACAGAAGTCATTTTGTACTCTTTCTTAAAGACTTGGCACCAGCTCTTTAAAGCCTCCTTCAAATCCACCAAAGAAGAAAGTTTTGAAGAACTGGTATTGCCTCACAATAACAGTTGGAGATGTTTTGTCCGTGTGGATCCCAATTATGGGGCATGTGCGCTTCAGGCACTCTAGATTGGAATCTTTTGAACTGCAGTGTCTATTGGGGCTGGGCAAGCAGAGGCAGGCACTTGTGCCCTCCCACTAAGGACATAAAGGGTAGAATAGCTCCAACTTAGTTCCCTCATTAATTCAGAATCACTGCAGAGAGGGACTCTGAAGGAACAGGAATGGAGGGTGGGTCATGGGATCCACATGGACAAAACGTCTCAGAGAACCATGATTACTGAGGAGTAAATGTTTTCTTCAGTCTTTGTCCATGTGGATCCCACTTAGGGTGACTAGCTAGCAGTTCCCCAATTAACACGGGAGTTGAGCTACAATTAGCTAAACATGGACTGCAAAAGTGCTCTCCTGAATTTGATCTCCGAACTAGTCACCAAATCCAGGGCATAATGCTTGAGAAGGGTATGGTCTGAGCTCCAAGTGGCTGCCCTGCAGATCTCGGATACAGGAATATTTCTTCAGCATGCTGCAGAAGCTGACTGGGCTCTCATTGAAGGATAGTTGGGAGCACATTGCAATGCACTGAGAAATCTATTTGAAGAACTGCTAGGAAGGGATGGCCTATCCATTCACAGCCTTCCCTAATATGACAAACAGGATGATTTCCTGAATGGCCTTGTCCTGCCTAAGTAATAAAGGAAGGCTCTGGAGGCATCTAAAGGAGCTTGGGTTTCTCCAGGTTTGTGTGTGATTTGGGAAAGAAAAGAGGGAGTTTGGTTTGAGTGGAAAAACACAAACACCATCTTGGTGAGGAATTCAGGGTGGGGTCTCAGCATCATCTTATGTGGAAGACAGTTTGAAGGGGGTGGGGGTGGATGTTTGCCATTAGTACTTGAATTTCACAAACTCCTGGCTGAGGCGATAACCATCATGAAGGCAGTTTTGCTTGCACAATGCAGAAGAGCACTTAGGGAAGAGGTCAAAGAGGGACTCCATAAAGGCCCAGGAAGAACTACAGTAAGGTTTCAGGATGGGGGAGGTTCCGGAACGTGGGGGGCATCAATCGGTTTTTAGAAATTTTAAAACAGTGAGATGAGAACGCACTGTATATGTTTGAATAAGAGGGTGGCAAGATGAAATGGCATCTAAATAAATAGAGACTGATAGAACTGATGGTGAAGCCTGATAGCTAGAGCTGGAGGATGTAATCCAGAATCTTGGGGACAGAAGCTTGCAATGGGTCAAGACCTTATGAAGCCCAGGTGGAAAAATCTCTTCCACTTTGATCTGTATCAGGATCTCTTGGATTTCTGTGGAACAACCCCATCTGTTGTGCTCAGCTAGCCAAATTCTAGGTCGTCAGGTGTACAGATATGAAGTTTGGGTGAAGAATTTGTCTTTGATTCTGGTAGAGTAAATCTTGCAGATTGGGTAGAGAAGTTGGCAGCTGTGTAAAGAAAAGCCAGAATGCACCCAGGAATTACTTTATGAGAGAACAAACAGCCTAAATGCTCCTCTAACATCAATTCCTTAGTCAGAGATTAGGGCTTCTGCTTCCCCTGGGGCTCTGGCTGATTCCTGCATGCAATATAGTGCAAGTTTGTAGTAGACAGATGTACCTAGGCTGCTCCCTGGGCCTGTCTCCCAACCCAATAGTTCAGATTCTAGGCCTGCTGCATTCCTGCAGTATCAACACATGTCCTTTCCCTGACTCTGAAGTCTTTTCAGTAGCATCCCCAACCTCTAAAGGAGAAGTAAGAGTGGGATTTCTGCCTACCAACGAGAGCAATGGAAGGGGACACTTAGCTTCTATCTGTCCAACATCTAACTAATCAGGGCTCCGTAGGTAGGGCTGGCATTAACAGCACTGCTACAGACATGTGGAGTAAGGATTCAGCATGAGAAATCCACTTGTCATCTCTCTTTCCACCACTGCAAATAATTCCATAGCACTAACCTGTTATGTCAAACACTTATTACATTGCTGAAAGACTTAGGCAAGCAGGGAAATATAACAAGAAAGCTGTGTAAATACATAACTTTATCATTGGCTAGCAAGGTGAACAGAAAAATGCATTCGTTAACTAGAATTTAATATACAGTAACTCCTCACTTAATGTTGTAGTTATGTGCCTGAAAAATGTGACTTTAAGCGAAATGATGTTAAGCAAATCCAATTTCCCCATAAGAATTAATGTAAATGGGGGGGGGGGGGGGGGGGGG
>NW_020664447.1:43869094-43873545 GCF_002925995.2 Terrapene triunguis
GGCCGGCCAGGGGGCTTACCCTGGTGAGCCGCGTGCCAAAGGTTGCCGATCCCTGTGCTAGTATCTATGCTACAGTTCAAGTCTTCCTATATCATAAATAGATTGTTTGCACTGACCCAGAGGGTAAAGCGATTTATCTCCCTATGCAGAATAGCACAGCCATCCAGGTATAAGAAACAGCTGCAGTTCTCACTGAAGCTTTGGTCAAAGTCAGTACTCAGACGCTCTTGCAACTGGAGTGTGATATAGAAATCCCAAGGCACGGGCTGCGAAAACACCTATAAAAAGGTACATAAAAAAAAAAAAAATATATGAGTTACTGTTGGAGTAAACCTAAATGCTCATCCTCACATACAGCTCAGGAAGCTCTTCTCATTTCACTGAGAAGTAAGACTACACAGGGTCAGAACTGCTATTCTATTTCAAGAGCAAGGTGCAAGATGTTAAATAATTCTATACTCCAAATTCATTCAGCTGCCATGACCAGATTTTACCCTGCTGAGCTGATAGTTTTAACTCTTTATGGTTCAGGTGTGCATATGGTGACAGGTCTTACCTTTATTGCAAACCCCTTTGCATCCAGCTCGGCAAAGCTGGACAGAACACCAAAGAACATCTTGTAGTCTTCATTGGTCCAGTATTCCCGTTTGATGCAGTAAATCTCATTCCCTATTGTGAAAGTTTAAGTTTAGAGGATATCACAGGAAGTACATGTATGGAAAATGTGGCAAATTTCTGTATTATCTTTATGAAAAATATACATTTCCCCCCCCACTCACTTTTGAGTTTTGACCTACTAGGACTGAAGATATTGGCCAGAGACTGGTGTTGGCCATGTAGGCATATCTGGGTTGGTGTGAAAGAATTGCGAACATATGAATGGGAGTTACAATGGAAGACCAATGACAGGACATTAACCAAGGAAGGAAGAATATTTGAAGACACTGTTTCAAGCTCTAATTATGATGATCTGGGGTGTCTAAACTGTATTCAGAATTCTGCTACCCAGTGAAGTGGGAGAGATTTGAATCCTAGATGCTTGGGCAAGAAAGGCGGTTTGGACTGCCAGCAGAGACATGCACATACGTTTTGCTTTTTCATTCTAAACTAAGGACCCTAAAATACTGTATTGCAGTTGACTAATAAATACAGGCTTATTTTGAGAAGTGCCCTGCATTGCTGAAAATATCTGCTGGTTGCATATAAGGTGGATAGAAAGCTGGCTGGTTCGTTGGGCTCAACGGGTAGTGATCAATGGCTCCATGTCTAGTTGGCAGCCGGTATCAAGTGGAGTGTCCCAAGGATAGGTCCTGGGGCCGGTTTTGTTCAATATCTTCATTAATGATCTGGAGGATGGCATGGACTGCATCCTCAGCAAGTTTGCAGATGACACTAAACTGGGAGGAGTGGTAGATACGCTGGAGGGTAGGGATAGGATACAGAGGGACCTACACAAATTAGAGGATTGGGCCAAAAGAAACCTGATGAGGTTCAACAAGGACAAGTGCAGAGTCCTGCACTTAGGATGGAAGAATCCCATGCACGGCTACAGACTAGGGACTGAATGGCTAGGCAGCAGTTCTGCAGAAAAGGACCTAGGGGTTACAGTGGACGAGAAGCTGGATATGAGTCAACAGTGTGCCCTTGTTGCCAAGAAGGCTAACGGCATTTTGGGCTGTATAAGTAGGGGCATTGCCAGCAGATCGAGGGACGTGATCATTCCCCTCTATTCGGCATTGGTGAGGCCTCATCTGGAGTACTGTGTCCAGTTTTGGGCCCCACACTACAAGAAGGATGTGGAAAAATTGGAAAAAAAAAAAAAAAGAGTCCAGCGGAGGGCAACAGAAATTATTAGGGGGCTGGAGCACATGACTTATGAGGAGAGGCTGAGGGAATTGGGCTTGTTTAGTCTGCAGAAGAGAAGAATGAAGGGGGATTTGATAGCTGCTTTCAACTACCTGAAAGGGGGTTCCAAAGAGGATGGATCTAGACCAGTTGTCGACAACCTATGGCATGCGTGCCAAAGGCAGCACGCGAGCTGATTTAGTGTGGCACGCTGCTGCCAGCCTGGGGTTCCAACCGTTGGCCCCGCTCAGCCCGCTGCCGGCCTGGATGGACGGAACCGCAGGCTGGCAGCAGGCTGAGCTGGGCCGGTGGCCGGGACCCAGGCTGGCAGGGGCCGGCGGACGGAACCCCAGACCGGCAGCGGGCTGAGCGGCTCACATCGCTGCCGGCTTGGGGTCCCGGCTGCCGGCCCTGCTCAGCCCACTGCCAGTCGGGGGTTCCATCCAGGCCCCTGTAAATGTAAAATGTATTACTGCACACAAAACCTTAAATTACCGCGAATAAATGAAGACTTGGCACACCACTTCTGAAAGGTTGCCAACCCTGATCTAGACGGTTCTCAGTGGTACCAGATGACAGAACAAGAAGTAATGGTCTCAAGTTGCAGTGGGGGAGGTTTAGGTTGGATATCAGGAAAAACTTTTTCACTAGGAGGGTGGTGAAGCACTGGAATGGGTTACCTAGGGAGGTGGTGGAATCTCCATCCTTGGAGGTTTTTAAGGTCAGGCTTGACGAAGCCCTGGCTGGGATGATTTAGTTGGGGATTGGTCCTGCTTTGAGCAGGGGGTTGGACTAGATGACCTCCTGAGGTCTCTTCCAACCCTGCTATTCTATGAACAGGGATAAGTCTCTGATAGGAGTCTAAACTCATTTAGACCTGCTGGAGGAGCAACGGTGAGAAAGAGGTGCTGAAGCTGAGCTGTGGGTGTCTCTCTCTTGCAAAAAAGTGGGGGTGTAGGGGCTAGTGCTAACAGGGTACACTTCCAGAGAGACTGCACAAAGGACAGAGGCAAGCTTGCCTTTTGGATCCGTGGCACGTCCAAATTAAGATCTCTAGAGGCAACATGCTACCACATTAACTGCAATATCTAACTCCCAAGTTATTTTTCAAAATGTACAGTTTGGAATCCATTCTGAAGGGAAAAACCTAAGCCAGTTTGAATAGAATGCCAGCACACTAGGGTCTCTTACTGCTTACCCAGCTCTATTTCTTTTTCCAGCTCCATCACGGGCATGGGCCCATTCTCTGAACAAAAACCTGGAGAATTACTCAATGCATCTGGCAGAGGGTCCAACAGCCTTCTGCTCTGCTCTGCACTCCACAACACTTGAGGTGGGTCATCTAGAAACAAAAAAGTAATAGAGTTACAGATAGGCAGGATTCAGATGTGGATTCTGTCTGTGAAGCCAGCATGTGTGATTAGATTAGCATGTGGATATCATAAGACCTTGCTTGTATTCCCATTCTGCTACTGATCTTCTGCAGTAACACTTTGGGCAAGTCCATTAACCTCTTACTTATGGTTTCTTCTTTTGCTAAGTGTACAGAGTAACATTTACTCACCTTTGAAGATACTTTGAGATTCTGGGATGAAAAGTACTGAATAAGTGCAGATCATTTAAACCAAGGCTTAGTCAACTTTTGTACTTCTTCAAAACCAAGATTTAAACTAGTGGGTATTTGGGTTTAGGTGCATTTATCTGAACACCACAAAATCCAGTCAGGACATGTTCCAGTTTTGACCCATTTCTAGAGTAGATCAAATTTGTGAGTTTTTTTACTAAAAGACTTACTGGGAATGTAACCCCTCTCTTCCAAGCCATGACAAAATTAAAAGGTTACAGATGAACACATTTACCCATAACAGCGTTAATCTGTTTACAGTAAAGTTGGGGCCACTAAACCACTTTGAATGGCCATGAACAAGGCTACGTTTTAGTCCCGGGTATTTTTAGTAAAAGTCACGGACAGGTCACGGGTAGTAACCCGTGACCTGTCCATGACTTTTACTAAAAATACTAGTGAATAAAACTTGGGGTAGGAGCTGCCCGGGGGCCTTGCGGGTGCTGGGGGAGGGCAGCCCAGGTTCTGGGGGGGGGGGGGGGGGGGACCCCGGGGGGGCGGGGGGGGCCGGGGGCCCCCGGGGGGGGGGGGGGGGGGGGGGGGGTTGGTAGGGCCGGTAGGGGGTGAGGGGGGCACAGTGGCCTGAGACTGCCGGTGCACCTGGCACAGAGGCTGCCTGAGCCTTAGTCATGAATCTTGACATTTTTCATTCTACAGAGCAAGTATACAGGAGAAATGCAAAGATATGAGCTGAGATTCCTCCACCCACCCCTGCTTACTGAAATATAAAGAGTAAATTCTGAAGAGAAAAACAAAAACAAAAAAACCCTCTAGTCTTATTCAATAGTTCTATTCAACTGAAAGAGAAATAGTTTTGAAACTGTTTGAGAGAATGATGGAGAAAAATTGACCTTCTGTGATTAGGAATACACCTCTACCCCAATATAACGCGACCAGATATAACAAGAATTCGGATATAATGCGGTAAAGCAGCGCTCCGGGGGGGGGGGGGGGGGGGGGGGGGGGGGGGGCCCCCGGGGGG
>NW_020664447.1:43873645-43884700 GCF_002925995.2 Terrapene triunguis
GGGGGGGGGAGGGGCTGCGCACTCCAGCGGATCAAAGCAAGTTCGATATAACGCGGTTTCACCTATAATGCGGTAAGATTTTTTGGCTCCCGAGAACAGCGTTATATCGGGGTAGAGGTGTAGTTCTATACAACAGAAGAACTAGACAGAACTAGATGGTTTTGAATATAGTTGTCTCTCCTGATAAACATGCATAGCCATACAGATCCAATGGCCTCTGAAATATAATAATTCAGAAGGGCATTCAATATTTTCCAGTGCTCTACTGAGCTCACTAGCACCAATTCTAATTTATGCTTCCAAAAAACAAACAAACTATCTTTAATTTCAGAGTGTCAAAGAAAACTATTGAGGCACAATTACAGGAGTATTAAACTTCTATGCGAATGATTGGGTTTTTGCTCAATAACTATTCAATAATTAGTATAATTCAGGAGCTACCACATCTCAGTCATTTGGAGTGAAATTCACTTTTTGTACCTTCATAATAAGGCAGTTTTTCCAGTGAAAGATATAAAGATTTAGGCTCTGATTCTGCATACTGAATGTGCATGGATGACCCCCTGTGCCAATTCAGAACCCCTAACTTTACCAGGGATTCCACACAAGCGGAAAGAACTGCTTGTGTGAATCTAATTTGCATGACTGTGGCTTAAAACAGTATACAGCTTTAAGTTCCCAAGCAAGCCTTGCAACCTTTGCATTCCTGTTCAAGTACAAAGGTTTTCCTTACAAAAAGATTGGTATTTCATGGATCCATTTGAAACATTTCAAAAATATCTCATCTTGACAGGATTCTTTTCTGATCCACACTTTCATCTCACATCCTGGGGATGCCTTTTAAACAGTGATGCCTAATTCTAGAAACAGACAGTTATCACAAAAGGCTTATTGGGAACAGATTTTAGGTATGTCTACGCTGCAATTAAAAACCTGCAACTGGCCTGTGCCAACTGACTTAGGCTAAGGAGCTGTTTAATTGAGGCATAGATGTTCGGGCTTGGGTTGGAACACTGGCTCTGAGACCCCACCAAACATACCCTAAATGATCTATGCTAATGAAGGATTGTTCCCCAATAGTATGCTAGTAAATTTACTATCCACTAACTGAAGAGTAACAGTCAACTTACATGCTTCTTCCTGAAATCAAATGGGAGATATGAATGCTCAACACCTTTGAAAATATAGCCACTTAATATGGATTTAGGTACCTAGCTATACACACCCACAATTTCGCAAGTTTGGGCTTATTACAACATATGAAATTACGCTGACTCTAGAAGAAAAGTGTAGTTGTAGACATGTCAGTCCCAGGATATACGAGACACAAGGTGGATGAGGTAAGATTTTAGAGGCCCAACTTCTGTTGGGGGGTGGGGGGAAGAGAGAAGATTTCAAGCCACAGAGAGCTCTTCTTCAGGTCTGGAAAAGGTACCTGAAGAAGAGTTCTGTGTGGCTCGAAAGCTTGGTGAGAGAGACAACAGAAGTCGGGCCACTAAAAGATATTACCTTATCCACCTGGTCTCTCTGAAAGAAATTTTTCTTCTAATTACAGCAGCCATTTTGACTAGAAGAGGAAAACAATCGAAGTGACTCTATAGAATCAGTCCTCATAGTTTGTGTTTTCCATACCAACAAGGGAGGAAAGACATTCAGAAAACAGGAAGTTGTGATTGTAAAAGCAAAAAAAAAGTTGAAGCGGAACTTAAAGGGCAAGTTTAAGGCATTTCTAAAATATGTTTAGATTTCGAGTTGGATGATGGCCTTTTCAATATCCCAAACTATGGCACTTTGACTACTTTCCTGCGAAGACTGTTCTAGAGCCTAAGATCTTCCTGTAAGGAAGCTTTCCCTGCCATTCAAGCTAAGGGTTGTCTACAGAGAGAGTTATTCCAGAATAAAAATGTCCATACAAGGAGTTAATCAGGAATAGTTAATGTGCTTTAAAATTCAGACCCTACCTTATTCTGGATTAGTTTTCATGTGTAGAAAAGCCCTTATTTTTCCATTTCTTAATTTCATCCCATTACTCTTAATTATATTGCATTATATTACCTTAAATGATCCCTCTCCCCATTTAATATTAACATCCTTCAAATTTGTTTTATTTATATTCCCCACACTGTTACTTAGCCTAGTTATAAGACAGGATATCACAGCCCACTGCATAGACTTACACTTATAAAACCATAAAGCCAATGAGATGTTTACACAAAATACAGCAGAATACAGGATATACATACTGAAGAGACTGCAGCTGAGCTCAAATCTAAGACACATTGTCTCAACTGAAATTGAGACTTGGTACTTACTAGTAGTGTCTTCACTGCCTCCAGTGTCGCTAGCCATTTCAACAGGCAGGCTCTGAGCCAATTCCAGTTTCTCAGGGATATGCAGATATTTAATAGTGGAGATATGTGTAACAGAGGAAAGAGAGGAGGCTGAGGAAACAGATGAACCAGAGGAGCGGGTGTCTTCCTGACTTGCTTCCATAATTGGGCTGTAAATGAGAAGACTATCAGCTACTCAATCTTCCAGCTGCTGTGGTGCCTGGATGCCAATCCCTTAGCTACAAAAATATGCCAGACATCCCCAGTAAACACTGAATGAATTCACAATCCCCTTTTCATCCTGAAATGGAGACTGGACAAGCCCTCATGAGCCAAACCATTAATATATTAATAAGGAAGTAGGAAACCCTGAAATATAACTGGAATTGGTTATTCTGTCTAACTTTTTGGCAAAAATTTTTACTCAGCTTTAATCTTTAGATACACAGAGCATGAAGTTAAACATTGAAGCAAGGCTGTGACTGTTGGCTGAACAATGAATTCTATTTTATTGGTGTAACATCTCAAAGAATGGCAAAATGCAACCCAAATCCTGGACTGAGCTGGAAAAATGATGTGTTAAGTACACTCAGCTCTACTAAGAATATTCGTTACATCTAATCTTGGGAGAGAGACTCCCAGCAACCAAAGACTCAAACAGGAAAAAAGAGCATAAGGTATTTTGCTCTTGATGGAGATGTGATCCATAGAGAATTACCTCAGCTTCTTAATGCAAAGAGTTTCATTGTAGATACCCTCACAAATAGGGATTTGCTGGCTCACAGATGTGCTCTTAGGCTCTGGACACTCTTCCTTCAGGGTACTCTCTGGATTGGTAGGAGGTTGGATTCTCTGTGCCACTACACCATGGAAGGGAGTTGATGCCAAGTGGGCTGCCCTAACAAAGTCACACGTATCTTCTGGGCTGGGGCAAAGGGTTTTGTTCTTATAGGAGCCAGTCAAAATTGCATCTTCAGCTAAGGGTTCAATTCCATGGAGCTCATCCTGAAACAAGTAGAAAGCAGAACAAATTAGGTGACAGCTACCACCCAGCCTCTTGATTTTATTTTATTTTTGGTCTTGAACAGTTTCTATTAAAAAGCCTGTCATATAAAAAGCCTCTGAAGATATCTACCGCCCCCTACTCTCCAACACAAAAAGCAACAACTTGTTACTCATTTTTAGCTTCCTTCCTGAAAACTTCCAGATGGCAGACTACTGGATGTCCTTGTTATTTATGCTGATTAACGATGTAAGTTGTACATCATTCTGCTTTCTGACAGTTTACAGTAGAATCTCAGAGTCACGAACACCAGTTACAAACTGACCAGTCAACCACACACCTCATTTAGAACAAGTACATCTCTACCCCAATATAACGTGACCCGATATAACACGAATTCGGATAGAACGTGGTAAAGCAGTGCTCGGTGGGGGGGGGAGGGGGGCTGCGCACTCCATTGGATCAAAGCAAGTTTGATATAACGCGGTTTCACCTATAACACGGTAAGATTTTTTGGTTCCCGAGGACAGCGTTATATCGAGGTAGAGGTGTAGTACGAAAAATCAGACAGCAGCAGAGACCAAAAAAAGCAAATACAGTACAGTACTGTGTTAACTATTAAAAAAATAAAAGGGGAAGCAGCATTTTTCTTCTGCATAGTAAAGTTTCAAAGTTTTGAAAGAACCACCATGTTTTGTTCAGTTACGAACATTTGAGTTACAAACAACCTCCATTCCCGAGGTGTTCGTAACTGAGGTTCTACTGTATATGCAAAATATACAACTAAAATTATTCTTCACTTTTTAATTTTTAAACCCATGTCACCTCCTCCAATGCTCTCTGTCCCCTTTCTCACTCCTTTTCCAGTTCATACTATTCCCATAGCCAGTCCAGTCATCTGATCATCCCCTTCTTCCCACTGCACAATCATCAACATTTGTATTTCTCTTCCCTTCTGGCTCTTCTCATCTTGGATGAAAGGTATCTCTAGTACAGGCTTCATATGCTCCTCCTATATCATACTGTTAGTTTCAGTTGGGTAAGTGAGTTCTGCCTACCTAGAGTTATATCATTTTGTTTCTCTCCTGAGCTTTGTTTAACATAGTGTTGCTGAGAACTGTTTAAAGCTTACTACCATTCACCTCAGAAGTGGGTGAATTTCAGTGACTAGTAAAGTGATCACCGAACAAAATTTATTTCCATCTAAATCTGTGTATGTTCAGTAGGCACATTATAAAAAGTTAAAAATCAAAAGTATATCAAGCATTAAAATCCTTCCCAACTCAAAACAGACAGCCTTCAAAGCCACTAATGACTTCCGAATTCCAAAGTCCTAAAGATCTCTTCTCAATAATCATTCACCTGCAACACCCTGAACCTTTGACACAACCACTCTCCACATTTCTCCTTGAGACCCTCAGTTTCTTTGGACTTCAGGACTGTCCAATTCTTAGTTCTCCTACCTTGCTAACCAAGCCTTCAGAATTAGAATTGCCTCAGGAGAAAGATTTCCTCAGTCTTCCCTTTTGGACATGCCATAAGGCAGTGGTTCCTAAACTTTTTAATAAAGGTGACCCACCAAATGCATTTTTGTCTTTTGAGGGCCCCCATTGCTCCTACTTCCTCATCTCCCCTCCTCCACCTTCCTTCACAGCTGTCCAGCCCCTGCTCCCCCCACAACCCCTTACTCTCCCAACCCTACCCCCTCCTGCAGCCCCTAGCTGGACCCCCCTCTCTCCCCATGGCCAGGCCACTGTCCCCACCAGGGTGTTGTCTGCTTGCTAGCTCCAGCTGTTTCCTCTGTACTGTTGCTGCTTCCCAGATCCTGCTCCCCACTCTGCTGCCTAAGGGAAGTGAGAACAGGATCCAGGCAGCAGCAGCACGAAGGAAGCGGCCTCCAGGCAATGCGCAGGGCAAAGCAAGGCTGCTGACTGACTGCTCACTGGCTCTGGCAGCAGCAGCACAGAGGAAGCAGCCATCTGGATCCTGCTGCCCTTGTCACTGCCAGATGCTCAGGGTAAGTGGGAGCAGAAGGGGACACACACAACCCATGATGTGGGAAACACTGCCCTAAAGGCCAGTCTTTTCTCCTTTCCATTAGCCTTCTGGTTGCCTACATGTACAACCATTGTTATTTTTACCCTTCTACCCCGCATTCTGTACAGGATCCCATACCTCCTCAGAGATGTCTCACCACTTACACATGGCAAAAACTGAACTTCTCATCTTCCTTTTGAAACTGTGCCCTGCCTACTTTCTCCATCATTGGTGACAAATCCAGTCTCATTCCTATCGCTCAAAGTTGCAACTTTGAGGGTCTCTTTTACTCTTCCCTTTCCTCGACATCTTGGCTCTCACCAAATCTAAATGCTTCTTCCTCTATCACACTGCCAAAAAAACAAAAACGCCCCTACTTCATCCTCTCTTCAACGAAGCCATGGTTCACATCATGGTTATGTATCACATGAACTACTGCAGTCTTATCTATTCCGTTTTCACTGATATTCACCTTTCTCCTCTTCAATCTATCCAGCATTCAGCCTTAATCATAGCTCTGGCCATCCTAATTGTATCTTCCTCTCTCAAATCCCTTCACTTGCTCATTACCTACTTCCGCATAAAGTTCAAACTCATCATGACTGCTAAGGCTCTGCTCAACTCTGCCCCCTGCCTTGTTATCCCTCACTCCCCACTTTGTACCTTGTCTCTTCTTGCTTTTTTACTGTTTCCCGTCTTGCCCTCTCACCTTAATGCCTTTTCCATTCTGTTTCTAACCACGCATCAGTTGTCTTCTCTCTGCCCACTTTTATAGCCTTGTTTTCTGTCACCAACTTCCATTTCTGTGCAGTGTCCTCCTCCCCCCATATCACTCCCTACTTTAAAATCATCAGAACTTTTATGATTTGCTTGTTATACAAGTGATTTTTGTTCACTTCAATCCTCCTTTCTTTTTGCCTACATTCCATGTTTGTCCAATTACACTGTAAACTCTGAAGAAACGACTAGGTCTGTTCAAGTCGTATAAGAAATGGTCATTAACATGCCATAACTACATTATGCTTTAGTGTTTTTTTAAAGCATCCCTTCACCCCAAAAAAGCTGCACTCATGTCCTGATCAGCCACGTCTCAAGAGAAAGCTAAAAACAAACAAGTCTTGCAGTGTGATCTGAAGGTCACTCCAATGGCTCGCAAACCAAAGAGAAAAGCCAGGGATCCCTTTCTGAAAAGTATGGTACTGCTAGTTTCCATCAAGGACTCATTAGTCCTTCTATCACACCATCACCAAGTTCAGCAATAGCACATTCTACACCTCCTCCTCCTCTCCTCCAAGAGCTGATAGAGGAAATTTCTCCTTACGCAGACTTCTGGTGATATGTTTTCCTTGGCGGCGATACTATCTGAAGGTTTACGAACAGCAAGGGGACGTCGGGCACTTTTCTGTGGGTGGCCTGCAGGATGACTAAACAAAAAGTTACATTGCATTAAATATTTACAAAAATAACTTTTGCTCTTCTATAGAGACTTAATTCACTCAACACTTCAAGACCACTTTGCCTCCTTTTTAGGACAGAACTACAAACCAATACAATAAACTACTTACCAAGAACAAAGACAATCTTGTTAAGGTAGTGTGTGTGTGTGTGTGTGTGTGGGGGGGGGGGGGGGGGAAGAAATGAGAAGATGCACTGTGAGAAGAGAATAATTATGTGAAATTAATAAAGGAAAGATTTAGGATTAATATCGGGGAATTTTTTTCCTGACCATGAGGCTGTGGAGTCTCTCAAGAGCAATGAGACAAAACTAGACAATGCAAAAAAAGGAATACTGTCATGAATAATTGTGCTGTAGAGGGAGTGGTATGGGGGTAGTCTAGGCAATTTATTATGTATACGTTTCAGTGATTCTATAACCTGACATTCTGGTTTTCTGAAGCAGACGATTCATCAAATATGGAGAAAAACGTAGTAGGATCCAGTGAAGGAGGGAGATCTGCATCTGGAATTAAAAACAGAGACTGGGTAATATAGATAGATGCTCCTGCACAGCACAATGCACACAATGGTGCTTCAGACCCATATAAGACAGCTCAAAGTGCCTGTCCTAGCAGGAAGTATTTGGACTCATGCTTAAAAGCACCCCATTTAAAACACAATAGTGGCTCATAGTGTTAAGATCATTTGGTTTTGCCATGTTAAAGAAACTCAGAGTAAAAGGATCATTCTTAATGAGCCAGTGTGCTGTGTCTGGAATTTTCTTTATAGCTTGTACCTTTTTTCTTAAGTGTGGTCTCAATTTTCTGCTCATCCAAAAACACATTGTCTCTCCGGATTTCTGAGCGCACAGCTAGAGGCTGGGTTATTTCTGTCAATAAGGAATAGTAATCTCATGTCTGACCATCAAGAAGATAATTTCGTCAGCCTACACCCTTTCAGGAACGAGTAGAGTACACAAGGTCTGAGAAAAGGCATTCTCAGCTACAGCAGTCCAACTGTAGAATACTACCAGCTCCTCCAGAAGGCACTCTAAACTGATATCAGTCTCAAAGAGAGAGAGTATGAAACTCTAGAACTGTACTCAGGAAAAGGAGGAAGGATCCTCAGCTATTAAAATTATTAGGTTTGCAGGTCTCTTTAAATAATCACACCTCTTAATCAACAGAACACTGAGCATCTGAGACCCCGAACAAGACCAACGCCAATTAAGCATGTTCTTTTCACTATTCTAATCCACACAGTTCTGCTATTCATTTGAATGACTACTTCCCATCAGCACAGCCTTCTCTCAAAATGGTATCAATGCAAACAGAACTTACCCTTGGAGCACGGCTGTTCGTGCTGCTGAGCATTTTCTGCCAACTGGGACTCACTGTGAACAAAATATAGGCAAGTTTTTAATACATGCATGCAGCCCCTAACTAGACTTAGTAGACAAGCAAGCTGAACTCAGCTATGGTGTAACACACTAAATATTACTCTTCTCAGACAAATTATTAAAATCCTCTGAAGACAGATACCTGATTCTGTTCAGAGGCCAATACAGAGATCAGGGTATATTTTGATGTATGATAGTTTTCCCAAAAACATGAGGAAAAATTAAAAAAAAAAAAAAAAACAGGGTTCCCAGAAAGTGATCCCTACTAAAAAAAAAAAACAAAAAAAAACACATTGAGGCAAAGCCTCACCACCTCCTGCTCCCAAAGCAAATCCTGCACTACCTTTGCAATCCAGTCAGTTTCTTCACAAGAGATGCTGCAGTGAGTGCTACTGCACTGGAGAAAGCAACTTCTCCTTGTGCTTCAAGAGGCTCTGAAGTGCCCACCAAAACCGATTCCATTCTTGCAGGCTCCCTCTCTTCTGTTGGCTGTGACCATGAAAGGGGGAGTGGCAGAGGTGAGAGAGACAGCACTCAGTGAGCGAATTGCAACCCATACTACCAACTTCCAAAACTGTATGCGATAGCTCTCCGTGTGTAGTTAAAGTCAAGATAGATTGATCCTTATTTAAATCACCAATTTTAATGATTTAAAATCAGAAAGCAGATAACTTATTTAAAACAATTTAAATCATGCTTCCTGTATGCACTTTATTTTTCTAAAGAAAGATTCTCATTGGTTGGTATAATAATGATGTGCTGATTATTTACAATTAAATATAGTTTTTACACTAAATTTGGTACTTCATTAGCCAGGAGGATGCAGCATAACTACACACATTTATTTGAGCAATTACATAGCTTAATATAGAAATTAAGAGTGTAAATAAATGTAAGAAAGTGCATGGTTAGAAAGTGTCTTTACTAGATAATTAACTGTTTATTCATAATTTGTGTCTAGCTGTATTTGGATGGACGTTAGAATTCTGTTTGGGTATTTTTAAACAGCATTTTTATTTCTAGTTAAAAACTACCTTATGTATGCATTGGATACATAAGAAAAAAGTATTTCTGCTAAACTTTCCAGCAAATTACTAACATTTGGAAAAAAGTAAAACAACATTCACTTCACTTTTAGGATTGAAAATTATATAGAAATGTAGTGCAGCATATGACAGACTGTGCCACATTTATAAAGGTTGACATCAGAAGTGAAAAATGTTTTCTTCCAATTCAATATGTAAAAAGCAGCCTTTAAGTAAATAAGTTTGAGGTGGGCTCTTGCATTTCGTATATTTTTATTTACACAATTTCAATAGAAGCTCAGGGCTTAACATAGGTTGTCAAATTTAGTTTTAAAAGAAAAAATTAAAAAAAAAAAAAATCAGATTTAAATAAGTCAGATTTTTTAAAGCCATTAATTTTTAATCCATCATACTTAAAATAAACTGGAAAAAAAACCTATAGAAAACAATATTTCTCTCATCTTTCAGTTATTAGGGTGGTGGCCTTATGAGTTATTTATACCAAAAATTTAAATATCCCTTCAGAGTAAGAGGGAGGAAACTGTACAAGCCAGATAAAAAACAGGAGTCACTGTTCCATTAGAAGTTTCATCTGCCTTCATACAGGTAGGCCATTAGCACAAATGAACAGGGAAGAAGATACCTGCTCAGATGGTCTCTGCTGCTGGTCATCATCTTTCTCCTTTAGCTTCTTCTCCAGCTCTTCAATCCTCCTCTGCATCTCTGCTGTCTGCTGTGCTATGGCATGAAACTCCTCTAAAGAAGGAAAGCCTAATTCAAGTATTATGTATTCCTTATGAGTAACCCTGTAGCCAAGCCCAAACTATGCACATCCCCAGTAACAGACACAAGATCCTCTTGTAAAGAAAAAGTTTCCCCACCTCCTTCCTGGTGAGTGGTATTTATTTAAGCTATTAACTAGGGCTGTCAAGCAATTTAAAAAATTAACCGCGATTAATTGCACTGTTAAACAGTAATAGAATACCATTTATTTAAATATTTTGGGGTGTTTTCTACATTTTCAAATATATTGATTTCAATTACAACACAGAATACAAAGTGTTCAGTGCTCACTTTATATTTATTTTATTACAAATATTTGCACTGTAAAAAAAATAGTATTTTTCAATTTACCTAATACAAGTACGGTAGTACAATCTCGATTGTGAAAGTTGAGCTTACAAATGTAGAGTTATGTACAAAAAAACTGCATTCAAAAATAAAACAATGTAAAATTTTAGAGCCTGCAACTCCACTCAGTCCTACTTCTTGTTCAGCCAATCGCTCAGACAAACAAGCTTGTTTACATTTGCAGGAGATCATGCTGCCCGCTTCCTGTTTACCATGTCACCTGAAAGTGAGAACAGGCGTTCACATGACACTGTTGTAGCAAGCGTTGCAACATGTTTACATTCCAGATGCGCTAAAGATTCATATGTCCCTTCATGCTTCAACCACCATTCCAGAGGACATGCGTCCAAGCTGATGATGGGTTCTGCTCGATAACAATCCAAAGCAGTGCAAACTGACGCATGTTCATTTTCATTATCTGATTCGGATGCCACCAGCATAAAGTTGATTTTCTTTTCTGGTGGTTCAGATTCTGTAGTTTCCACATTGGAGTGTTGCTCTTTTAAGACTTCTGAAAGCATGCTCCACACCTCATCCCTCTCAGATTTTGGAAGACACTTCAGATTCTTAAACCTTGGGTCAAGTGCGGTAGCTATCTTTAGAAATCTCACATTGGCACCTTCTTTCCGTTTTGTCAAATCTGCAGTGAAAGTGTTCTTAAAATGAACCACATGTGCTGGGTCAACATCTGAG